>NC_137016.1:32860203-33025203 GCF_032717465.1 Coenobita brevimanus | reverse complement strand
TGGGGGTGAGGGGGGGATGTGTTGTATGTGTGGGGGTGTGGGGAGATGGGGGGTGTATGGTTTGGTGTGGTTGCAGTGTGTGTGTGTGTGTGTGTGTGTGTGTGTGTGTGTGTGTGTGTGTGTGTGTGTGCGGGGCCAGTGTGTTACCATGGGAACCTCCCCACACCACCACAGTTACATACACAAATTTCCCCACCACCAACTACCGTTAGAGAGTATTGTGTGTGTGTGTGTGTGTGTGTGTGTGTGTGTGTGTGTGTGTGTGTGTGTGTGTGTGTGTGTGTGTGTGTGTGTGTGTGTGTGTGTGTGTGTGTGTGTGTGTGTGTGTGTGTGTGTGTGTGTGTGTTCACTACTTGTCAACGAACCTTGGTTATACATAAACATGCTACTAAAGTTAGGGCACAAATATAATGTAGTATGCTATGAAGTCAACTACACTCATAATAACGTCAGGATTCTTCTCCCCTATCGTGTCTCCGTTCTCTGCGTCTGTCTGTCCTCTATCTGTCTGTCTGTCTGCCTGTCCCTTTATTGCAATTCACAAACAACTCCCAACTGTCCACAACTTCCTAGAATATCATAGCATCCTGCATTTTACTACTTTTTTTCAAGGTAACTTGACCCAGATTTTCGTCCTCTTGCGGCTCACATGGGTCATTGGAAGAAAAGGGCAGCGCTACGGCTCCTCTTCAATGGCACTTTTTTGTGACTTACGTATTCTACTATTAATCTATTGCTACAACTCAGTATTCAAGTTGGAGAGATGATAATTTTAGGCCAAGTTAGAGTCAAATGGGTACAGAATTAATAAAGTCAAACAGCATACCTTTGGTGGGTGCAGTGGGAACAAGGCGACAGATCACAGGCAGGAGGACAATGGCGGAAATATCCAGCAAAATCTACTGTAACCACCACCTTATGAAGTGACGCCAACAACACTGGCTCCTCACAATCGGTTGAAACGCCCGTCCAGTTTATCAATAAACACCTGTGGTTCTGAAGTATGATAACAGAAAATAAAATAATCGTGTAGACGTTATGTACTGATGCACTCTCTCCACGGAGTCTGCCTCTGACCTACCGTTTATTGCTTGTTCGACACAATGCTTCGAAACTGATGAGCCTCTCGCTCAGGCATGCCGGCTGACTGAACCTTTATCCTTGTCTTGTACCCCTGACCTTTTACTGAATGCTATAAAAAAACAAATTACTTCATCCTAACCTAACTCAAAGTCTAATGACAGAGATGATCTGCTCGCTTGACTACCCCCGCACGTTTTGTGACGCCACAGATTAAGTCGGGGTGGGCTTCCTATTCAGAGAAAGCAGTAAAATGGATGGGTAACTGCGAAAAATTAGTCACTGTTCGCTGACTCTTCCTGCTTGGATTCCAGCGACAACGTTCCCGAGTTCGTAAGGTTTGCATAGAATGGTTAATTCAAAATCTAAATAAAGAAATAAGATAATCTGCTGACTTTCTCCTATAATCTTGCTAACAGACAGCCAGGCAGACAAAGGTGGGCAGGCAGGTAGTCAAGCAGGCAGAAAAGGCAGACAGGCAGGCGGTCAGGCAGGCAGACAGACTGATAGACAGATATATAAACCTGGCCAAACACATAGCTTCATCGAGCTTTCTCGGTTGACTGTAATAACATCCACTAGTAGCAGAAACAACGATTTTTTTTTTTTCTGATCGCTTTTCTGATTACATATTTTGTTTTCAGCCATACTCGTACCAGATCACGTCAGTTAACAATGATGTCCGTATCTGAGGATTAATAAAGCTTTAGTTTCACTCTGTATATGAGAAAAAAAGGCAGTGAAAATATAAACAGTACCCCCATTAGTCTAATACCACAGCCTTCTCCCATTCGCCTCTGTCTACGTTTTTTCCTTTAATCATTCTTTTCCCCAAATGGAGAGTTGTGGCAGACTCCTGTATTCCATAAACTAGCATGTTATTCGCTCTACGTACAGAGTATTATGCGAAATCTTGCATGTCACTGGCCACGAGATTTTAGGTAATGAGATTTTGAAGTGATGTAGGAGGTGGGAACTCTCTATCTTGACTGAGTTTGGGCTGAGAGTTTACTGTTAGTTAATATTAAAAAGGGTAATTACACAAAATACCAGTTATTTGATGTCATGCTCAGATGAGGAGAGAAACTCAGGCATAATTGTATTATTTTGTGTCCTATCCACGCTCTGTACTCCACATACCTTCCTCAGCAGTTCCATCTCCACTGCTCTTACTCTTGACTTTTGATTTTCATGCCACACCATAGTCTCACATCCATATGTTAATGTTGGCACTAACACTTCTTTATGTAATCCTCGTCCAGCTGCATCGCTCAAGCCTCTGTTTCTTAACAAGGCCTTCATTGCACCAGCTACATTTCTCCCTTGTGTCACTCTACTTTCAACTTCTTTTGCACATTTTCCTCTCTTTTCTGTCACTGTACCCAGGTACATGAACTCTCTCACCAATTCCAGTCTCTCTCCATTCACTGTAACATCGCACTGGGAGTCACCTTCTGTCTCAATAACCATCACTTTTCTCTTTTCTGCATTTACTCTCAAAGCACGATGCTCACAGACATCAGCAAATCTTAGCCCACCAAGTTCTTGTCCAGTTATTGCAAGCAGTACTGCATCATCAGCATACAACAAATTTGAAATATTCCATCCATCACCATTCCTTACCAATGCCATCCCTCTCTCCATTACTCGTGTTTTTACTTCTCTTATCACTCCATCCAAATATATATTGAACAACCATGGGGACATCACGCAACCTTGTCACACACCCACACCGACCGTGAACCATTCACTTAGATGCCCATTAACCCTCACACATGCCTCACTACCATCATAAAAACTCTTGACGGCACCTAGCTGCTTGCCACCTACACCGTACATGCGCAAAACTTTCCACAATCCCTCTTTGTCCACTTTGTCGTATGCTTTTTCCAGATCCGTGAATGCCATAAACACCTTATGGTCCTTCTCACAGGCCTTCTCTACTATCTGTCTCACTGCACATATTTGATCCACACATCCTCTGCCACTCCTAAAGCCACTCGGTTCATCACTCACTAGGACTTCTGAGATTTCTCTTACTTTCTTTATAATAATTCTTCCCTATACCTTCCCTACCACACTGAATAAATTTATGCCACGATAACTCTTGCACTCACTTTGCTCACCTTTATTTTTGTACAGGGAAACAATCACAGCCCTTTTCCACTCTGCAGGCACAGTTTCACTCCTCCATGCCTTCTTACATATCTCCAACAAGCACTTCATTCCACTCTCTCCATTACACTTAAGCGTCTCTGCATACACACCATCAACTCCAGCTACATTCCCATTTTTCAGCCGCTTCACAGCACTCTTCACCTGTGCGAGTGTCATGCCTCCTGGCACTGCATTCCATCTCTGCACACCCGCAAAACCAGTCTTGTTATACAGCCGCTCTGCTCTCTCTATGCCCATCCATCAGGTTTTCAAAATATTTTTTCCATCTGGTCCTTACTTCATCTCCATGGGTCAATAATCTACCACCTACATCCTTCACACCATCACATTTCTTGCCGCTTTCACTTCTACATTTCCGCACCTCTTTCCAGAATAACTTTCTATTTTCAGAGTAGTTCGCATTCATTTTTCTTCCTAGATCATTTACCTCCTTCTTTTTCCTTTTCACTAGTCTCTTTAATTGCTTCTTGCTCTTAAATATATATACAGTATATATACATACAGTATATATATATATATATATATATATATATATATATATATATATATATAGAGAGAGAGAGAGAGAGAGAGAGAGAGAGAGAGAGAAAGCCATACCGGTATGTATAGAAAAAACATGTTTATATTCGTAGACGGAAATATATTTAAATTAATGGCTAGACCGATAAATAGACAGAGAGATATTTACAGAGGAAAGCTAACAGATAGAAACGCATGTAAAAATAAACCGAGCCACTTAGATATTCATACAACAAAGCAAGTATGTCGTATAAAAGCTTACATACTGTATAGCAAGACAAATACAGATATATATTCATTCACGGTACCAAATAAAATGCCCCAAACAATATCTCAGTAAATCAGAGAGGACAACTAAGGCCTTTGGTGTCTGGCAGACTCCGCCAAGTTTCAGTCTCCCTCCTTACATCAAACGCTGCCAGAGCACAATAAAACTCCCAGCCAAAGTTTCCCTGAATCGTGGAAAGACGTGGATGGGATGAAATTTGAAACGAAAATGCCTAAGTTTGGTAGATGTGAAGTTAGAGTACTGGTCTGATTTGTCAGGAGCTTTGTTTATGTAATGGCTTGATGGATGTGTCTGGTATAACAAAGGGTGAATTGTGAGGGTCTCTCTCTCTCTCTCTCTCTCTCTCTTTCTCTGTATACCGTATGGTTGTCCGTATATACGGTATATATATATATATATATATATATATATATATATATATATATATATATATATATATAATCATCATCAGCCGTTTGAGTGTCCACTGCAGGACAGGCCTATCCTGACCGAAGTGGGGACGATGCAGCCAATGTATCTCTACTAAGTTGCTTAGGCTGTCTAGTAGAGATTGTATGCAGGGTGAGAAGTGCTTGTAAGTGTAACTGTAGTGTTGGAGTGGCTTTGGATGTGTGTGTAGTCTGTGAACCAAGTGCAATCAGCCTTCGCAAGCCGACTGGGTGCAAGCATACTTCATAGTATGCGACATTGGTTCAACCACAGCAACCCTTATGTCCTCCAAAGCAGTATGTGGACGGAAGAACGGTCCCAAAGTTTATTACCGTGGCAGGGCATGAACCCTCGTTCTCCAGTGTACGATAATGCACACTTTACCATTGTACCACAGAGGCTCCATATATCTATATCTATCTGTCTATCTATCTGTCTATCTGTCTATCTGTCTGTCTATCTGTCTGTCTGTCTATCTCTGTCTCTGTCTCTGTCTGTCTGTCTGTCTGTCTGTCTGTCTCTCTCTCTCTCTCTCTCTCTCTCTCTCTATATATATATATATATATATATATATATATATATATATATATATATATATATATATATATATATATATATATATCCATCCATCCATCAGCCAATCCTACTTTGCCCCATGAGGAGCGTAGGAGCCCGGGGCTAGGCAGTTGGTCCCGACATTTAAGATGAGAGTGACCAGCCTCACTCATCCCTGAGTGGCATTACATGAGCAATCAACCCCAACCACCCCTTGGATACAAACGTTCACCGGCTCAATCCAATTAGAGCGCAATAATTACCCACTAAACACCACGCACCATAATTTGGTTATATGGTTACCACCCAGCGTAGTAAATGGTTTCCTGGTGCACAGGAAACCATTTGGCTTGTCAGTCAGTTTAGAGTCACCCACAGGCTGAAGGAAGTGGAAAGAATGAAGGAAAGAAAGTCAGAAGAGAATGGAAGGAAAGAAGGATGGAGAGGAAAGGGCAGACACCCGAGAGCAGCACTACATCGACTGAGTATATATATATATATATATATATATATATATATATATATATATATATATATATATATATATATATATATATATATATATATATATATATATATATATATATATATATATATATATATATATATATATATATATATATATATATATATATATATATATATATATATATATATATATATATATATATATATATATATATATATATATAATGTTTTTCTTTCATATATGTACCAATATACAGATAGCTGTTGACTTTATACACGGGTATTATTCTCCCCTGTGTTGAGTACAACTCTCACGTCAACCTCTGTCTCTTCACTGCACTGATCCATCTTTATCCCTTTTCTATCGCTACTTCAATGGTCACTGCTCCTCTGAACTGTCTGCTTACATCCCTCCACCTCCACGACGGGCTCGTAGCACCCGTGTAGCAACAAACTCTCATCCATTTTCTGTCCAACTTTCTAATGTAAGAATTAACCGTTACTTCCAATCCTTCATTTATGCAACAGGTCAAATCTGGAACTGTCTCCCTCTGTCTGTAATTTCTACTTCCTATGATTTCCAGTCTTTCAAACGCAGTGTGTCCAGGCATCTCGAAATGAACTGATTTTGAATTTGGCTCTGTATTTTTTTTTTTTTCTTGGAAGGGACAGTCTGCTGGCTCCTGGGCTTTGGTTCTTTCTTCCTTGCATTAAAAAATGTTTATATATACATCAATACACACACACACACACACACACACACACACACACACACACACACACACACACCACTTTCTCCTACAACCAAGGAATTTCTGAACAAGGCGGAGGGATTACTGAATCCTAGGGAGGATTAATAGGGTATGTGGCTGGCATGTGTGGGCTGGAGCGTCGGGAAGGTATTCTCTCCAGTTAGGAAGGTTTGTGGCACATGTTCCTTGGTGATTTATTTTTCATACCGCATGTTAGTCTTCCCTTGTACTGTATGTTACACACCAGTTTAGTATCAACATAGTTTGCATGTATACCATACGAGATATACTAAGTTATGAAAGAAACTAAGGTCAGGGCACTGGGAGCTTCCTTAGCCGACGAGAATACGGACTTTGGTAACATTAGTATCATTCACGTAAGAGAAAGCTGACAAGTTCTGTCTTTATTTTTGTTCCTCGTTTGCTTATTTTTCCCACAATAGTTCCCCTTTAGTAGCCAACTAATTTTTCATATTCTTTCTATAAAGTTTGTATTTTTTTTTATCTTCGTTTTTAGTATAATTTTTGGGAGCTACTATAGTGTACGGTTTCCCGGGACATTTACACTATAGAGTGCGGTTTTCCGGTGCATTTACTCTATAGTCTGCGGTTTGCCGGGGCCTTTACACTATAGTGTTAGGTTTACTGGGGCAATTACACCATAGTGTGCTGTTTACCGGGGCACGGACACTGTAGCATGCGGTTTACAGGGGACTTTACACTACAGCGTTTACTTAGGATAGGTTATGTCATGTTCTGTTATGTTAGGTTAGGTTAAGTTAGGATAGGTTAGGATAGGTGAAGGTAAGATAGGTTGATAAGCTACGTGAGTATAAGACAGGTTAAATTAGGTTAAATTAGCATAGGACTGGGCAGGACATAACCTAACCTAACTAAACCCAATGACCTATTCTGTCCTGTTCTAACCTAACCTAACCTATCATATCTTATCCTAATCTAACTTAACCCAACCTAACCTATCCTCTCCTAACCTAACTAACCTATCCTACCCTATCCCAACCTATCCTATGCTATCCTTTCTTATCCTAGCTTATCCTGTCCTAACTTGTCCTATCCTATCTTATCCTATCTTCTCCTATCCTATCTTATCCTATCCCATCCTATCTTATCCTATCCTATCCTGTCCTAACCTATCCTACCCCATCCTATCCTATCCTATCCCATCCTCTCCTGTCCTATCCTGTCCTAACCTGTTCTAGCCCATCCAATCCTAACTGTACGCTGTGGTGTAAATGTCCGAGTAGACCTCACGCTATAGTGTAAATGTCCCGATAGACCTCACGCTATAGTGTAAATGTCCCGATAGACCTCACGCTATAGTGTAAATGTCCCGATAGACCTCACGCTATAGTGTAAATGTCCCGATAGACCTCACGCTATAGTGTAAATGTCCCGATAGACCTCACGCTATAGTGTAAATGTCCCGATAGACCTCACGCTATAGTGTAAATGTACCGATAGACCTTACGCTATAGTGTAAATGTCCCGATAGACCTCACGCTATAGTGTAAATGTACCGATAGACCTCACGCTATAGTGTAAATGTCCCGACAGACCTCACGCTATAGTGTAAATGTCCGGGTAGACCTCATGCTGCAGTGTAAATGTCCCGATAGACCTCACGCTATAGTGTAAATGTCCCGATAGACATCACGCTATAGTGTAAATGTCCGGGTAGACCTCATGCTGCAGTGTAAATGTCCCGACAGACCTCACGCTATAGTGTAAATGTCCCGACAGACCTCACGCTTTAGCACCAATTTTCGTTTACGGTTTTACGTTGTAAGTTTGTATTGGATTGAGAGTTTCGTAGTTTTTATTAGTTTGTACACCGCATTTCAAATTATTTTGTTGCATTTTATTTTTTTTTCCATTTATTCTAAAGTAAATTGTTTTCTTATTCTGTTTTATTTTTTATTTTTTTTAATTATTATTTTTTTTTACACTGTGAGGTCAGCTGTGTAAAGGTGGGCAGTATTATGTGCCTGGCGATGGTTCATATAAAACTTCTCATTGAACAAGATGTCGAAGGAAAATGGGAAAGTAACTAAGCGTTATTTTCCTATAAACTGTACCGTACAAGTGACTATAAGAACCAACATGGAAGAGGAACAAGTTAATTCCTCCAACACCGTTGAGAGAGAGAGAGAGAGAGAGAGAGAGAGAGAGAGAGAGAGAGAGAGAGAGAGAGAGAGAGAGAGAGAGAGAGACGCAGGTAGGGAGAAAAAATACTATCCACAGCAGACTAAGCAAGATAAAAGAGGAATGAGACACTGACCTCCACCTCGCTGATGGTGTCCTGTTGTGACCATCAAGTGATCTGACTCACCCTATGCTGATATTCACCTTCGAGAGAGAGAGAGAGAGAGAGAGAGAGAGAGAGAGAGAGAGAGAGAGACGCAGGTAAGGAGAGAAAATACTATCCACAGCAGACTAAGCAAGATAGAAGAATGAGACACCGACCCCTACCTCGCTGATGCTGTCCTGCTGTAACCGTAAAGTGATCTAACTCACCCTATGCTGATCTTCACCTTTGAGAGAGAGAGAGAAACAGAGCACAAGGGTAGGGACTGATGAATGGCACGGCAAAAACTCCTGCCAAACACACCGCCACGTACGGCCAGCCAATCAGTAAACGAGGCTCGTGGCTCGGCTGCGTTCTCATTGGGAGCAACACACACACACACACACACACACACACACACACACACACACAGCCAAGACGCGCTCCTCTGCTCCCATACCACAATAACAGCTGGGTGCATGAGGCAGCCTTATGTTTTGTGGTCAGTCCTTGGCAAATGGCGAGTAGCTAGCATAAAAACAATGTACAATGAGAGAGAGAGAGAGAGAGAGAGAGAGAGATGAATCAGTGACTACAGTTACAGTTTATTCTTGCCATTGCTTTTGTTTATGAAGACTTTTGCATGTTAGAGAACTTGTGCCTATGTGAGCGAGAGAGAGAGAGAGAGAGAGAGAGGGGGGGGGAAGGGGCAGCTGCAGGGAGTTAGTGAGATAACGAGTTGGAGACGAAAAGCCAGACTCCACCCTGTTTAGAAGTGTTATGTAATGAGTCGACCCACTCACTTATTATATTCTAGTTTACAACGGGCGATTTTATTCACTTCACATAAACTCATCGCAGAAACACTCTTCCTTGCTCTACAGACATCCCTCTCTCATCTAATGCTCTCTTCACATTGTCCATCCATTCTATTCGTGGTCTTCCTCAGCCTTACACCTCTCACATCCAATCCAGTTATCTTTTTCGCCAATCGCTCTTCATCCATTCTCTCCACATGCCCAAACCATCGCAACACTATCTGTTCAACTCGATCAGCCATCTCCCTCATGACTCCAGTTCTCCTTCGCACTTCATCATTTCTCACTCGATCTATACGCTTCACTCCACACATATTCGTCAGACACTTAATCTCCATTACAGTAAAATTTTTCCTCTCTGTTACACCCATATTCCATGTTTCAGCCCCATATAACACACTCGGTACCACCACACCCTCATACAGCCTTCTCTTTACATCCATTTTAAGCGAACGACATCTAAACACTTTTTTCATTCCTACCAGCACTTTTCCTTCATCATTCATTTTAAACTTCACTTCTACATCTATTCTTCCATCCACAGCAGCATGTGACCCTATATACTTAAAACACTCTACCTCCTCAAGCAACTCACCATTCAAAACTACATTTATCGTCCTACCATCTACCAAGCTCATACACTTCATCACTTTACTCTTATTCTCAATTACTCTTAATTTCCTCGTTTCACACACCCTTCCAAACTCCTCTACCAACTCTTTCAATCTCTCCTCCGAATCAGTCACCATTACAGTATCATCCGCAAACAGCAGCTGATTCAGATTCCACTCTCTACCATAAGCATTCACCAGACTCAAACCTCCACCTAACATTCTTGCATCCATCTCCCTTAAAACACCATCCATTTAATATTAAACCAAGGCGACATAACACATCTGTTGCAGCCCCACTCTCACGGGAAACCAGTCACCCACAGTATTTCCCATTCTTACACACGCTCTACTGTTTACATAAAAACTTCTCACTCCTTTAAACATCCTACCATCAAGTCCGTACAGTCTCAGACAGTCCACAAAGCTTCCCAATCAATTATACGCCTTCTCTAAATCCACGAACGCCCAAAACACATCCTTACCATTCGCCAAATACTTTTCACACACCTTTCTCAAAGCAGACACCTGATTCATGCATCCCCTCCCTCTCCTAAACGCACACTGCTCATCACCAATCACTCCCTCTGTACCTTCTTCAACTCTTAATTAACACTCTACCATACATCTTACATACAACACTCAACTGACGTATACCCCAAAAGCTTGTAAAGTCATACTTATCACCCTTACCATTATACAATGGAACCACACAAGCACTTGCCCAGTCAATTGGCACCATACCTCTCACAAAACACACATTCAGGAATGTTACTAACCACTCAACAATAGTCGCTCCACCACCTTTCAGGCATTCCACAGCACACCCATCCATACCTGTAGCTTTCTCTGTTTTCATCTCCTTTACTGCCTCCTGCACTTCCTCCTTCATGACCAAAGAATCATTCAACTCTCCCAGCACATTTATTCCTTGCACCCCTCCATCTGCCACAGTCTCGGTCTCCCTTTCATCCTCTGCATTTAAAATCTTTCGAAATACTTTGCCCATCTCTTCCTTACTGCTTCCATCTCAATTAACTTCCTTCCATCCTCTGCCTTTGTTTGCTCCTCCTTCCCACTCTCCCTTTCGCACTCTTTTCACCTCCTTCCAAAACATTTTCTTATTCTGTTGAAAATTCCCAGTCAACCGCCTACCCCTCCCCTCATCTGCTGCCACATTAGCTTCCCGCACAGCCCTTCTCGCCCTATTCCTCTTTTCCTTATACCCCTCATGACATCTTATCCTTCCTCTGCAGCCACACTTTATATGCACGTCTCTTCTCAACCACAGCCATACGTACTTCCTCGCACCACCATTCACTTCCTTTTCTTACACCACCACCCACTAGTCTCACACCTCACATCTCTTTCGCGTATTCTGCCACAACACTCTTAAACAACTGCCATTCCTCCTCCACACTGCCATTTTCCTGATCTTTCATTGCGTTCCACTCATCTTTCAACTTCTGATACTCTAACATTTTCTCTCTTTTCTCCAAGTCACTCGCATTCAGAACCTTCCTGCGACACCTAACTCTCCTAGCTCCAACCCACCTCGTGCGTACTCTCAACTTTCCCTCCACCACGTAGTGGTCAGACATACCTCCACCCTCCCCTCTCAAAACTCTCACATCCAACAATCTTCCTCTTACATTCCTGGACACAATCACATAGTCCATCAGTGCTCTGACAACAACCCTTCCACCCTCCTGTCTCACTCATGTATACTTATAAATATCCTTCTTGTCAAACAAGGTACGCTAGTAGTTCGAGAAATACATGTGTTCAGTAAAATCGTCTGGAAATATCATTAATATTATATAGAATGTCATGACAGTGAAGGAGTTAGAATTCCTAGTAAAGAAAGCATGCCCGCACACACACACACACACACACACACACACACACACACACACACACACACACAGAGAGAGAGAGAGAGAAAGAGAGAGAGAGAGAGAGAATCTGTATACCTACTTTGGTGGACAAAAAAAAAAAAAAAAAGAATATTAATATGTGAGTCTGAAAGCTTTCACGTCTGGGAACAAGTGTGTGTGTGTGTGTGTGTGTGTGTGTGTGTGTGTGTGTGTGTGTGTGTGTGTGTTTTAGCGAAGTAAACTTCTCAAGTATCCATAAACTCCATGAAGCACCAAGTGTGAGTGGTCAGTCCATTTTGGGTATCAGCGTGGCAGGACGAGTTACTCGTAGAATATAGGTTGGTCCATATACTGCACAGCTCATGCCATTGGCTGGAGTGTCGTGTGTTGTGGGGACGGTTAAGTCAGCGTTTTTAGTGTCTAGATCATTTTGTACTTCCCATATCCTTCTCATGTTTGATCTTGATTTTATGCACTTTATATATATATATATATATATATATATATATATATATATATATATATATATATATATATATATATATATATTTCATGATATTAATACTGATGAGACAGGGACGACATTGGTAACGGTGACTCAGCTCTTCCTGCAGCACAAGAGAATTCTGCAGTGAAGGTTACGCAGTAAATGGATCACCCTGAAGTTTAATCTCTTCCTCCCACCCTGCTACTCCTACTGTACTCTCAGTCCCCACAAGACACGAGAATTTGGCAGCAAGTGGTAATGAGGGCGCAGTATTTGGACTATGTGTATTTCTTAGCTGCGGTACGAAAGATTAGTGTTTATTCCTCGTATCACATGCTAGCTCTGATTGTTCCCTCTGCTGTCTTCATGTCGGGGAGGGTTCATTACGGCTGCTCGGAGATAAAAAGACAGCAACAGCAGTGAGAGTGGTGGGAGTCTCGTCTCGATGTCTCCTACAAACTTCTTATTATGAGCGTTTCTTTAGTGTCCCTTCTTCCCTGCTTTATGGTGACTGAGTGAAAAAGTGAGAGAACGTAAGTGGAAAAAAAGAGAGGCAGAGAGGATTAGAGAGAGCAACAATATAACAAAGGAAAGAGGAAGGCGATATCTAGAGGGAGAGAGAATTAAGATCTGGAAAGGAAAACACACACACACACACACACACACACACACACACACACACACACACACACACACACACACACACACAATTATGTGTGTGTGTGTTATGTACAGTATTATGTGTATATAAATGGGCAGATAGAGCGACTGAGCAGGTGCATTAAGTAAGAGGAACACAAGAAATTAGAGGAATGAAAATAAGATAGACAAAAAGGAAACCAACAGGGAGGAGATGAAAGTAAATGCAGCAAGAACATGAGAGAGAGAGAGAGAGAGAGAGAGAGAGAGAGAGAGAGAGAGAGAGAGAGAGAGAGAGAGAGAGAGAGAGAGAGAGAGAGAGAGAGAGAATTTAATGGTTATAGCTAACAAATTGTCTAGCCTGGGATAATAATATTGATTTCAGTCACTAAACACTTGGCTGCCAATAAATCACGTGATTGTCTGTTGCCTACTGGTTGATTTTGTTGCTTCATTACCATTCTAATAAAATGTAGTCAGTGCATCATCATCATCATCGCCTTCCTCGTCGTCATCATTATCACCACCACCACCACCACCACCAACCTCCCCCTCCTCCCCCTCTGTCAATTTCAGAGTGAGCTGGTGCCAGGAAAAAGAAAAAAAAATGTAAAAACAGAACGATGTGAACGATGTACAAATATTCCCACTGAAAATTGGCCGACACCTGTGTTACACTCATCATTCAAATGAAATAATTTCTTTGTATGAGCTTTCGTTACACTGCATATTATTACCGTATATAAAATCAATTACACTCGGAAATGCAGTTATCTGAGCGGTATATTTCAGCGTGATTTAATTTTTCTCCTTTGTTTGATGAATACGTCCCTTAGCGCAATGAAATACTGTAATAACATGGACATGGGGAATTTGTGTGTTGGGTATGTGTGGACGGGGAGAGTGATTGTGTGTGTGTGTGGGGGGGAGTGCTTGGGGGGTTTGTTTCTGTGTGTGTGTGTGTGGGTGGGTGGGTGGGTGTTTGTGTTTCTGTGTGGGAAGGAGAATGTGTTTGTATATAAGTGACAGACTGACTTACTGACTAAGAGAGGGGGAAGGGGTAGACCGAGAACAGTGCAAGGCATCCATCTCTTCCTAGATTGTCGTCTGTATGTAATTCATTCTACTATTACCAGAAGATGCGACTTAACTTAGTACAGACTGGAAGGATTAGATAAACATTCAGTAACTCTTTCAGTGCAGATAATCTCTCTTCAGTAATTCCTTCAGTTTAAGTAGTGTCCTCTTGACTGTCTCCATTACAAGTCTCCCTTCAGTGACTCCCTCAGTACAAGTAGTCTCCCTTTAGTGACTCCTTCAGTACAAGTAGTCCCCTCTTCAGTGACTCCTTCAGTACAGTCTTCCCTTCAGTGACTCCTTCACTTCACGTAATCTCCCTTTCAGTGACTCCTTCAGTACAAATAATTTTCCACTCAGTGGCACTAGTACAAATAGTCTCCCCCTTTCAGTGACTATTCCAATACAAGTAGTCTCCCCTTCAGTGACTCAAGTACAAATTGTCTCCCCTTCAGTGACTTCTTCAGGACAAGTAGTCTTCCCTTCAGTGTCTTCTTCATCACAAGTAGTCTCCCCTTCAGTGATTCCAGTACAAATAGTCTCCCCTTCAGTGACTCCAGTACAAATAGTCTCCCCTTCAGTGACTCCAGTACAAATAGTCTCCCCTTCAATGACCCCAGTACAAATAGTCTCCCCTTCCGTGACTCCTTCAGTACAAGTCGTCTCCCTATATGGCTTTCTTTTCATAGTCTTCATTATTTTCATTTTGATGGTATGAATGCTAGAACCGTATGGAAGTAAATAGGCTAACTAAAAAAAAGATATTTAAGAGCAGTCATGTAGTTAAAGGCAGAGGCGAAATCAGCGTATTACAAAAATACGTAGGGTTGCTAAAAGATTAAAGAACGAGGCATATTGTAAAAGAGAACCTTGCTGATAGGAACACAGGGAGAATAATGGTGAAGGAAACATTAACTAAAGAAATATATAATATGGTCTGATTCTTCAAGTCGGTGATTAATTTAATAAATTTAAAAAGCACATCTGCTGAAAGATTAGAAGTGCAGGGTATATTGTAAATCAGAGAAAATTGCCATCATAAACACGAGAAGAGTAGTGAGAGAAGAACAATAGTTAGACAAATTGTAACACTGAAGCTAGATACGAGAAAAAAAAAATCTTAAAAAGTAAGTACGGTTGCCAGAAATTAAAGTGGACTACATGATACATTATAACTCAGAGAAACTCCGGCAATGGATGGGAGAAATGATAAGAAAAAGATTTGTATATAAAAAAAAAAAATAGTGAAATGGTAGAATCCAGTGACGAATGGTGTTTTATTTGAATCTTTGGCGGCATCAGGTGAGGGAAAGTTGACCGCCAGAATCAGGGTGGCTTTAATTCCTTAATGGAAGAGACTGGTGCTAATGGTGTAGGTACAGCTGTAAGGGACGAGCTGTGTGTGTGTGTGTGTGTGTGTGTGTGTGTGTGTGTGTGTGTGTGTGTGTGTGTGTGTGTGTGTGTAAATGGAATTTGGATAGTTACATTGAGTGAATGTGTGAGTGGGTCCACTGGTATGTTTCTGTAAGTGTATGTGAATATGAGTGTTTGTCTCCCATTAAGACAGTTTCCCCGAGGTCAGTGAAATTCCTTGGTATTAAGTCTTCTAAAGTACATATGCAATCCATAAGGGGTCAGATGTTATAAAGGACTATTGGAGATAGTTTCTATTTCTTTCAGTCAAATACAGCCCAGTTAAGCCGAATATATATATATATATATATATATATATATATATATATATATATATATATATATATATATATATATATATATATTGCCTTATATAAGCCTGAAAAAGATGTAAGGCGTCGTCATAGTGAATGAATTAAACGCAGAAAGACACCAGTTAAGAGCGCTGTTAATCCCTTTAATTTAATGACTTTTATTTTTTTTAGTTATTTCTCTACTTTTTTTGTTTTAACCTCCAGATGATTTTGTTACACTCAGGGAGAACCTCGATTACTGGAAGGTTAAAGAAATACTAAATCTAACTGCTCTAGCCCGTAAAGTCTCTCCAGAGCTGAATAAATATGTCTGGTATTGTTAAAAATAAAAAGTAAAAAGTACATCATCGGACTGATCGAGTTACTTCATTGTGTCTTGGGTCGTTTTACTGTTACTCGTGTATCTCCTAACGATATGAATTTGTTTAGGATATACTTTTGCAATTAAAGAGTTAGACACGTTATTAGAATAACGAGAGGCCTTTCCTTAGTTCAAGAAATATGTCTGGTAGCAACAAAAATAAACAAGAAGCGGTGCCAAGGCACAGCAAACCCGTCTCCTGCAGTCATTTTAGTGCTGACGTATAAACGCAACAGGATATCTAGTGAAAGATGTGACATATCAAATTTGGAGTAAATCAGATGAAAATTGACAATTTTATGCCCATATGAAATTTTAAGTGTGACCCACCTGACACTGACCCCCTCCCGCTAACTGGGGGGGTTACCCCCTGATGTAATGAGGCATGTTATAGGATGCAGATTTGAAAGATGCAGCTATAGATTTTGGTTTCATGTCGATATGACGAATTTGAAAAAAGTTATGACGAAAATGCGATTTTTTCTTTACATTTTTTGGGCCTTTGCCTGGGCCTTGGCTCAATTTGGCCCAAAATTTAATCAGGTAATCAGAGGGTCATAGCCCATCATCCGTGTAATTGTAGTTAAAATCGCACCGGTAGTTTTCGCGTAAAGTTGTTAATAGACAGACGTACAGACATACAAACAAACAAACAAACAGACAGACTAACCGAGTGAAAACAATACCTGTCCCCGAACCCCTCCTGGGCGGGGACGGGAAACCTGAAGGGACATTACCTGCGTTATGCTGATTAGAACAGAGCGCGAAGGTGTGGAGGAAGCCTTATATTTTGACGATCATGCTTGAAGTATGTGACGATGATTGGATATGTCTGACCATTTTGTTTCTTTGCTCCATATCCTGTGTCCTGTAGAATGCGGGGTGATCACATTAAAAATTTACACGTGTTTCGCAAATGACCGTAAAAACTTAAGGAGCCTGCTAAAATCTTCTTGTTTAAGAAAAGGAAAATAAAGAAAAAGGAAATAAGGCTCCAGGGTTGATTTCTAAGTTGCAATGAAGAGTTTGTGACTTCCTTGTGAAGTATTCAATACATTACCTCAGTATCATTTTGTATGTTACTGACACAGACTGTGATATGAAAACGATGTGGATAAAATACAAGGAATGTCAAGGTGTAACATGCAGAGTTAATCGCTGAGGAAGAGGTGCTAACGGAGATTTTATGCCTCTTTGAATGTGGCCAATGAGTCAACAATGAATCGAAACAAAACGAAGAAGAGAAAGAGGATGATAAGTAAATAAGCATCGTGGGAAAACACCAAAACACATTGAAAAAAAAAAATGGAAGGAAAATGGCACTACAAAAAAATAGTGGGGGGATAACGGACGGTGCTGGGGATATATATATATATATATATATATATATATATATATATATATATATATATATATATATATATATATATATATATATATATATATATATATATATATATATATATATATATATATATATATATATATATATAAGAGAGAGAGAGAGAGAGAGAGAGAGAGAGAGAGAGAGAGAGAGGAGTATTAAGGGAGAAAACACACACACACACACACACACACACACACACACACACACACACACAGGGAGGAATTTATAACACACGTAGAGAAGGCAGGAGATGAATACAACTGAGAAGGAAGGAATGTATATAAAACAGAGAGACTTGTAAATGATGAAAGGAAGTATAAAGGAAAAATACAAGAACCGGAGAGAACATTTAACTCGCTGTGAAGGGAGGAGTGGAAGAATGGAGGGAAAGGGAATAGAAAATACTGTATAAATGAATGCAGTAAGAAAGAATAATTGTCAGAAAAGAAACTCAAAGCTCAAGATAAAGTTGGAGAGAAACTTACTGACATCTGACAAGGAAAGAGGAAGAAAACAGAAGGGGAGGAAAAAGAGTATAAAAAAGGAATGTTAAAGAATGTCTCAATAAAGACAAAAATATACTTGAGAGCAACTGTCACCCTCTGACAAAGAAGGAAAGAAAAGATTGGAAGAGGAGGGACAGAGGATATAAAAGAAGAAGTAAACGTGAGTAATTGTCGCTACAACTTAAATAACCGGAAAAAAACTGTGGTGAAACTTGGGGAAACTGAAATAAAACTCGGGGAAAGGAGAAAAGAATGGCTGGGAGGGGCGAAGGAGAGGAGCAGAAGAAAAACTAAAGGCAGACTTGGAGAGAGACGAGAAAACTAGAGAGGAAAATAAAGTAGAGGGTAAGGAGAGAAACAAGAGATGGAGAAAATTAGTTAACTCATTCACGACGGTGACTCCGTTTTTTTATTCTGGCTACCTCGAGACGATTTTATTCAGTTTAAAGAGAGCACGAGAGCACCCTCTCAAGTCAGGTCCGGTGAAATCAATTAGTCTGGTTCGGTGGAGTCTGGTGAAGTCAGAGTAAGTTAGTGAAGTGCAGTGAGGTGAGGTGAGTTGAGGGGCTGTCCCTACTCTTAAGAAGTCTGAGTTTGTCCCACAACACCCGCGACATTAGGTTAACTTTATTGCTTTCTCATATTCCCATTCACCCTTACATTCTTTTTTTTTTTTTTTTTTTTTTTTTTTTTTTTATCCCTCACCGACACTTTCACTATCCCCTTGCCTTTGCTGTAACACATTTTTCTCTCTCTCTCTCTCACCCTCACCTTCATCGTCTTTTTTAATGTAGTTTTAACTCTCTTCATTTGTTGCCATGACCTTTCACCTTCACTGTCCTCGTTACTCTCACTTTCACTGTCTTTATTAACCTCATCTTCACTTTCACCGTCTCACTGTCCTTTACTGCCATCCCCACTTTTACTGTCACATTCACATCATTGTCACCACCAACACTTCCTACCTCACTGTCACTGCCCGTCGCCAGTCTCACACATGAGTTGTTAGTTAGTGTTGTTAACCCACGGTTCCGTTCATTTATGTATTTATTTATTTGAAGTACTTTTTATATTTTTACGGTGGTCATATATATACAGTAGTAGTCACGATAACTCCAGTATCCTATTTTTGTTAAGACCAAACAATTCTCTTAAGTTGGGAATAAGACATAGGAGTGTGTGAGTGATAATGTTGTCTCCATTAAGCTCTGATGGTCCCGTCACTTCCATTACTTTATTCTGGTTAACAACAAACGAACTTACTGAACTGAGAATGAGTCATAAGAACCTGAGTTTTAAGAGGTAGGAATTGTGCTGTTATTGTTGCTTTTGGGAGGTGTTCTAGTACCTCGTCCGTCGCGAGATTCAACGTGTCCTGAGAGATTTTTCAGAAACTTGAGGAGGTTGTTCTAGGGCTAAGTATGATTAAAATCTGCTCTATCAGCATGAGTCCAGTTCTTAATCGTTACGGAGCTACAATTACTGATGACCTTATGGACGACAGTGGTTTCCCCTCATAATTAACCAGTAACTGTACTGTAGCTCCGTAACGATTGAGAGTTGAATCCATGTTGAAACAGCATTTTCTACTCAAAATTAGCCCTGGATGTAATTTATATATTGTTCATGTCGGCATAAACTGTATGTGTAGGTTTACTTATATCTTGTATACACCGATGTAGAATGCTTTTCTTAAACAGAAGCATCTGATATATTATAATCGTCTGTGTGTATGTGTGTGTGTGTGTGTGTGTGTGTGTGTGCAGTTAGAACTGGGAAAAAGATTTTAATGAGACATGGCATGATGGTTGGAACGGGGTCCTGGATGGGTCATTTTCAATTTGATGTCGATTGATATTTTCTAAAGGGGTGCTTTCGCCCCTAATAATTGTCACTAATGATGTTACAGTACGCCCACCTGGAAGAGGCGGCGGGGTATTTCTGTGGAACTTCATGTGTCTTTTAAAAAATGAGGGGATGGGGGTCATACATGTACAGTCCGGTGTCTGTTACTTCAGTGATGCTACGAACGGACGATTTCATTCAACAAAAAATGGTGGTAACTGTGGTGGTGATAGCTGTGGTGGTGGTAGCTTTGGTGGTAGCTGTAATGGTAGTGATGGTAGCTGTAATGGTAATATTGGTGGTGGTAGCTGTGGTGGTGGTGATGGTTGTGGTAGCTGTGATGATGGTGGTGGTGGTGCTGGTAGCTGTTCAGAAACAGCTCTCATCTGGGCAGGTGCCTTGCGGCTCTGTCTGACTGCAAAACACCTGCCCTAGAGCGAAGCATAGTTCAGAGATAGCCCTAATATGGATAAGTGGTGAGCGGCCCGATAGGCCCGCGAGGCGGCGAGGCTCTTCTTTTAATACTAGTATTATACTTAGACTCCTGTGACTCAGTCTAAGCTATAAAGAAGTAGCAAGAATGAAAAATAGAATGAATCCGTAAGATGTGCATCTTGGAATAAAATATTATTACGCTCACGGAGCGTGACAGCAAAGGAGGACGTGGCAGTAACAGAACAATTATGTGATTGGAGGAGTCAGTACTTTCCGTTAGAGGGCCTTCATGGAATATGTGTTGTTAAGTTTACAGAGCCTTCTATTTTGCTACCCATGTATTATTCTAATAGTTTTTAATCACTCTTGTTGGAGCTGCCTAGCATGGGCCAACTGGCTTTCTGCAGTTATACCTTCTTCGTGTATTATGATGTTCATAATTCACAAAGAAAAAACTTCCTTGTGCACAAGATAAATAACCAGACATGATCCCCAGATCCTCACATGTTGGCTGATGAATGAACCGGCCCTCAAGCATGACACCTTGAGCTTGTGGGTCCCTGCCACCCCACACCCCCGCTGTCTCCTTAACTCCCAACCCCCTGCTCTTCCACCCCCTTTCTCACTACTCCCGCTATTTCTGTCACCCACCCGCCCGTCCCACTCTCTCCACTCCCCTCCTACTGTCTCCATTTCCCCTCCCCCCCTTGCTTCATCCACTCTCCCCCCTCCCTTCATCCACCTTCTCCATCCCCTTTTCTTGCTCTCTTCATCTCCTCTCTTCATCCTCCCTCCATCTGCTCCCTCCATCCTCTCTCTCAACTCCCCTCCTCTTTCTCCATCCCCTTCTCTTGATCTCATTCCCATCATTCCATCCTTTCTCTCCATCTTCCCTCCATCTACACTCTACATCCTTCCTCTATCGGCTGTCTCCATCCTTCCTCTATCGGCTGTCTCCATCCTTCCTCTATCGGCTCTCTCCATCCTTCCTCTATCGGCTGTCTCCATCCTTCCTCTATCGGCTCTCTCCATCCTTCCTCTGCTCGCCCTGTCTATCTGCTCTCTCCATCATGCCTCCATCTGCTCTCTGTCCCTGCGCCTTTTTCGTCCCCCTCCTTCCACTCTCTCCATCCCCCACTTAATCCCTCCACCCTCCCGATTTTCGTTCTCTCATCCCGTTCCCCAAATCCCTCTCCGCCAACTCCTCATGCCCACTACTCGTCTTTGCTTTATGGAACATTCCCAAAATGCCGGTTGCTTACATACGGTTGACGGGTCTGCTCCGTCAAACTGACCCTAGTTGAGTAAGAATAACACCTTCTCCGAGGGTGATTTTCCTGTTTTCGCTTTGTTACCTTCAGACGATTATATTTAACTGAGGAGAAATGTTTGAGCTGAATAGGTTAAATACAGCCTCCACTGAGCCTTTCCAGTTCTAAGTGGCCCTCTTAAGAGGCATAAAAATCTTTTGCAAATAGAAATATTATTAAAGAAAAAAAAAAAGACTGTGGCAAGTTCCCGTGAGTTGAATAAAATCGTTTGTCGTAAACTGGAAGAAATTACAGAGTTCACAATTTTCGTTCAGAATGATATGACTAAACATCTTTCTTTTTAATCAAGGTTTCTCTAGAACGTCTTGATCATAGCGAAATCGTCTGTTGTTTGCTGGAGTAAAGCACAAAAGATGTAACGCAAAACTAAGGGGCTAATGCCACCTCTCTCTTGGTTTAGTGTTGTCTCCTCCTTTCGCCTGGATTCCTCTTTTCTCAACCTGTCTCTTGTTTTCTTCCAGTCTTCTCCTCTCTTCTTCTGATTTCCTCCTGTCTCCTGTTTTCTTTCCGTCTCCTTTCATTTACTTTAACGCTTTATTTTTCTGCTTTCTTTTACGCTTTCTTCACACTTTTTTTTTTTTTTTAATACGTCCGACATGACAGTCCGTTCCCTGAGGCGAGGCATCCCACCTGCCACACACTTCCACATGTCACAGTTCACACGTCGGAGTCCATGGTTCAGATTCCAAGAAGGCCGGATATTTGTTCCCATATATTGTTTGCCATCCATTCCCCGAGAGAGAGAGAGAGAGAGAGAGAGAGAGAGAGAGAGAGAGAGAGAGAGAGAGAGAGAGAGAGAGAGAGACAGAGACAGAGACAGAGACAGAGACAGAGACAGACAGACAGACAGACAGACAGACAGACGGACAGACAGACAGAGAATCGTGAATCCTGCTATTCTGCTGGAATAACAGAAATTATTTGAATAACAGTTGAGAGAGAGAGAGAGAGAGAGAGAGAGAGAGAGAGAGAGAGAGAGAGAGAGAGAGAGAGAGAATCTCGAATCCAGCTCATCTGTTGTATTACTGAAACAAGAACTGATTGAAAGACAATTGCAAAAGAGAGAGAGAGAGAGAGAGAGAGAATACACATGCAAAAGAACTATTATCAGAATGTCCATCAAAGGTCAGTACAAGGTGGCATAAGAAGCGCCGTAGTACATCTTCCTTAGTGATTTACTTTACCTTTTCCACCTTAACATTGTCCCTGCATATTACTGAATTCGCTTCAGTACTGACGTAGTTTGTATACTCATCATGAATCCTGCAAAGCTCTTGTAATATTTAACATTTATTTATTATTTTTATGCGAGGAAGAAGGAACCAAAGGCCATGAGCCCGCAGGAACAGTTCCCTCCAAGAGAAAAACAAAATACAATAGAGAGCCAAATTCAAGATCCGATCATTTTGAGATGCCTGGACACACTGCGTTTGAAAGACTGGAGATCATAGGCAGGAGGAAATACAGACAGAGGGAGACAGTTCCAGAGCTGACCTGTTGCATGAATGAAAGACTGGGAGTAACGGTTAACTCTTGCATTAGAGAGTTGGACAGAAAAGGGATGAGAGTTTGCTGCCAGACGGGTGCTACGCGCCCGTCGTAGAGGTGGAGGAATGCAAGCAGACAGTTCAGAGGAGCAGTGACCATTAAAGTAGCGATAGAAAAGAGATAAAGATGCAACAGTGCGGCGAAGAGACAGAGGTTGAAGGGAGTCAGTAAGAGGAGGAGAGTTAATGAGACGAAAAGCCTTTGACTCCACCCTATTGAGAAGAGCTGTATGTGGGGAGCCTCCCCACACATGAGAGTTGTACTCCACACAGGGGCGGATAAAACCCCTGTATAGAGTCAACAATTGTGCAGGGGTGAAGAAAGAGCGGAGTCGGCTTAGCACACCCAATCTCTTGGAAGCAGATTTTACAAGAGATGTAATATGATCTTTCGAAGATAAGTCACGAGTAAATGAAACCCCAAGCATGTTCAAGGATGATGCAGGATTAATCTGAATATTATTAAACATTAGTGGGTATACCTGTGGAAGATTTTGTCGGGTTGATAGGTGTAAGAACTGAGTCTTAGAAGCATTAAAGACAACCATATTATTTTTACCCCAGTCAGAGATACGAGCCAAGTCAGACATTAGGTGTGCCATAGCCTCATCCCTTGTTTCTTGAAGTAACTGTTGAGATGGGCGTTGCGGGAACCGAATGGAAAGGTGAAGGGTGGAGTCATCAGCGTATGAGTGGATAGGGTTAGATGTACAGCTTAGAAGATCATTGATGAATAAAAGGAAGAGAGTTGGTGATAGGACAGAGCCCTGAGGAACACCACTGTTGATAGATCTAGGAGAAGAACGATGGCCGTCTACGACAGCAGCTATAGAACGACCAGAAAGGAAGCTAGCGATGAAGGTACAGATAGAAGGATAGAAACCGTAGGAGGGCAGTTTGGAAATTAAAGATTTATGCCAGACTCGATCAAAAGCCTTTGAGATGTCAAGTGCAATGGCATGTACTGATTGAATGATAGTACAATCTCTCTAAGGATGAGGAGGACGACATGGTGAACAGATGTGGTAGAAATATTAACTCTTTCACTCCATGGTTAATTTATTCCTGTTACCATCAGACGGTTTTATTCAGCGTATGGGAGATGTCTCATAGCAGCCGGGGCTTAATGGGGTAGTTTCTGATTTCTTCACAACCAGACGTCTCTCCTCAGATTAATAAAATCGACCATAAGTAGCAAGAATCCGCTGAAAAGGTCAATAATAATATGTGGCTATGTTTTTGGAAGTCGGTGATGCAGATTGTCATAGCATTATCCAATAATTTGTTTTAGTCTTGCGGGTTTAATTCTTTCAGTGTGGCGATGCACTTGCTTTTACTCCTGCTACACTAGACGTTTTACTATGTTAAGGGGAGAATTTTGATCTGGAGGGATTAGACACAGCCTTTCATGAGCCCGTTTTACCAGGGAGAGGGGTCCGTAGATAAAGTCGTCTTGTGATAATATTAACAAACTAGAGAGAGAGAGAAAGAAAGCCTCTGTGGTACAGTGGTAGAGTGTGCGTTTCGTACACGGGTGAGCCAGGGTTCGCGCCCCGCCAGGGTAATAAACTTTGGGAGTGTTTAACCTTCCACGTACTGCACTGCCCTACACAAGGGGTGCTGTGGTTGAACCACTGTCGCTTACTATAAAGTATGCTTGCACCCAGTCGGCTTGCGCTGGCCGATTACACTTGGTTCACAGACTACACACACATTCAAAGCCACTCCAATACTATTATTACACTACAAGCACTTTCCACCCTACATACAATCTCTACCAGACAGCCTAAGCCACTTCGTAGAGATACATTGGCTGTATCGTCCTGACTTCGATCGGGATAGGCCGGTCCTGGAGTGGACACTATTGTATATATATATATATATATATATATATATGTATTGAAGAGACACATCACACGCTGTACAAAGCTCCTGGCCAGGAATCGAACCCGAGACTTCTAGATGAAAGTCAGACACTGTTACCACTACACCATGGCTTATAAAAGCTAAGCCATCTGAATTCTATGAGGAACAAGGCAAATCTGTTATGGAAAGATATATTTCAATGACAACATATCGGGATTATTACTTAGTCCCACGCAACTCGGCAAGTGAGAGAGCAGTTTTAATCTATCCCAGCCAGAACACTATATCTATCTATCTATCTATCTATCTATCTATCTATATATATATATATATATATATATATATATATATATATATATATATATATATATATATATATATATACATCGTCGTAGTGAAAGGCTGAAACAATGAGTGGGTTGATTTATGAGTCATACTGTAAGTGGCTTTTGGAATTTCCCAGTACCTTTCCCTTTGCAATTTATTTTGCACAATACACCTCAGTATCGTCTTGTATGATGTTGAAGCAAACTTTCCAAACTAGAATGAAGAAATAATATACAATGTGCTGCGGTGCCTCATGTTATTTTGAATATGGCTTTTAGCTTATTTTTGCTGGGCACTCTGATGGTAGTTCTCCACCTCTCTCTCTCTCTCTCTCTCTCTCTCTCCTTCAGGAAAGTTCGAATATTTGTTCGTGGATAGCTCTGAGCGATTTTTTAAATGAAATACTGAGGTGCTTAGCCTGAAATTTTGAGTTAGTGTAACATGTCAGCTGTTGCGTCAGCTGACGCATCATTTGACTGTTGGGGGATATTTAATTTCGGGGCTATAAGGAAGCATTTTAGCGACTTTCTGATGAAATACAAAGTTGCTCAGCTTGAAATTTAGAATTGAACTGACATGACATCTGTTGCATCAGCTGATGCGTTGTTTCGCCGCAGGTCTGGGAAGATAGGCTCTTCTTGTTAATCCAGTAAATTAGTTATATCCACTTCTGATATTTTAGAATCCACTGAGGATGAATTCATGGAAAGTTGAACGTCTGGAGAAATTAATAATAATCGTCTCCTTCCTGATTATCCTCTCCATCCTGGAACATACAGTAGTTAAACAATAACCATATTCAGAAGTAACGTTTAGTGAGAGGGGTGTGTCAATATAATTCATTGTTTTGTATTATCAAGGAAGTGTGACGTTAGAGACGGTGTCGATGATTGTTATTTTTTCCTAATTAAAAAGTACGATCGGAATATTATTGCAAAACACGATGATGATGATGATTGTGATGATGATGATGATGATGATGATGACGATAATGATGATGATGACTTATTCATTTCTTGAGTCTGATGAACTCTTAAAATGAGTTCTTGCTACCCCCAGGCTTTTTTTGTTTTACTTAAGAAAGCCCTCTTGAAATGAAGAGGTTCATGAAAAGTACAGTTAACCATCTCCAGCTTGAAGTTTTTGTTCTAAGCTGAACAAAAGCATCTGGTGATAGCATTTCTCTCTTTCTCTCTCTCTCTCTCTCTCTCTCTCTCTGGACCGTACCTGACCCACTCCTTAGGTGGGAAAAGACGGCTGGATGATGATGATGATGATGATAGCAACCACCATAAGGTAAAAAATTGGCAGTGAACAGGTTAAAATTACAATCGTTACAGTAGTTTCACAGACCTCAGATTTCGAAATGGTACCCTAAATCAAAAGCGTAGATACAGGTGCATGATGTGTAGCGTGTACCTGCATTGCCACAGCTGGTCCTTCCGCCTCACCAGACACACCACCTCGCCCCCTCCATGACATTTCACAGATCGAGTCAGTGCGGGGGAGGCGTTGTGGGATGGGGAGTTGATTAAGGCCATCAAAAAGAGGAGATGGAGAGAAGGGACAGGGAGAGGGAAAAGGAAAGGGAAGAAAGATGAGCATGGGGAGAGAGAGAGAAAAAAAAAAAGCTGATGGAGAATGGGAGGGAAGGAGGGGAAGAGGACGTGAAAGTGGACGGGAACACTGAGGGAGGAATGAAGGAAGCAAGGCTGATTGCGAATGAGGGAAACAAAAGGGGAGAAAGGAAAAAGAAAAAAGGCAAGGGTCAGGGAGAGACAGGAAGGGATAGATGAAAAAAAAGGAGTGGAAGAGAGGGAAGAAGACAGGCGGGAAATGGAAAGCAAAGTAAAAGATGAGTCGAAGAAGAGGAAGAAGAAAAAGAAAGGGGAATGGCAATAGGAGGAGGAGAAAGGGGACGAGAGAGAGAAGGGAGTGAATAGGAGGGCAAAGGGAAAGCTGGAAAAGAGCGGGGAAGGGAAATGGTAAGTCGAAGAAGAGGAAGACGTAATGGAAAAGGGAAGGGGAGTAAGAGAAGGGGAAATGGGTGTGCAATGGGAAGGGAAACTAATCCTGCAGGCGCATTGCATGGAAGTCTGCTTCAACCCGGCGGCATGCACTGATTGCGACCAGGTAGGGTGGAGATGAGGTGAGGCAGGGTGGGGATGGGCTCATGCAGGGTGGAAATGAGAGGTGGTGGGGATGACTGGGTGGAATCAGGTAGCGTGGTTTATTAGGCAGGCATGCACTGATTGCGCCCAGACAGGGTGGAGGTGAGGTGAGGAAGGATGGAGATGAGGTAAGGTAGGGTGGAGATGAGGGGTAGCAGATGGGAGATGAGGGGTGAAGGGTTGAAGATGAGGTGAAGCAGGATGGAGCTGAGGGGCGGCATGGTGGAGAAGATAAGTCAGGGTGGAGATGAGATGAGGCAGGGTGGAGATGAGGAGCGGGATGGTGGAGATGAGATGAGTCAGGGAGGGGATGAGATGAAGCAGGGAGGGGATGAGGTAAAGCAGGGTGGTAGGTGAGGCGAAGCAGGGTGGAGATGAGGAGTAGAAGGGTAGAGATGAAGTAAGGCACGGTGGAGATGAGGTGAAGCAAGGTGGAGATGAGGGGTAGAAGGGTAGAGGAAGTGGGGCATGGGGGAGATGAGGTGAAATAAGGTGGAAATAGGATGGTAAGGTGAAGATAGAGATGTGCAGGTGGAGATGAGGTAAGGCAGGGTGGAGAAGAGGGGCGACAGGGTGGAGATAAGAGGCGACAGGGTGGAGATGAGGGGTGGCAGGGTGGAGATGAAGAGTGGCAGGGTGGAGATGAAGGGTGGCGGGGTGAAGATGAAGGGCGGCAGGATGGAGATGAGGGGTGGCAGGTTGAAGATGAAGGATGGCAAAGTGGAGATGTGGTAGCGTGGCACACAGGGCCGTATTCCGAATGGCATAGGAGGCATCGTAGCACCTCTTCCATAGCGATTTAGTTTGCCTACTGCATCATGTTATTCTCTCAGATTTTAATTATACTGTTTTGATATCGACATACATAGCGTCAGTATCATACAAGAAGACGTAAGTATGCAATAGACTGAATAAACCGCCGAGGAAGAGGTACTACGAAATCTCCAATCTTATGTAAAATGCAACACACACACACACACACACACACACACACACACACACACACACACACACACACACACACTATAATAAACCCAGATTTAGGCACGGTAACAAGATAGCACGATCGAGTTAAACCAATTATCATCGGACGTTTTAACAAGCGATAACTCTCTTGCAAAATACAGAAACTTCATCACATGATACGGAAAGTAACAAGGTCAATCAGCAAGGTCAGTGCTCGATCCAGTCATTAGTAATTTGCTGTGTGTTGGTGCGGAGCTGCAGGTGGAGCTTGGAAACTAATTTCACCTGATTTTCAGCAGTTTATTGTCAGAAAAATCTTCCCCCGCTGAAGTGCATGGTTGACTGATTTTACTTTTTTTCTCTGGGGAATGTCTTTGTTATATTTATTCCGTAGTTTGTTGCGTGAATCGTTGAATAATACCATAATCGTCGTCATCGTCGTCGTCACTGTTATCCACTGAAGGACGATGGACTCCCAACTTTTTCTGCTCTTACTTACTGGACGATACTAAGTGCTATCCAGTCCCAGTAAATCTGTAACTACCATCTCTCCATGTTCTCAACGGCAGTG
Organism: Coenobita brevimanus; assembly: GCF_032717465.1. NCBI lineage: Eukaryota > Metazoa > Arthropoda > Malacostraca > Decapoda > Coenobitidae > Coenobita > Coenobita brevimanus. Next base: position 32,996,079 of record NC_137016.1, on the reverse strand, counting down.
TTCCTGGGATCCACAGGAGTCTTGCCTCGGAATCGTCTTCATATTTTATCATGTAAAATGGATCTTATTCTACCTATAGTAACCAATATACCGGAAATCTGAGTCAAGCCTCTGATGTATACATAGTCCCACTTTTTTGAAGAGATTAGTGTATTGGAAAGAGAAATGTACAGTAATAGCTTTGGATTTTACCTCGATATTTAAAAATATAACTTTGTCCTTATTAAATTAAGTTAAGCCTCTAATATCTCCTTTTCAAGCGCGTCAAAGTAAATTGTATTACTCGTGAAATTAAAATTTTAAAAACGTGAAAAATAATTTGCAGTACCTAGGTTTTTCTCTAGATTTGTTGCATTTTTTTCATTATATAAATTTATCAAATTTTTAAAGATTATACAAAATTAGATTTTATTCCAATACACGAACCTGTTCAATAAAGTGGAACTATGTATACATCAGAGAGACTTGACTCAAACCTGCTGTATATTGGTTACTATAGGTAGCATAGGATCCATTTTAGATGATAAAGCATGGGGACGATTCCGAGGTAAGGCTCCTGTGGACCCCGAGAACACTACCATTGAGAGCACATATGAAGGGAGTCCACAGGATCCTTACCTCGGGATCATCCCCAACTTTTATCATCTGAATTGGATCTTATGCCACCTACAGCAACCAATATACAGGAAGTCTAAGTCAAATCAAGTCAAGTCTCTCTGATGTGTCCATTCGTGTCACCCAATACCAGTCACTTCTTGAGAAGTCCTTTTCTGCACTCTTTGAAAGCTTACCAGTAACATTTTGGATTTCATATCTCTGGCATATAGTGCTGGGTCATTTACGTTTCTAGAAAACTTATCAATCGTTACACCAGCACGCATGATAGTTCAAGCGGTGTGTGTGTGTGTGTGTGTGTGTGTGTGTGTGTGTGTGTGTGTGTGTGTGTGTGTGTGTGTGTGTGTGAGTGTGTGTGTGTGTGTGTGTGTGTGAACAGAATTACTCAAGCAGTTTTGATCCTGTTTTGACGAAACTTGATGAAAAGGTTGGGGGATACCCAAGGGGTTCGTCTCTTGTCTTCGAAAACAATAGGTCAAACATTAAGGTAACATTACAATGTCGGCTTGCGGTTTCTTTCTGATTTATACCAATTTGGTGGAAAGGAATAAACTTTTTTCTTTTCTTTTTTATGCGAGGAAGAAGGAACCAAAGGCCATGAGCCCGCAGTAACAGTTCCCTCCAAGAGAAAAACAAAATACAATAGAGAGCCAAATTCAAGATCCGATCATTTTGAGATGCCTGGACACACTGCGTTTGAAAGACTGGAGATCATAGGCAGCAGGAAATACAGACAGAGGGAGACAGTTCCAGAGCTGACCTGTTGCATAAATGAAAGGCTGGGAGTAACGGTTAACTCTTCCATTAGAGAATTGGACAGAAAAGGGATGAGAGTTTGCTGCCAGACGGGTGCTACGCGCCTGTCGTAAAGGTGGAGGAATGCAAACAGACAGTTCAGAGGAGCAGTGACCATTAAAGTAGCGATAGAAAAGAGATAAAGATGCAACAGTGCGGCGAAGAGACAGAGGTTGAAGGGAGTCAGTAAGAGGAGGAGAGTTAATGAGATGAAAAGCCTTTGACTCCACCCTATTGAGAAGAGCTGTATGTGGGGAGCCTCCCCACACATGAGAGTTGTATTCCACACAGGGGCGGATAAAACCCCTGTATAGAGTCAACAATTGTGCAGGGGTAAAGAAAGAGCAGAGTCGGCTTAGCACACACAATCTCTTGGAAGCAGATTTTACAAGAGATGTAATATGATCTTTCCAAGATAAGTCCCGAGTAAATGAAACCTCAAGCATGTTCAAGGATGATGCAGGATTAAGCTGAATATTATTAAACGTTAGTGGGTATACCTGTGGAAGATTTTGTTGGGTTGATAGGTGTAAGAACTGAGTCTTAGATGCATTAAAAACAACATATTATTATTACCCCAGTCAGAGATACGAGCCAAGTCAGACATTAGGTGTGCCATAGCCTCATCCCTTGTTTGTTGAAGTAACTGTTGAGATGGGCGTTGTGGGAACCAAATGGAAAGGTGAAGGGTGAAGTCATCAGCGTATGAGTGGATAGGGTTAGATGTACAGCTTAGCAGATCATTGATGAATAAAAGGAAGAGAGTTGGTGATAGGACAGAGCCCTGAGGAACACCACTGTTGATAGATCTAGGAGAAGAACGATGGCCGTCTACAACAGCGGCTATAGAACGACCAGAAAGGAAGCTAGCGATGAAGGCACAGATAGAAGGATAGAAACCGTAGGAGGGCAGTTTGGAAATTAAAGATTTATGCCAGACTCGATCGAAAGCCTTTGAGATGTCAAGTGCAATGGCAAAGCTTTCGCCAAAGTCCCGAAAGGAGGATGACCAGGAGTCTGAAAGGTATGTGAGACGATCGCCAGTGGAGCGTCCCTGACGGAACCCATACTGACGATCGGAAAGAAGGTTGTGATAGGAAAGATGCCTTAAAATTTTTCTATTGAGAATTGACTCGAAAACTTTTGAAATACAGGACGTTAAAGCAATTGGACGATAGTTGGAGGGTTGGGAGTGGTCACCCTTCTTTGGGACAGGCTGAATGAGAGCAAACTTCCAGCAAGAAGGAAAGGTACAAGTTGACAGACAAAGGCGAAAGAGTTTACCTAGGCAGGGTGTAAGCACAGAAGCACATTTCTTGAGAACAACAGGAGGGACCCCATCAGGCCCATATGCCTTGTTAGTAGTGAGGCCAGTTATGGCAGAAAATACATCAACTGAAGAAATTTTGATATCAGCCATGAGGAAGTCAGAGGGGGGAAGTGATGGAGGAACAGCACCGGAATTGTCTAAGGTGGAATTGGAGGAGAAAGTCTGTGCGAAGAGATCTGCTTTATCAGTAGAAGAAATAGCTACAGAACCATCAGAGTAGAAAAGAGGAGGGAAGGATGATGAGGTAAAGTTGTTAGAAAGATTTTTGGCAAGGTGCCAAAAGGAGCGGGAAGAATTTGAGTTGGAGAGTTGGGAGCATTTAGTATGGATGAAATTATTTTTAGTAGAGCGAAGAACAGACTTAGCACGATTCCGGGCAGAAACGTAAAGATGATGTGATTCAGGGGTGGGTTGGCTCCGGTACCTTTTGTAGGCCCTCTCCTTGTTGCGGACAGCATTAGAACAAGCGTGATTAAACCAAGGCTTTCTTGCGTTAGTCAAAGGATATGAGAAAGGAATGTATGCTTCCATGCCCGAGAGAATAACCTCCGTAATGCGCAAGGCACACTCAGATGGCTCCCGGCCATGGAAGCAATAATCATTCCAGGGAAAATCAAAGAAGTACTGCCTGAGGATTCAATTTTGAGAGCAATCAGTCAAAAAACAGCGTCACAGGGCAGAGTCAGATTTCGAGCCTTCTGTCTGTGAGTGAACATAACTAAAACATTTTTTTTTTTTTTTTACCTGCTTTGGGCCATGCTTGGTACAAAGTTTGGGTTTCATACAAGGGGCTGGCCCATTGTTTTTGAGAACAGGAGGACAAAGGCAAAGTTTACATGGAAAGGTCAGCTTAACCAGTTTTTGTCCAGTTTAAACGCTATTCCATATAGGATTCACTGTGTGGTAATGATGGGGTGATTCAGTTTTGAGAACAGTTTGGCTTAGCTTAAGGCCTCAGGGAATGTCAAAGATAAACGACATATTGCATGATCAGCTTCAGCAGCTTTATTCTATTTAGACCAAATTTTTGTGAAGGGTTCAGGATCTAGCAAGGATGAAAAGATTTGATTTTGAGAACAGTCTGTCAAAGACCATGGTCATGACATAGGGTAAAGTCAAATGTGAAGCCCTGTAACTCAAACATTTCAAATCCGATTTGGATAAAACTTGGCGGAAGGATTGAGTGGTTAGTCAAGAATGAGATATTCATTTTTGAGAACAATAGATCAAGGGTTAAGATTACAGAGCAAGGTCAACTCAGTTTTTATTTGATTTGAACCAAACTTAGTGAAGGGCTTAGGGTTAGGCAAGAATGAAATTATTCGATTTTTAGACAAATCTGCCGAAGGTTAAACTCGCAGGACAAAGACATTTCTTTGTAACCCTAATACTATTTGCAGGACGCCAATGTTTCACTTTCTGTGTTTGTTCTATATTGTCATCTACTTCATCCATCAGCTGCAAGTACTTATTCTTAAATAATACAGAAAACTTTGCTGTCTTCTCTTACACTGCTAGAAGATTTGGCCGTTTGCATAGGATCAGCCCGTCCTCTTGTCTACTTAAAGTACTGCCTCACAGTTAACCATTCTGCGGCCGCTGTCCACATTATTTTCAGTGAGTTAAATTTTTCACTATATGCATTTATGCATTGTCAGTGGGGATAAAATCTAATTTATTCTTTTTTTATAAAATTTCTTTGAGAAGAAAGTCTTATGCATCACCATGAAGTATTCTGTTCTCCACAGCGCAGAGATGCTGGAAGCAAAAAAGTAATTGAAAATGCAGTTCATAGTATCTGCTTTTAAATTAATATCGTGCATATTATAGGTGTGTTTTATTAAAGTTCAGCACTTAAGTAATGAACAGCTGTAGGAAACTGTATTGACCAAAATCAGTGTTTATGAATAGTTCACGGTAGATATTTCAACTGTTGTTGTGTGAAAAATTTGCTCTCACATTGTATGGTGCGTGAGCTAATGGGGTGGTATTGTGTGTGATACAATACTTCTCACCAGTTAATGTGCCGCTGCTTTTGAACCACAACATTGCATAATGTCTTGGTCTGCCTTCATATTCACTGCTTTTCATATTACCCCTTTTACTCTCTGCGGATTCATTAAGCTCTATTATCCAATGACGTATTATTCTCTTCGTCATGCTACTTCACACGATATTCATCATCAAATGAGAGACTTTTCTAAATGGAAAGATGATATAGCCACGATCGACTCCATATTTACTAGTTTAATAAAAATCTTTGAATTTAATCGTTAATTGGTTGGGTGATAATATGAAGTCACCGTAACGAAGGGGTTAAGTTCTCATTCAAGCTACTTGAAGACAATTTTGTTTATCTTGTCGAAATTTTAGTAGCTAGAGCTGAAGAACAAGTAATTAAGCCTGTGATATGCTGGAAGTTAATCTTCATCCAATGATTTTTTTTATCCCGTTCTAGCTCTCCAAACGATTATATTCAACTTAAAACATTTCGAACTAAAGCAGTTATATAATTATAGCCTCCATCAACCCAGTCATTAAAAAGCGTCTTCCCATCTAGTAGCAGCAAGAGTAAACCAGATAATACGTCACTGGACTGAAGGGGTTAACAAGTTGCATAAAATTATTTGAGTTTAAAATGAATAAACAATCCAAAGGCGTCTATGGCAACGAGTTAACCACATCCTCACCACCACGTCTCTTGTATTTCATTCTTGCCACCTCTGGATGATTTTCTTCTGAATCGAACCCATATGCAAGGCCACAAAATAACTGAAACTTGACCCGCTAACCACTTGGCCACCGATGAAGAAGAACACAAGTTAGGGACAAAATTTTAATCCGTACAGGTATGTAATGTTGTCCATTTGATTGGTGTTTTGTTTCTCTACGTCACCTTTTTGTAGTTGTCCTGTTGGCTCAGCACTATTACCATTACACACACACACACACACACACACACACACACACACACACACAGCTAGATTTTAAAACACATACCACCATCACTGGTAATAAAGGAGTGAGGCAGAAATAGAGCAGCGAGTGTGATAGTGAATATAAGAGAAAAATAACAGTGAATGGAGACCGGTGGTAAATGTTGCTATTGTCACGGACACTGAAATATCTCACCTGTTGGAGAGAGAGAGAGAGAGAGAGAGAGAGAGAGAGAGAGAGAGAAGAGGGAGGGGACATTTAAAAGTGTAAAACTGCAGATCGGGTGCTGTATATTCATCTCCTCCCTAAAAATATAACTACATTACGAGGATAAACACACACACACACACACACACACACACACACACACACACACACACACACACACATCAGCTCTGTAATTGATTAAATCGTAGTCGTAGCTGAGCTGTAGTTCATCGTGAGTAGATTTGTAGAAGATAACCTCAGTTCACTTGTAGTCGGTGACAGGAGAAGATAAAGATGAGTCTGGGGTTGATTGTAGCTTTATTTTCTTCAAGGGGATATCTCAAAATTTACACTAAGGTAACTTCGTGAGCCTGACCCCTTTTTAACATCACCTTGCTTTTCTCTCGAGTCTAGACCCCCTTCTCCCTTTCCCTTCTTTCTCCTCCAGCCTCCTAACTCCTTCTGCCTTCTTCTCTTCGTTCCTTCCGTATATGAGAAATTCCGTCATTTGAGCTACACTGTTGTCGAATGTTCTAGAAGCCTGTGTGTGTATGTGTGTATGGTAGCTTTCCGGTCATACCTTGCCGTCTGGCATTCCTGCGAGAGAATTTTGCCAAACACATTTTCTTCGGCGTCTAGCATATGACTTGCACTTAACCTCTACCTTACGTCTATGCTACCAGCAATTATTTATGATAATTTAGAGTCCTGACACACACACACACACACATACACACACACACACACACACACACACACACAGATTCTTTTATATGTGGCTATTGACTCTGAAGGAACGCGTTACGAAGGACTGAAAAACTGAAACCATTGTGGCTATTCTCATGTACATGATCTGTGTGAGTTCATAAATGTGTGTGTGTGTGTGTGTGTGTGTGTGTGTGTTTAAGCTACTGTGAAAGTTCCTCCTCCCTTCCGCTCCCCTTTCTTCCCCTCCCCCTCTTCTCCCACCTCACTTTCCCCTCTTCTCCCTCTTACCCTTCCCTTCATCTCCCCTCCAAAATTCTTTTCTCTCTACTCTCCCATCAACCTCCTCCCCGTTCTCCCCTCCACTGTCTCCCCTCCCCTTCACTTCCTTCCCTCCGTATTTCCTCCCTTCTCCTACTCTCCACTTCCTCCCTTCTCCTCCCTCCCCTTCCTCCCCACCCCTCCCCTCCACTTCCTCCCCTCACCTCCCCTTTCTACCTCCTCCTCTCTATCCCCTCCCCTTCTCCTGAACATGTCCAATGTAGATACCCGGTTTTGTGTTCAAGCCATTCTCTCTCTCTCTCTCTCTCTCTCTCTCTCTCTCTCTCTCTCTCTCTCTCTCTCTCTCTCTCTCTTCGTCTTCCTTTCCTACTCTCTTATCTTCTTTTCCTAATCTCTCTCTCTCTCTCTCTCTCTCTCTCTCTCTGTCTTTCCTAATCTCGTCTTCTTTACCTAATCTCTCTTCCTCTACACCTCCTAATTATTAATCTTCCACTTCTCTTTTTCATCTCGCTTTTCTCCTATTAACGATCAGTCTTTTTCTTCCATTTCATATCAGTTCTCCCTGCTCCCTTTCTAACAATAAATCTTTGTCTTTTTCAACCTTTTAATGGATAATCTTTCTCTTCTCTTCCTGTCTTCCTAATCTTTTATTTATCTTTTTGTCTTGTCTTCCTCCTCTATGTGCTTCTCCTATTCTAATATTCTTTCTCTTATGTCTCTTCCTTTTTATGTAATCCTTCTATTTATTTCTTACTACTCGCTCCCTGTTTCCCCTCCCCCACTTTTCTTGGTTTTCTCTCTCTCCCCAACCTCTCTGTCTCACTTTTCTCTCTCTTCCTTGTCACTAATTCTCTCTCTCTCTCTCTCTCTCTCTCTCTCTCTCTCTCTCATACTTCTTTTTTTTTTAACATGGTTTATTGCAGAGTTACATTTGGTGTTGTCAAGGTCCTAATAGTTACTTTCAAAATCTAAACTAAAGCAACTAGGTCTGAATCTAGTGCTATCTATAGCTAATTGGTAGTAGAAAATTTACATATTGACATACATATTGATTATAATTAGTGTTGTCGACACTACTGCTACATGTTGCTAATAATTATTATAGTCTCTTGCCGACGCCACCCATCTGTTGACCTCTCGCTTGAAGGCTTGTAGGGAGTCGCTGTGGCCAATGTCTGTGTTGCGCACCAGCTTGTTCCACAGGCGGCCATATCGGGGTAGGAAGGAGCGGAAGTGGTGTTCTGTCCTGGAGTAGGGGACGTCGACTTGTTGCTGTCTGAATGGGGCTGCCCTGGTAGTGTGTGTGGCCGGTGGGGGCGAAGGGAGTTGCAGGGTCACTAGGCGGGTATGTAGGATGTGAGCCTTGTGCATCACACACAGACCTGCCACATCCCTGCGCTCCTGGAGGGGTTGGAAGGGGGCAGGCTGATGTGGGGCTGCTTTGATTCGCACCAGTCGTTGAGCTCTAGCCTGGACATGGTCTAGGGTGGCCAGGTAGGAGGGAGGGCATGAAGACCAGACAAGTGGAGAATACTCCATGACAGAGCGAACTTGTGCCTTGTAAAGCGCCTCCACTCCCTTGGCGTCCAGCAGGTGAGATATTCAGCGGACACAGTTCAGTCTCCAGGCTGCATTCTTGGCCACTTTCCTGGCATGGATGGTGAATGAGAGGCCCGAATCATACTCTATTCCGAGGATGTTGATGGAGTCCTGTAGGGGAAGCTTTCTTTCCTCTAGCTGTACATCCAGTGGGGACAAGTCAGCTAAGTCCTGCATGTGGGAAATAAGCATGAGCTGTGTCTTGTCAGGGGCCTGGATGACTTGCCATCGCTTGCTCCAAGACACAGTGTTCTCTAGTGCCTGGTTGATGCGGTAACTGTGTCCTGCCACTCACTTCTGTCACAGGAGAATGACAGAGTGCAGTCATCTGCATATGCTTTAGCTTCTGGGATGAGTTGGAGGATGTCATTGAAGTAAACGTTCCAGAGGAGAGGCCCGAGTATACTGCCTTGGGGAACACTAGCCATTATGGGGAATTGGTTGGATGTGTGGCCGCTTACTACCGTTCTGAGGGTCCTACAACTGAGGTAATCCTGGATGAGGTTCAGGAGGGCACTGCGCACACCCAGGCTCCCCAGTTTGGCGATGATGCCATGGTGCCACACCCTGTCAAAGGCTCCAGCTATGTCTAGACCCACAATGAAGGTGTCAAGAGAGTGATTCCAAGCAGTGGACTGAAGGAGGAGGAGGTCCGCAGCCGACTTCCCCATCCTGAAGCCAAACTGCTTGATGTTGAGGAGATGGTGGGAATCCAGGAAGCTGGTGATCTTGCTGGCCATGATTGACACCATTACCCCTCCAACGATGGAGAGAAGGGATATTGGTCTGTAGTTCTTTGGGTCACTTTTGCTATTTTTCTTGTGTACTTCCACCACCCTAGCTTCTTTCCACTGCGCTGGCCACTTACATGAGGAGAGACAGTTGTTGAAGATGATAGTGAGGGGTGGGGCCAGCTGTGCAGCACATCTCTTGAGGACGTGAGTACTGATATTGTCAGGCCCGAGTGCCTTTTTGGGATCCAGCAGGAGCAGCTGTTTCTTGACCTCCTCAGTGGTGATGGTAAAATTCTCCAGTGAGGCATTGGTGAGAGGAAGAATCTTAGAGGGAGGCAGTGTGGGATCCGGTTCAGACATTTTAGAGGAGAAGTGAGCAGCTAATAGTTGGGCCTTGTCGGTGGCAAGGGTGGCTATGCTTCCATCAGGCCTGCTGAGCGGTGGGATGGTGTTGTCAGCAACCAGGCCCTGATGCTGTTGAATCCCACTGCACCACTCTTTGATGCTTACATTCTGACCACTGAGTTTATTTTTTACAGCTTCTCTCCAGCGTTGTATGGTTTATTTTTGGACCCGTCTCATGTTCTTGCAGGCTTCTTTGTGGGCATTTTTGTTCTGCTGTGAGGGGTGAGACTTGTACCTCGTCCAGGCCCTGCTCTTGGCATCAGCAGCAGTCCGACACTGAAAGCCAATCCATGGCTGATCCCGAGATTTGGTTTTGTATTCTTGGCTGGGTATGTATTAGCCAGTTGGTTCGGGGCGCAGACACATCCCGCTCAACTGAGGTCCTGATAGTGGTGAGGATCGCTGAGTGGTCTGATGATCCCACCATTCCCAAGAGGCCACAGGTGATCGCTTCCTCTGGAAGGTCAGAGATGACTGGGTCCAGGGATGAGCCTGAGATGTGGGTGGGAAAAGTGACATGATTGGTGAGTCCATAATCTGTTAATAGCTCCTGAAATGGTTCTGCCACAAGGTGTTGGTTCAGGTCACCAACAATAATAAGGTGTTTGCAGGAGTGTTGGAGGAGCATTGAGTCTAAGTTGGCATGAATGAACTGGATGGGGGCACTTCCCTGCCACTGAGGCCGGTAGCAGACGCAGAGTAAGAATGTGTCATTGTTGTTTGTCCACAGCCTGAAGAATGACATCTCCAGGTGCTCCTCCATGTCGATATGTAGGGCCATCTCGGAAGCAGACAGCGACGCCCACAAAGGTGCCGTGAGCACGATCCCTTCGATGCCATGCTGAGTATCCTTGTATTTGGCCGAAGTTAGTAGGTACTGATGGATTGAGAAAGGTCTCAACAGTGGCAAAGATATCTGGATTGTTTGGTATAACAGAAGAGTGGTTCAGGTCTCCTATGTTGGTTTGGAGGCCCCTGACATTTGCTGAAATGATTGTCAATATCTCTGTATTATTAATGGCTGGCATAGTTCCAGCGTGATTGAGGGAGTTGTGTGTTATGGGGTTTTGAGAGAGGGGTTGGTGAGCCGCTGATGGGTGCAAGCCTCAAGAAGTGCCTGTTGAGGGTGTCAACCAGCAGTGACAGCTGGCGGGAGATTGTCTCTTCCCTCTCCTGAGCTTGAAGGGTGCGACAGTTTTCAATGGTGTGACCTACTCGGTGACAGTGATCACTCCAGCTAAGCCAGTGGCAATTTTTGTCGGAATATCCACTTCCTTTGCAGTGGTAGCAGTAAGTCTTTGATGAGCCTCGGGTAGCTAATGAGGGCATTAGTGGGGCTGGTTGGTGAGGTGTCACTGTACAAGGGTTGTGTGAACGTGCAGTGCTGTACTCGTACTGTGGGGCTTGCCAGTCCGTCTTGTTGATTGAAGTGTGGGGGCGAGTCCTGACTTTCTTACCAGGTAGGTTGTCATGTCTGGGGACTGCGGGAGGGGGCAATGAGTCGGCTGATTGTGATTCAGGTCCACCTGGTTTTCGGGTCTGGGGTGCAGCTGGGTGCGTATGATCCTGGGAGGTCCAAGAAGGCTGTGATGGGCAACTCTCGCTGTTGTTGTTGTCGTTGAAGCAACAACCTGCTTTGCCTTTTGGGTTGAGGGTGCAGATTATGAAGGTACTCTTCGTTGGATGATTTTCTAAAGTGTTGTTGGTGTTGCCACTGATATTTGGTGCTGCTGCTGGTGATACTGGAGTTGCTGCTGGTGCTGTTGTTGTTGCCACCGCTGTTGTTGGTTTATCTGGTGGTGTTGTTGGTGTATCTGCTGTTGTTGTTTGTCTTTCTGCTAGTATTATTGGAGTTGTTGCTGATTGCTAATGTTGTTGTTGCTGGTATTACTGATGTTCGTGTCAGATGAGTTCATGGGATTGGTGGATTGAGTAATGGGTGGCGTTGCCGGTGTACCTCCAGTCTTGATAGGTGGAGGCAGTGGATAAGGGTTACTTGGTTGGGGTGAGGGAGCCCAGAGGTCAAGCATGTGCACTTGTTGTAGGGAAGCCTGTGGGTTGGGTTTGTGCACCTGTGTTGAAGTGGACAGGGGGTTAGGCATGTGCACTTGTGGTAAAGAAGCCTGTGAGCTGGGTATGTTCACCGGTGTTGAGGTGGACAGGGGGTCAGGCAGGTGTACTTGTGTACCTCTCTCTCTCTCTCTCTCTCTCTCTCACACACACACACACACACACACACACACTATTCTCTTTCTCCTTTCTCACATTTTCTCCTTCCTGTCTCCTGCACCTCCACATTTTTATGGCAGACCTAATTGTCCTTTCTTCTTTCACCCTCATCTTTTCCTATCTTTATCACTCCATTCTTCCTCTCTATCTCTCCATTTCCCTCCCTAACTCCACTCTCTCTCTCTCTCTCTCGCTTATTTTCTTCTCTGCAACCTGTGATGGTCATTAAATAAACATATAAATGGTCAGTGTGACATTTCCTCTTTATAGAGCAATGACCAAATCAGATGTTGTTTTTCGAATAAAAACTAAAAAGGAAGAAAATGACGGAGTTGATATTTATTCCAGTTGCTTTAAACTCTTATACGAACTCGACGAGTCAATCAGGAAAAACACATTCGAAATAAATAATGATTTGGTGGCAGAGCGTAACGGACAAAGCAGAAAGGTGAAAAGATATAGTGCAGTATTAAGGAATACTTATTTGCAAGCCCTTCAACCGGAGGACTTCTTTGTTTCATTTGTTTTTTTTTTGTAGTTTTAGAAACATAAGTGTAAAAATTTGCTCGGCTCCAAACACATCTCTAGTATTTAAAAGCCATTGCTCACTGTCGTTATATTTATTGTAATCAAGAGAAGCTGTGTTTCGTGTCCACAACTGTACCACCGACTGCCCTACTATCCATCTATCCACTGCCTTATACCCCACCCTTTCTAGTCCCTTATACCCAACCCCACTTTCCCCATCTCTCCACACTCTCTTCCCCATCCCTTCAACGCCTCCCTCACCTCTCACCCTTTGAACCCTATTACCATTTCCCCAGTCCCTCCTTCCTCATGTCGCCACCTCCTCTTCCCCACTCCCCCATACCTCTCAACCGCTCCCTCATCTCTAACCCTTTGAACCCCAATACCATTTCCCCAGCCCCGCCATCCACATGTCGCCACCCCCTCTTCCCCATTTCCCCATCCCTCACCCAACCCCCCACTCACCCCTCGCCCCTTTCATAATCACGTCATTTACCTTAGTCGTGTCTCGAATATTAATGTAATTTCTGATTCCAACCCTTCTTCAACCCATTTGCATCATTCTTTACCCTTTCTCCTTTGTGCAGATTGCTTATAGGTATTTTTCGTTTTTTACCAAAGTGTGTGTGTGTGTGTGTGTGTGTGTGTGTGTGTGTGTGTTTTGTGCTGATTGCTTTTAGGTATTTTCCGTTTTATATCAAAATGTGTGTGTGTGTGTGTGTGTGTGTGTGTGTGTGTGTGTGTGTGTGTGTGTGTGTGTGTGTGTGTGTGTGTGTGTGTGTGTGTGTGTGTGTGTGTGTGTGTGTGTGTGTGTGTGAGTTTATTCCACTTCTGTTTGGTTTCCATTCCTTCTGGTTTTATCCCTCAATCCTTTCTTTCTTTCTGGCCTTTGTTGCTTGTTTTTAGTATTTTTGTTTTACCTTTTTTTTTTTTCCCTCGTCAGTTTATTCCTTTAAATCGCATAATTTCCTTCATTTATTTCTTTTTTTATTCAGTCCTTATATCGGTGTCATCACGTCAATGTGCCATTTTTGAAGACTATCTATGCGATTAAATATTCTCTGTCGACTTTAAGGAAGCGTAACACTGCCTTCTATGAATACTGAACTGTAGGAAGAGATTACAGCTTGAATATGGTACTGGTAAACGATAAGTGTTATGGGGATGATTTAGAGCCATCTTATTTACTAACTGAGCTTCTGAAAAATAGCTGCAAATGAACGAAAATCACAAGTTAAAGTGGACGAACTATAGGTCAGTGAGGAAACACATACTCTTTACTTTACTACGCCATTGTTTCAGTCTAACTTTAATCTTCTTTATTTCACCTTTTCGTAGTTTTCCTTTCTACTCGTGTTGGAGTTCCGTTTTCCACTCCTTTCACTCCCTTTCCATGCTTTTATCTTTCCTCCCCGCATCTCCCAATTCTCCAGCCGAGCAGCTTTTCATGCGTGCCTCTGCAGCATTCCCAGTCATGTCCCCCATGTTATGGTCCCTACACTTTTCACTTTCCATTACTGTCCCCGCCTCTTTTCACTTACACACCCTCCCTCAATGCCTCTCTTCCTCGTTTACTCTGTCATTCACGCGCTCGCCAGTTCCCCCTCCCTATATCTTTTCAAAACCAGCTCTTTGTGTATGTATGGTGTCTCTTTCTTTCTCTATCTTTGTGCGTGCCGGGATATATACAGTAGCTGAAACAAGTATATGAGCAGGAGAGGGTAAGTGTCCTCCGAAATTTTCCGAATAACGTGTGATCTCTTAGGAAGGTTAGGTTGATACGTGTTCTTACCTAATTGTTCTTACTTAATTGTATCTTTACGGGAATAAGTCAAGCTCGTACTGTCCCGTGTATTAAACCATTTTTATCGTACATATCCTTAAAGTTATGAATTGTTTTGGCACACACTATTTCATTCGGTAGTGCATTCCGCTGATCAATTGCCCTATTTGGGAAACTAAATTTCCTTGCGTCTTTATCGCCTCTTTTTTTTTCTTTTTCTTTTTTCAGTTGTTTTCAGTGTCCTTTTGCTGACGCATCCCCATAGGTTATGTAGTCATTTATGTCTATTTTCTCCTTCCCTGATATGCATTTATATAGCATAATCATGTCTCCTCTTTTCCTTCTCTCCTGTAGTGTAGGTATATTCAGTTTTTCTAGTCTTTCTTCATAGTTTAGATCCCCTAAGCTTGGTACCCGTCTTGTAGCGGCCCTTTGAACTTTTTCAATCTTATCTAATGTATATGTTTTTTGAGATGAGGACTCCAGACTACTGACGCATACTCTAGGGTTGGTCTGATGAATGATGTTATTATCTTTCTTAGCATGTCTTCATTTATGTATGTGAATGCTATTCTCATATTTGCAAGCAGTGTATACATGTTCCGTACCTTCTCACTGATGTGGTCATCCGGAGTTAGTCTGTTACTGATAATCACACCTAGGTCCTTCTCCTTTCCTGATGTGAGTAGGGTTTTACTTCCTATAATCCCAATCAGGTCTTTTTCCACTTTTACCAAACTTGATTACATGACACTTGTCCACACTGAATTCCATTTGCCATATATTGCACCATTCATGAAGTTAATTTAATTTTTCTTGTAGCTTTTTACAAGAGTCTGTGTTAGTAATTCTTCTTTGTATTTTTGCATCATTAGGAAACATATTTTGATAGCTTTCATTTCCAACGTTACTGTCAGTATCATTTATATACACTAAAAACACAACTGGTGCCAGTATTGAGCCCTGTGGAACTCCGCTAGTCACTTCCCTCCATGATGAGTAATTTCCCATTAGTACTGTTCTCATTTTTCTTTTTTTGAGAAAATATTTCATCCAAAAATACAGTTTGTCTCGGATTCCTCCTTGATGGCACAGTTTCCATAAAAGTCTTTGGTGCGGTACTCTCTCAAATGCTTTCTTGAAATCTAAATAGATACTGTCCACTCATCCTTCTCTGTTCTGTAATGTTTCTGTTACTCTGTCATAGTAGCTCAATAGATTAGTAACACATGATTTTCCCTTTCTGAAACAAAATTGTCTTTCTGTTATCATATTGTGTTCTTCTAGATGATTCACCCAAACTTTTCTTATAAGCTTTTCTAATACCTTGCTTACAACACTGGCTAGTGATACAGGTCGGTAGTTGAGTGGATTTTGTCTATTCCCTTTCTTGAATAAGGGAACAATGTTTGCTTTCTTCCAAATATCAGGTATTCTACCTTGTCCCAAGAATTCCTTGAAAATTAAAGATAATGGTTTACTTAACTCCTTTGCACATTCATGTAACACCCAACATGAAATTTCATCAGGACCATTTGCTTTTCCTTTGTCTAATTTACTTAACTCCTCCTGTATTTCTTTTTCTGATATTTGTATATCTGGTTGTATGAGTGGGCATGCATGTTCCACATAATCCCTCTCAAAATTATTTTCTTCTGTAAAAACTGATTGGAAACTCTTATTTAGTGCTTCACCCCTCATCTGTAATGGATTGTATTTTATCTTTTATTTTGGTTTTGCTTCAGATGTAGCAGTAAAATAGCTTCTGTTGATCACTATTTTTATTTATGATGTCCTCCTCAAACTGTTTTTTTTTTTTTTTTTTTTTTTTTTAATGCGAGGAAGAAGGAACCAAAGGCCATGAGCCCGCAGTAACAGTTCCCTCCAAGAGAAAAACAAAATACATAGAGCCAAATTCAAGATCCGATCATTTTGAGATGCCTGGACACACTGCGTTTGAAAGACTGGAGATCATAGGCAGCAGGAAATACAGACAGAGGGAGACAGTTCCAGAGTTGACCTGTTGCATAAATGAAAGACTGGGAGTAACGGTTAATTCTTGCATTAGAGAGTTGGACAGAAAAAGGATGAGAGTCTGCTGCCAGACGGGTGCTACGCGCCCGTCGTAGAGGTTTTGGGGCTTCCCTCCTTATTCTTGTATAATCGTTTCTTGCCTCTTTATAATTGTTATATGCCCTTTCACTCTTGTGTCCTCTGTATCTGTTCCAGAACAAATTTCTTTTATCTTATGATTTTTTACATTCTGTATTAATGTGCATATGGATGGGGTTCTAAGGGAGATGAAAGCAAGACACTTGTGAGAGGAGTGATTCTGAAGTCTACCTGTCTTTGTCTGTTTATCGATCAATTCAACCAATTGATATGTCTAACTGTCTATCAGTTTACCTAACCCTGCAAGGGGCAGTCATAAACAAGCCGCCTCCATGTTACCCTATCCTCCGCCATCAGGCTGCCCTCCCTCCCACTGAGCCTATTTTTTGAAGGGAGAACGAGGTAATGAGTGTTAACTGTCTCTAGTTCTATGTCCAGGTGATGCAGTGTTGATTATACATAAAGGCTGAAGTTAAAGCGTTTAATAAAAGAATTTGTTAATGATTGTGAAAGCCGTATTTCAGATGAAACTGTGGGTAAAAACACAGAAATACTGCTTGAAACACACAAAGACAAACTGTGGGCTAAGAATGAGAGAATATCAAAGAAATGATAAAATGGAGAAAGTGAGGGTATTCATGTATTCTGGGAGCTGTAAACAAAGTATGAAGGATGAACACAATTAGAGGGTCATCAAGGACGGTAAGTGGCAGAGATTAAGAACAGTAAGCAGAACTAAGAAGGAAAGTATTTGACTAAAGACACCATTACATGACAGCATAGTGTGCAGCAGTTCTTTTAACGTAACTTGGCTTTATTTTTGCTCTTTTGTAACTTATTTCACGTAGGTCAGTGACAGAATGAGCAATTTTACGGCTGTACATTCATTCCGTAGCATTTCTTCGTCACTGATAGAATTTTTTTTTCTTATCTATTGTAATAATTAAGCACTGCGCAATTGACCCATGTGTGGTGTGGTGCGGTGAGGATCTGTCCCTTCTCCCCTTTGGGGCTAAGATGCAAATGACTGTGTTTGAATGGATGAGTTAATGGGGAGTGTGTCGTCCTGTCTCAGCTACAACCCTTTCCATGGGGGAAGCAGCCTAGGTATATAGATAGATAGATAGATAATTAAGCATTCAAGACGTAGAAATGGCAATTTTAGGCCAAGTTAAATACACTCACCAAGGAGAATTCATTTCTACCTCATATCAAGGGCTCACCGAATTTCATGCGACTACGATTTAGTGTTGTAACTGTGGGAGTGGCACATTTCCGTCAGGTGAAAACAGAACATCTACAATTCCAGTACTGGCTTACAGGAATGATGTGTCGAGCAACAGAAAAAAACAGAGGCTCTGCAAGACTATAAGTTATATGATGTATACTGGCCAACCGTAGTTTGTTAATCTTTTAATCTTACCACTCGATGGAGGGAAGCTGTGTTCAGGGCCCGTATGCATAAAAGGTCCTGGGACCTAGGAACTAGTCGCAAGTCGTAGGAACTGATCCCAAGTCGCAGGACTTGTTTATAAACGCTCCCACGTCCTAGGACTGGTCCTAAGACACGGAGATTTTAGGTGTAGCCAGGGAGGTGACTTACGACTTAGGAATATTCCTAGGACCTGAAAATGGCTGAACAACAACAAGCTCCGGGGCGTCAGCAGAGAACTTTTCGCCCACGTAGGGACGTGTTGAATGAATTAAGTGATGCAGAACCGATAAGCAGATACCGTTTGGATCGTGCAGGAATTATTTTTGTTACTGACTTGGTAAGAGATGTCCTGCAAAGTCCATCTGAGAGGAACCAGGCACTTACCCCGGAGATGAAAGTGATCATTTTGTTGAGATATTTGGCCACAGATAAAATGCAACTATGCAGCAGTGATGATTTGGGACCCTCACAGCCTACAGTCAGCAGAGTTATCTCACAGACATTAAATGCGTTCTACAGACGTGAAATAATGTGTAGATTCTTGAAGTTCCCCACAGACCCCCAAGAACTACAAAGGAAAAAAATCGAATTTATGGAGATTGCTGGCTTCCCCGGGGTGGTTGGAGCAATTGATGGGACACATGTGAGAATAATAGCCCCAAAAGAGTTTGAAGAAGAATATGTGAACAGAAAGCGGTATCATAGCATTAATATACAAGTTGTTTTTGATGCCAAGTACAGAATTATTAACTGTTTGGCCAAGTGGCCAGGGTCAGTGCATGATGCTAGGATACTCAATGAAAGTGGACTTAAAAGAATGTTTGAAAACCGACAGGTTCCACCGGGGTGCATTCTTCTAGGAGGTTGAATGCTCCCGCGTCGTCTGTATGTTTACAATACACGATAGCCTAGCGTCCACAGAAAAAAGAAAATGTAACTGGAAAATAGATACTTACATTCATCAAGAAATCCACCTACATTATTTCTATAATCATTTTATGACTTAGAGTATTTTACTAAATAATATATCTCTCTATCTTGGCCAAAAACTGCATTTTCGATTAAAAATATTGCTACAGTTAACACTTCTCCTAAGTCTGGGACTTGGGAAAATTCCTGGGTAGGAATTGCCATGTACGTCCTAGGTAGTGTTTATGAATCGATTCCCAAGACACGGTCCCAGCTGAGAGCAGTTCTTAGGACTTTCCTAGGAACGTTTTTGAATAGGGGCCCAGGGCTTCAAACCACAGAATGTGCTGAGGGAAGACGACTTCATGTGGTGGCACCAATATAACCGGGCACTGGAGCTGCTCGGTTATTCAAACATTCCTGAATCTCCTTCCCCATCCTTGTTGAGGAAGATGGTGAACTGTGGCAGAAGGTTAAGTTCAGTCTGCAGTTCGCAAAGTTCACGTTCAGATAAGCTTTGGGTTTACTACCACTACTATTACTAAACCGAACAGAGAAGGTCTGTTTTCCAGTTCTGAAGTTGTAATTAACATCTTCAGTCCGATGATGTCTTGTATACATTCTGTTCTTACTTTCTGCGGATAATTTCAATCGGCTTTGGAGGGACTTAAAACCGGACAGCCTAGATATAGCCTTCATCAGCACCCTCATTGAGCGAGACCTTCCAAAAAAGAGTAAGATATTATGATGGTACCAAGTATAAAATATAAAATGTCATGGGCCTGAAGAGGTTAAAAAGACTGACTGGCCTGCTCGTGATGGACGATGCTAGTAATTATAGTACCTGTAGCCCATGGTCCATCTGAAATGTGAGCCCAGTGGACTGCAGGCTGAAACTGACCAGCTCCTGCAGTCCATCATCCTCTTCCGGGAGATAGGAAGGCTGTTGAGGGACGTTTGTATAACCGGGCAGCTCCACCTTTAGATAATATCAGCGCCACCTAGTGAAGGCTTCCCTCTCCAGCACTTTGGGGATGTTACATGTGCATATGTAAGCTCCTAATTAGCCTAGAATAAGGGCAGAGGGTGAGCAGAAACTATGGCCCACGAGTGTAAACTGAGAACAGCAATATCCCATCACCTTTTAGTCACACAATTATGGAAACCTTACACAATATTCTGGAAAGTTTGTTGGGCTCCGAAAATCGCATTACTGTGTTAAGAAAGTCATCGTTCACGTCTCGATGTTTACCGAAATATGGTGTGTCGATACTCATGACCGCAGCTGTACATCTTATACCATACGACAAATGCAGTATAACTGCATGAGGGTGACTGGCGGAGCTCAGAATGGATATTAAGTTACTCGAATGAAGGTGGCGCTCATTTCAGCTTTTTCTTGCTGCTACTTGATGATTTTATTCAACTTATGAAAGATCTTTCGTAATCTAAGGACTTAATTGGGGTTGTATCTAACCCCGCCAGTTCGAAAAGTCTACTCTGAGCTGAAGAAAATCATCAGGAGATGGCAAGAATGAAGTAAACAAGAAGTGGTGCCAAGGCACAGCAAACCCATCCCCGGCAGTCATTTTACTGCTGACGTATAAACACAACAGGATATCTAGCCAAAGATGTCACATATCAGATTTGGAGTAAATCGGGTGAAAATTGAAGATTTTATGCCCATTTGAAATTTTAGGCACGACCCACCTGACACTGACCCCCCTACCGCAGATTTGATAGATGCACCTTTACGTTTTGGTTTCATGTCGATATGATGAATCTGAAAGGAGTTATGGCGACAAAAATGACTTTAGTTTTCATTCATTTTTTACACTTTTTGGGCCTACAGCCTGGACCTTGGCCCAGTTTCGCCAAAAAATTATTCAGGTGATCAGAAGATCATAGCCCATCATCCCTGTAATTTTAGTCAAAATCGTACCAGTAGTTTTCGCGTAAAGTTGTTAACATACATACATACAGACAGACAGACATACAGAGAGATACAAACAGAGTGAAAACAATACCCGTCTCACGGACTCAATGGATATTAATGTTGCATATACTGAGAAAGAGAGAGAGAGAGAGAGAGAGAGAGAGAGAGAGATGGGGGGAGGATTGTCTGGCGGTGAGTGCATGCCGAGGCAAAATTTCAACAACCATCAACCAGGATATACATACATACATACATACACGCATACATACACAGACAGACAAGCAAACAGACGACAGGTAAGCAGACACCGGACCCCACCAGCATCTCTGTACTGGAATGTCAATATGCAAAAGTGGAATGTAGTGTACAGTAGCTGCACTTCGCTACGCTGCACTGCATTACACTACGAGTACACTTTTGTGCACAATACTGGTACTATACATCATTACACTACATTACACTATTCTGTCCACTTTAACTTAGCCCAAAACTATCATATCTGCCTCGTGAATGTTGAAATGTATCAAGACTCTAGTACTAGAATATGATGCTAGTCAAGGGGTGCAAGGGGAAATGTATAATTGTAGTATTACTTTATTCTGCTACTGACGTACACGAAATAGGCGGCCAAGGGACCAAAATCTTGGCCAAGTTATGGTGGACAAACTATAAATGAGGTGGATAAGATTAGTAAAGCTATATAGTTCACCGGTACATTGAGAAGAATTACATTGCCCGACAGCAGGAAGAACTACACTTGCAAAATAAATTAAACTAAGTAAAATAAACTCAGCGATATTTCCCTCGTCAACAGAGAGAGAACTGGCTGTGCTGTGTAATTCGCTGTTACATTACGATGGATTCAACTGCTTGGTGATAATTATGTTAGAATAAGCACAGAAATATTATCATCGTTCAGATGGACAGGAACATTGGCAAAGTTTGCTGTTCTGTAGAAGAGGATATGTTCAAAATCAAAACGAAATGGCCCCTTTAAGATGAGTACATAAACTGGTAGGTGGCAGGATATAAATATTCAAATCCTATTACCTTGGACAGAGGCGTTGTAGAGGGACGCCTTCACGTAGTGGCACCGATACAACTGAACGACCACAATGACCGTTTATACAAGAGTCCCTCAAGTCCCTCCCTATCCCCTGAAAGAAAGATGGTGGACTGCAGAAGGTCAACTTCGGTCTGCAACCTACCGGTTAGACGTACGTACATATAAGCTTGGGGGAACAACAACAACAACAACAGCTACTACTACTACTACTACTACTACAACTACTACTACTACAGCGAGGACAGTACCACAGCAGCGTCGTAGAGTTCAGTGCTATACTGGGAAGGGTATGGTAACAAATCAGCAAGATGGTGACTTTTCTTATATTTCTGGTATTGTCACACGGTTTAACTTAATGGAGACATCTAGTAGTTCAGGGAAAACAACGATCTCCGTGACCCCTTTCAATAAGATGATGGCTTATCATCATCATCATCTTCCCAGGCATAATGATCATTCTCCCATCCCTATTCTAACAACAACAGTCATAAAAACAACACAACAACAACAAAGAACCTACATGTATAACCTTTCCAGAGTGAAAATGGATATTTCTTAATGGTCTGGGTATATATATATATATATATATATATATATATATATATACATATATACAGTATATATATATATATATATATATATATATATATATATATATATATATATATATATATATATATATATATATATATATATATAAAGAGGGCATCAAAAGCTTTCCAGCAAAAAAGATTGATCTCGTGGAAACTCTGGTTTGGTTCGGCGGGGTCAGAGCGTGTGTCCGTCCCGGGAACTTTTTTGTAAATGTCAGAGTAAAAAGTTGGTTCTGACATTACTTAGAGTGGACTTGAGATGAGACCTTATTCATCTGAGTTTTAGTGGTTTTCTAGATCTCCGCCTTATTGATTTATTTTGTATATTACGCCAATTTACTCTCGCTTATTTATCTACATCTTTTCTTGAGGTTAAAAAGTTTTCTTGCCCAATTTCCCTAAGGATTTATTTTGCTCATTACACCATTTATTTTCCTTTGCGTTATCCATACATTCCTCTGCCAACGAAAGTTAAAGAAGGTTATGTATTTACCCCTGTCTGTGTCTGTCTGTTTGTCCACAAGATTTCAAAAAGTTATTGGTGGATTTCAATGACGTCTTGTGGGAATGTGGGTCATAGAGCCAAGAAAAAGTTGATTAAATTCTGGTGTTGATCTGATTCGAGTCCGGGTTCTGGATTTTTTTTTTTCTGTTTGTTTTTCTTTAAACTAGAAGTTGTTTTAAGCACCTTCCATCCCTTTAATCCGATGACATATTTCTAAAGTTTACTATTGCTACTTTCAAACAATCTTAATCAGCTCAGAAAAGACCTTTCGAACTGAAAACCTTGTGAGGCCTACATCTGTCTCTTCGTTTTCTGGAAGTATTCCAGAAGCTTCACAGAATCGCTAAAGATAACAAGGATAAAAAATGATAACACGTATTCGGAGTGCAAGGGTTGACGAGCTACCATGTATTTTACACCATCTGATTTTCAGTTTGGTGTTGGGGAGGGACGCCTTCACGTGGTGGCACTGATATAACTGAGTAATTCATCAGTCAGCCTCAGCTCCATCATTATTCCCCGCAAGAGAGCATGGTGGCAGCAGGATGAGGACAACTTCAGCCTGCAGTCCAGCGGGTTCACGTTTCAGGTAAGCTTAGCGTTACCACCACCACCACCACCACCACCACCACCACCACCACTACTACTACTTCTACTACTACTACTATTGAAGGGGTTATACTATTACTGCTACTTCTGTTGCTGTTTGGCTACTACTACTACCGTTACTGCCGTGACTGATACTACTAATACGACCCTTGGATTATTTGGGTTTGTCGTGTAAGATGAACCCTCTGAATCCAATGACATATCTCAGAGTTTATACTTGTCACCTACAAACGATTTTATTCTCCTCAGGGAAATTTTTTTTATTATTTTTTTATTTTTTTATTTTTTTGGAGGAGTTAGGTAGAGCTTCCAACCTCTCTCTCTTACTATTTGGCCGTTCTTCCAACCTGAATAAAATCGTCCATGGGTAGCAACATTAAAGACTAACTTGTCATCGGACTGAAAGGGTAATCAGTTCGCACAACGACGTATTTATTTGTAACGTTACTGCTACCATCAGACGATTTTCTTCGGTGTAGGAGAGGCTTCTCGAACTGAAGAGGTTAGACACAATTTTAATTCCTTTGCTAATCTGACGTCTTCAGTTCATTCCTCCTACGTTAAGACGCTTTCATTAAGCTTAGGTGAGACAACTACGAAATGGAGGAGCAAGATACAGCCCCTGCTTTAACCAATGCATTACTCGAGGTCACTCCTTATCTCAATAAAATTGTGTGGTGATTGTACAGTACGTCACGTTGATCTTCACCAACAACAGTCTCCATTAACCCCTTCAGTACACTGATGTCAACTTTATTTTATTCTTGATACCATCAGATGATTTTAGTCAGCAACAGGGAGTCCTTTTTTGCTGAATGGGCTAACTGGCGGACATCATCATCATCAATATCATCATCATTCATCATTATCATCATAACTCAATCTTCTCACTCACCTAAAGAAAAGACACAGGACGCCTTTAATAGCTGAATTCCAAGGGGAAAGAAAAAAACAAAAATTACATGGCGGCCGTACGGAGAGTCACCATACCCATAACCTGGTGCTGGTAAAGTCTGCCAATGTGCAATTTTTTTTTTTTCCTCGGGTTAAAGAAAAAAAAAAAAGTACTGTAATGCATACTGACTTTGTCCAGTCCTGACGGGGGGGCGCCACATACTGTGGGGGTTGCCTTTAGGGGCTCAATCTGCCAAAAACTTTGTCCAGGTGAAAAGTTCGTGTTCGTTGGAAGATCCTATGGTTATGGATACAGGCCTTAGTTGCGACCCGGTTGCCTTCCTCTGGAGGCTGGCCTCTGGGGTTCCATCCTGCTTAAAGTCTAGTGCAGGTATATGTCTACAGCTCTGAAAATTTTGTTTCTGTGACTCCCCACTCCCCTGCAAGGTCTGTACTCCATTCTTCAATATGGTTCAGTAACTTATTGAATAAGTGAGTGAGTGAGTGACACAGTTAGGGACAAACACTGTATTTTAGTAGCTCCTGTGGGTGCGGCAATAGATAAGTAAATAAAAACAGATACATAAGTCCTGCGCATGGAGGATACTAATGTAAAGCAAAAATTTAATACTATCAGTCTGAGAACGTCATTTTTACTTTATTTTTGTTACCTTTAACCGAGTTCATTCCTCTCAAGATAGACTTTTTGAAAAGCTGAGATAGGATGCATCCCTTATTAACACCTTTTAATACAACAGCCTCAAAGCAGCTAAACAAATCTTATGAGGGGAACAAGAAAAATAAATCATACTATAGTGATTAAGAGAGGGAAATGTCCGTGTCGATTGAAAATTCAGATATTTCATTCGATTTCTTTCATATTAGAAGAAACTCAAGCAGTCAAATGGTTACCTTTTTGACTGCATCGTTATTCCTCCACTGAACAAAAAGCATCTGGTGTTTGTCAAGTAAAATACCTGCGTGAGTCTACGGCACTGAGGAGGAATAGTACAGATCGTGTTCAACACTCTGTCTGCCAAACTTTTCTTCAGTTGAATAAAATCGTTTGGTTGTAACCTGAGTAAAGCACCAAAGTTGGACTGCCGCAATCAAAAGTTAAATTGGACACGTGGAAGAGTGTGGGTGAGAGAAGTTGGAAGGTCAGGGAGTTCTTCAAAAGTTATGGCACAAGAGTGTGAATCATTATGAATGAGGTCGGTAAATTTCACCTTGATCTTTTTGTAAAATTATGTTCTTACGCTGAAATGCAGAGACATGTATACTTATAAATACACCTTTTTTTTGTAAATATACTAAGATTAAGATAAAGACACACTGGTATACATTCTGACAAAAACCTGGTACAGTTATTAAGATATGCCATTTAATTACCCCAGGACATATTTGTGCATATACTGAGAAAGCCTTGTTAACTTGTTACTGTACTGAGATATGGTTGAATATAATGATTCATGGTTGTAACTTCACACACACACACACACACACACACACACACACACACACACACACACACACACACACACACACACACACACACACACACACACACACACACACACACACACGTGAAATGAATATCACTTGCACCAACGCAATCCAGGGAGACCAAAGAAAGTGTCCTGTGCAACTTTAAAGCTTTTTCATATCCCTCACAGGAAGCAATCTTGCCCTGATTGCATCATTTTCACTCCATACCACTCCCAGTCCCTCTCATTATGTCCACCCAACCTACCCACCCCTCTCACCACCCCCTCTCACCACCTCCTACCCCTCATCATCATCCTCGACCTCGCCCTTCATCACACCACACATCCACTCATCACCCCCTACCCCTTCTCATCCCCCACAACCCCACTCATACCCACACCCCTCTCATCCCCCACAGCCCCACTCATACCCACACCCCTCTCATCACGCCCACCCTCTCTCATCACCCTAACCCCATCTCATCACCCCAACCCACTCTCATCACCCCATCCCTCTCACTCCCCACCCCCTCTCACTCCCCACCCCCACTCATCTCACCAAGCATCCGTCGAGGCTAAGTTATTAAAACTCTGAAGTTGCACAAGGACTTCACAGGCGTCATAATTTTCTCAAGGCCACTATTCTTCTTTCTTTCTTCTTCTTCTTCTTATTATTATTATTATTATTATTATTATTATTATTTTTATTATTATTATTATCATTATTATTATTACTGATATTGTTTCATTTTTCTTCTTCTTCTTCTTCTTCTTATTATTATTATTATTAACCATCCACTCACTCGATATAGTGCTGCTGTCGGGTGTCTGTCCTTTCGTCTCCTCTCTCCATTCCTTCCTTCCTCTTCTGTCTTTCTTTACTTCATTCTTTCCTCGTCCTTCTGCCTACGGGTGACTTTACACTGCCTCTTGTGTCGTTCTTTCCTTCATCCTTTCCTCTTCCTTCTGCCTGTGGGTGATTCTACACTGAGTGACAAGCCAGGAAACCATTTACTACGCTGGGTGGTAACCATATAACCAAATTTTGGCTCCTGGTGGTTTAGTGGGTAATAAAGGTGCTCCAATCGGATTGAGCCGTTGAAGGTTTATGTCCAAGGGATGGTTGGGGTTTATTGCTCATGTAATGCCACTCAGGGATGTTGAGGCTGGTCACTCTCATCTTAAATGCCAGGACCAACTTTCCTAGCTCCTACGCTTCTCATGGGGCAACGTAGGATTAGATGATGGATGGATGGATGAATATTATTATTATTATTATTATTATTTTTATTATTATTATTATTATTATTGTTATCATCATCCCTATTGTTGTTGTTGTTGTTGTTGTTATTATTACTATTATTATTATTAAGAATTTTTGCTATTATTATTATTATTATTATTATTATCATTAAGAATTTTTATTATTATTATTATTATTATTATTATTATTATTATTATTATTATTATTATTAACACTATATTTCCTCCTCCTCCTCCTCCTCCTCCTACTACTACTACTACTACTATTACTAATTCTATCATCAATTTTTTTTTCATTTCTTTCCTGAAAAAACACCCGGTGTGGGGTGGAAGACGTTTCCCTTCAAGTAAGACAATGCAATGAAATATTTGATTATTACCTCCTTCACTATGACGATGCCTTTTTCACGCTGTCGCTGTCTCCTGATGATGGTACAAAACTCAGGAAAGACCCTTCGACCTGGATAAGTAAATTATAGCCTACATTAACTCCTCCGTTACAAGGTTACCCTCCTCAGACGACAGCAAAAACAAACTACAAACTAGAGAGAGTGCTTAAAGAGTACACTTACGACGCTCCCGAGTTTTTATCTTGACCCTTTGACCTTAACCTCTGATCGATATGCACCACAACCGTTATTATTTCTTGCCATACCCCAGGTGTCACAGGGTTTTTGCTAGTATGCTATATTAAAGAATATTATGCAATAATACTTGAGAACAGGACAATGAACTGACTTGTGAGAATCAAGCAATGATAGATACTTTATGCCGGCTTACTTCGCCGATTCTCTAAGGACGAGAATTTATTTGCTTTCTCAGCAGTACACAGCAGAGACTAATTACTCACAAATGCTGTTTGTTAGTACTGCTAGCCTCACGAGAAAGTAACTCCACCCCTGACAATCAATAACTAATGCTATGAATAATAAGCAGGTTCTTGCTGGTGCATTAACTCCAAGTTGCACAACGGATTTAAGTTAATACAAAAGGACTGGCCTAAGTACCAGTTACGAATAATGCAAAGCGTTTATGCAAACTACAAGCTGCAGCTAGAATAAGCTCAATGTGGAGAAATAAAACACAAGTTTACATTACATTAAGCTCAAGAAAAAGAACTGCTAATTTATTGATTACAATGAGTTAAATTTACGTTACATGTTTCAAAAATGAATTCAAAATAAGGAGAACACACTCACTCGCTCACTCAAAAGCTAAGCTCTTAAACCTAGGAAAAACGCAAAGAAATACTGGTCAGAGAGTGGGCTAAGCGGAAACTGGGCGTCATTGCTGAGGAAGGACGCTGCCTCGCTAGGCCTCTCGCCGATTCACGCTAGGTGGGAATTCAGGAACTGGACAACGGCGGCGGCGTGAACTGGGCGTCGGCTGAGGAAGGACGCTGCCACACACTGCTCCGGCCCAATCAAACCTGCTTCCACGACACTCAAATCCTGACTGAGTTCAAATCGTGAGAGAGAGGCGAGTGTTGGGCCGCACTTGCTAACGGCCAACGAGTGTGAGCGAGACACACCCACAATATCACTCAGCGGAGGTGCCAACGTCGTGCACAAGGACGATCACTTGTGAAACACTGAAAAATGGTTTTGAAAACACTTCCGATCGGGTGAATACGTGGCGGTTGACTGAGTGATACATACTGAGATTCCACTAGAATTTGCAGTTTCCCCACCAAAGTTTAATGTCACGAGTTTATTCAAATATAGCATAGCGCCAACTCGTGATACCATGCATTCATGAGATACCACCCAACCCTGAATTATGACCTTGTCCCAAGATATTTGTCCTTTGATCGATCTGCCCCAATTCTACTTACATCTTTCCAAATTTGTTTCTTCTTCTTTTCTTAATAGGTTCAGGGACTGAGATATTTGGTAAACTTACATATGTACACACATATATTTCTAGCCTTCGAGATGCATTGCCTTAAATAAACCATAATGATGATGATGATGAGGATGATTATGTATACAGAGAGAAAGAAATCCAGACATATTGTACATAACATAGATACATGCATAGAAAGACTATATCACAACAGTAATGCCCTTTGGCGTAGCATGATAACATCCGATTGCTAAACGGGTTCACTTAACAGAATAACAGCAGTATGGCGAGTGTGTCTCAGAGGCTGACACCCCTATCAGAGGAAAACCACACACTAAATGGTTACATAAGAGAAGAGTATTGGTTCAGTGTTCATATAAGTTAGTAACAGAATAACTCATACGTATTTGATACTATTTATAGATGAACATGTAAAAGTCCTTCGCTGTGGCTGCTGATGAAGGTCTTTTTAATCAACAGTGTTGGCACCCCTGACACGTGTTGCCTATCAGGCATTTAAAGCGATATTATTCTCTCTAGGCGGTCCTAAATTCTAACTTCTGTTTTACGTGCTCGAATATATGTATAATGCTACTATGCATCACTTAAAGTTAGATGCTTGTGCGTTAAGGGAATATAGTGTGTAATGCGTACGAAAAGTATTACTACTGTTCCTCTTTACATTTTGAAAGTGGATGAAAATATGGATTTTGGGGGGATGGCACCTTTGAGAAGTATAACTTACTATGAAAAAAAAAAGAAAAGAAAGGTGAAATATCGAGCATTCGCCTGTGGTTTCCAGACATTTTCAGGCTAATACCTCGTCTGTGTGTATACCGTCTATTTGTCTTGGTACAACATAGAGATGAAACTTGATAAAATATATTAATACAATGTTCATTCCGAAATTTTACAGTACGAGTGAAAAGCTAATAGTAAGAGAGCTCATTCTGACACCAACTATAACTTGATAAAAGATAACATTTGTATGCATGACCGTGTTGTGTCATAATGTTTGTTTCCCACCACAAGATACTGTAAGGTAACTTTAACCCAATGAATCCGGAGACGTTCTTTGTTTATATTCTCGCCACCGTTTTGACGATTTAATTCTGTCTAGGAACACTCTGGGAATTGGAAGGGTTAGATGTAAACTTAACCCATACAGTACGAGAGGCCATGTCTAAGCTAAATAATACTGTTTAGTGGCGGCAAGATTAAAAAAAAATTAAAGTCACTAGAATTCAAGGGATTATTAAGACGGGATTCAGGATGTCTTACCTTGATTTAAAGGAATGTAAGACACATGACAGGTGAACTGGGTGAAACAGGTGGCTACAGCAGATCTGGCTATTTTCATGGATTTTGTGTTACACAGATGGAAGATGTGCGGTGGATGGTATGCGTAGTGAGACCAGGAAGGAACCATCTGAAGCGCCAAAGAGTACACACATAACATTCAACTCTGATGGAATATATCGAGGCAGAGCAAACCCATAAAAAGAGTAATAGTAAATACTGTAATATAATAAACCTTCAGTAGGATGACGTCTTTTTAACCTTATCTCTTACTGCTATCACACGATTTTATTCAGTACAGGAGAGGACCAACAGGAAGGGACCAACAGGAAAGGACCAATGCAGCAAAGGAGTTAAATATATATATATATATATATATATATATATATATATATATATATATATATATATATATATATATATATATATATATATATATATAGCTCACAAGTTTGAATAGTATTTCCTGACCTGAATTAATTGGTCTGGAGACAGGAAGAACGATATCTTAATGGCATCCTCGCACTGAAGGTGTAAAAGGGTGTAGTACGCTAGGTTATATCACAGCCACCACTAAAATCTTTCCTAATTACCGTAAGAATGGATTTTTTTCTCGAGGTTTAAGGTTTCTTACAAAAAAATTCTCTCTCTCTCTCTCTCTCTCTCTCTCTCTCTCTCTCTCTCTCTCTCTCTCTCTCTCTTCTTAACTCACTTTCGCTCATATCCTCTTGTTAGTCCATCTTCCTGGCACCACCTTTTCAACGTACACGCCTTCTTCTGCCTACCATTTCACCTCTTCTACTGTTTCCTTTTTGTCATCCCTCTTCCCCTTCCTCTTTTTCCCATTCCTCCTTCCCATCTACTTTTACCTTAACCTTTTACTTCCTTCTCTTCTGCCTCCTACTCCTCCCCCGTCTACGTCTGCTGCTTATTGTATCTTAATTCTTTTCATACACCTTCGCAATCAAATATTTCTTTCCATGCTGGTACACAATATTCTCCTCCTTCTCCTCCTCTTTCTTAATTACTTCAACTTCGTGTTTCTCATTAATAATTCTTTCATCACCTTAGCGCACACTTTTCTCTTCCTCCTCGTGCTTCTCCACACTTAACCTAATTAGTATAAACTCATTCACTTTCTTTATCTGGCTACTTTTAAAGGCTGGTGAGGATGAAAGACGCCTTGGGGCAGCAGCTCTGATATAACAGGATCGCTGCCCGGGTATACAAATAACCCTCAACTCCCCTTCTATCCTCAAAAGAGGTTGATGTACTGCAAGATAAGGTCAGCTTCAGCCAGCAATCCACCGGGTTCACGTCAACGAGCCTAAGACTAAAACAAGAGTAACACTTTGGTGCCCCGATTTTTGTTTTGTAACGCTATATCTCCAGCCTTCAACCCTATACCACCAAATTTACCATAAGTATATTGTTTCAGTAATATATATACTCTCAAATTAGCATCACTCCTTTTTTTTTTAATGATATTTCTTGTCTCAAATTCCGTGGCCCTATTATCGTTTGCAGGTATTTTTAGTGGTTTTCGAGATTTCTTAACACCTCTTCCATAAGAGATTTATTAAGCACAGTTACTTCATTATTCTTCCCTTGCATGTTACTGATGCCAACCATGTCAATATTAGAATGATGTTAATGGCAAACAATCAAAGAGAATGGTAAGGTGTAACATGTAAAATAAATCGCTAAGGAAGAAGCGTTGCGAAATCTAATGCATGTTAGAATGCAACTTTTATTTCCATCGATTTGTCAAAAAAAAAAAATAATAATAATAATAATAGTTCTTTCACCTGGCGGAGATTGTCATTCTTTTACGGTTTATTTCCCGTAACTCTATAGCAGAATAAGACAATATCATGGCTCTACATCTTTTACTTTGCTCCTCTTCGTTACTAGTGTTGTGCTCTTGTGTTCATCACTTGCCACAGCTCAGTATTTAAGATTGAGGAATGTCAGTGTAATGCCAAATGAAGGTGAAAGAGTATCCCAACTATCATAATCTTCACCGTGCGTCGGCAAAATAATACTAAAATTATTATGTGGATTGCAAAAAGTTAAATTTGCTGTCATACCCCACTTTCTCGACAACATTCAACCATCCTCCTCTTCCTCCTCATCAACAAAGGCAATTCTTCTCTCTCTCTCTCTCTCTCTCTCGAACTAATTTGTCGACATTCTCCATTATTAATCTTCCACCAAATATTAGCAACTGCAGCGAACAGCGGAATGATCAAATTTCGAAAATGCCATCCGTCCAACTATTCCCTGCCATTCCAGTTCTGCCTCATTATGATGTAGAAAAAAAAAAAAAACGCTATTCAGAGCCACTGAATAACTCTCTCCCTCTCTGGCCCGACAATAGCAGGAGTTTTGCCGGTCTAGTTAAGCCTTCCCTGAATTATCGTTTCCAAGTCTGGTGATAATTTTTGGAGCTGGGAATTATCATGACTCAGTTTTTAAGCTGGGATGTATCATCAGTCATTTGGCACCGTGAGGGATGACGTGAATAATCAGCTTGTGAAGACGCAGAAGAAGTTAATACTAGACACTCATTTTATGCTGAGTTATTTCACGGAAGATGAAAAACTGTTCCGACGGAACATATGAATAATCTCTAACGTATATAGTATAGACATATCCAGTATATAGTATATATATCCAGTTCATACAGGCAGGGCGCATCATCGCGCAACCCATAGTGAATTAATAATCGGTACGGCGTAAACTAAATTAATAATACTCATCATATACAGATTACCTGACAGTGAATAATCATATTACGTACAAGGTGAATGACTGGCCTTGCATTTCCAAGCAATGAATCATCAGCAAAGTGTAATGCAGTGAATGATCGTCCCAGTTAACACAGAAGGTGGATAACTGACTTACCTTACACAGACTGTTTGATCAATATGGGGGTGAATATCCAGCCAGTTTAAATAATAAGTAAATAATCGTTTCAGCATGTATAAAAAGTTACTAACTTGCTCAGAGTATTTATGCACAGCGAATAATCGAGTGAATTTGTACAAGTAAAGTGCATAATCGACCCAGTTAATACAGGTAGTGAATAATATGCTTGGTTTATACTGCATGAATGAAGAATGGCCTAAGCATAACCAGTCAATGAGTGGAATGCATAACATGTCCAGTACACACGATTAATAATCCACTAGGTCTGTAGGGTGAGAGAAAAAACTACCCTTGAGTTACCATATTTCCACGCTAAATCAGAGACTCTTCTTGACATCTAGTTTTGATAAAGTTTCATAAATGTTTCTCTCTCTCTCTCTTTCTCTCTCTCTCTCTCTCTCTCTCTCTCTCTGTTTCTCTCTCTCTCCAGTCAAGAAACATTGCCATAGAACACTCCATTTTTTGCACTTACACACACACACACACACACACACACACACACACACACACACACACACACACACACACACACACACACACAGTAAATCGTATATCTGCGCGATGTATGTGTGCCCGTCCGTATGTATGTATATATGCTTGTATATACAGTGTATATAAGCATGTGTACCTCCACGATATGACTTCCGATATACATTATGCATGAATTTCAGTGCGCTGCACACATAGCCTATGTGTACAAAAGCATTTACTCGTAGTGTGTGTGTGTGTGTGTGTGTGTGTGTGTGTGTGTGTGTGTGTGTGTGTGTGTGTGTGTGTGTGTGTGTGTGTGTGTGTGTGTGTGTGTGTGTGTGTGTGTGTGTGTGTGTGGAGGTCGCGTGCATAACTTTTAAATATTATTGTCGTGTATGGTTTATGGACATGGAATGGAAATGAAAATGTACAATATAAATCCACAGACACTGTACTCGAGTTGTCTTCACCTAAGGGAACTGGACATTTCCTATAGCCTGAATACAAAATCTTGGCGGCATAAATTCGATAGGCCTTATTTATGTTGTAGGAATGAACTTTACTGGCTACTGTAACCTTTTTACACTAACTTGGTCTAAACGAGGCATCTCTCCAACTTGAATACTGAAATACAACAAGAGATTAACACTCGGATGTAATGCTAGTCAAGAAGATGTGCTATGAAAAGGATGTAGAGCCATAATACTGTGTTATCATGCCACTGAGATACGTGAAAGAAGCTACAACAGGCCCAAAATATAAAGTAAAACGACTATAGTCAAATCAACCCTCCAATCTGATTAAACCTGGTCATCAACTGTACTGAAAATGGTTTGAGTTCTTCGTCAGGTTAGAACAAACACACTATATGGACAACGAGTCAAGTGAAAATAACTCTTAAAAAAAAAAAAAAACATTAACACCGAATTTTCATAACCCTCATAGGTACCCTGAGTTTCCTTTTACTATTCCTGAAACCACCAGACGACATAATTCAGATTGAGAGAGATTTTTCGAAGATGGATGGGGGGTTAGATCTAGGCTTCTTTCATTCCTGGTGCATTATAAAAAGTCTTCCCCATGCTGAACAAAATTACCTGGTAGTAGAATGAAGCAAAAGAAACAGACCTCACTGTAGCCTGGGGTACACTCACCATTTTACCCCCCCTCCTCTCTCTCTCTCTCTCTCTCTCTCTCTCTCTCTTCGCTACCAAATCAAACTGAGGGACGCATTTTCGTCGGGTTATTTTCCTTCATCATGGCCTGCTTCTTCGGTATGTGGTTTCATTTTGTTATACTGCATCCTCCATCCCACTTTGGTATGAGGTATTCCTTCTTCAACTCTTGCATTTTAGTGTGGAGACTGTGAAGGTGATGTTTGCAACAGTTTGTACCCTATGGATTTGAGACAGAGAGATAGACAGACTTGAGACTGACGGACAGACGGATGGAGAATATGGAAAAGCAGATAAACAGACACATTATGGTAAAGACAAATAGATAAATGGACAGAGACATAGGTAGACGGACTGACAGACAGATAGGCAGACATATATACAGATACACAGACATATAGGTAGACAGACAGATAGATAGACAGCTTGATCGAATGAGATAGACAGACAAAGATAGGCAGAAACAGACAGACAGACAAATATAGATAGATAGATACATGTGTGTATGTGCTGTATGACAGATCTATCCATTCCGGTAAATGTATTATGCATGAGGCTCAGAAGCTGTTCACATCTGAATACAAAAACATTTACTTGTTCAGATCTTTTGTTTGGGAGTATGTGTGTGTATGCAGGAGAGAGTAGTGTGTGTGTGTGTGTGTGTGTGTGTGTGTGTGTGTGTGTGTGTGTGTGTGTGTGTGTGTGTGTGTGTGTGTGTGTGTGTGTGTGTGTGTGTGTGTGTGTGTGTGTGTGTGTGTGTGTGTGTGTGTGTGTGTGTGTGTGTGTGTACCGAAAACATGCATTCTACTGTGCCAGACTCCACTATTTCAAGGGGATAATACCACTTACCCAGAGAACAGTGCAATAAAAAGGCGCACTGAAAGGTCATTAAATACGGGAGGCGTGAGTGGTATAAAGGGGAGAATTTTGTGGTGAAAAGGGGAGGTGTAATAAGGTATGGGATGAGGTCAGGGATCTGTGGAGAATGAGAAGGTCAAGGGATGTGAAGTGTAAGGGGAAGTGTGATAAATGAGACGTAAGGAGAGGTCAGGGATGAAAAAGGGAGGTGTGAGGTGTGTCAGGTGATAGAGAGGGACCTTGAATATTTGAGGGGTTGAGATGCGGGGTAGAGTGATGGGGTGTTGAGGGTGAGATGATAATTAAGAGGGATGGAGTAATGATGGGTAGGAAAAGGCAAGAGGCGAAGTGGTAAGGGGTGAAAGGTGGGACTGTGAAGAGTTTGGGGGTTAGAGGTAGAAGCATGGGGTGAGAGAGGTGTGTGAGGGTGGAAGGGTAAAGGGTATGGCAGGATGTAAGTGTGTGAGAGAGAGGTGTGTGAGGGTGGAAGGGTAAAGGGTATGGAAGGGTGTAAGTGTGAGTAGTGAAGGAAAGAAAGGGGAGATGGTGAAATGGCAGAAGAGGTGTTAGTAAAATAAGGAGAGGGGAAACTAGGTGAGATAACAGTGAGAGAAGAATAAGTGAAAGTGACGTGAAAAGGGAGAGATACGAGAAAAAAGGAGAGGGAAGTACGAGGAATGGAGGATGAGGAGAATATTGTGGCCTAGTGCTGCTTATAAAAAAGTGATCCCGCATGAACAACATCAATGCCTCCACAAACATGAGGGGAAGTAGTATGCTGCTCTCCAGGCCCCTTGTTCACTGCTAACAGATCCTGTATCATACCTTATCAAGAAAATCTATAAGTACAGGCACAGTCAAAGATCCTGCTTTACGTCTTTGGCTCTACAAAAATACAAGCATAGTAGCAGCAGTCACACTAATAAAAACAGTTTAAAAAGTTGCAATGATACATTATGCAAAAAATTAGGAGAAAACAAAATCAAAGAAATATACAGCTGGAGGACCATTAGGGCCGCAATATAGGACTTCACCGGGCTTTACAACAGTGAAACACCGTGCGTACAAGTCAGCACGGAGTGACTGACTGGGCGGGCCACTACGAAAAATGTCACACATTTGAAAATGAAGGCCAGGAGATTAGTATTATGATAAAAAAAAATAAAACTAACAAAATATAGTAGTAAACATATACATAATCATAATGAAAAACTTAATCCCACTCTTTTACCCTTTGATGAATATCCGTACTTTCATATATTTGTCTCTTGTTTCTATCCCATCCAACCTACACATGCCGCATACATCCCTTAACATTCCTATCTCTACTGTTCTCACTACTTATTTCTATTACTCATGCCATGCTAAATGTTCTCATCTAAAGGTTATATGGGTACCAGCATACGTTCATGTAGTCCTCTTGTTGCCTCCGTACCCAGATCTCAAATGTATTTCACATAAAGGCTTACAACATCAGTCACTTTAGTTCCGTTTCGTTATATGTATCGTTTATTCACCCTAACTTGGCTGTGATTTTCGTCTTTTTGTAGCATTATTCCCGTTGCTAAATGACAGCATAAGACAATACTGTGGCTTTTCATCATTTCCATAGCACATCTTCCTGACTAGCATCCTGTTCTAGTGTTAATCTCTTGTTATAGTAAAGTATTTAAGATGGAAAGTGCTAATTTTGCTCCAAATTAAACTGGACGGATTATTGGAAAATGTTGTAATCTTTAAAAGAAGACTTCCCAAATGAAATATAAGGTTTAATCACGAACGAACCTGAACTTGGAAATAAAACGTAGATGTATTACAGAACACTTAATACCGGTACCTCTGCTAAATCTTAAAGTCACAAGCTGAATTCAGTGTCTTGTCCTTACTATGCTGTGCTCATTTTACTCTAACTTGGCCCAGATTTTTGTCTTTCTTAGCTTAATTCACGTACCCCAGTGACAGGAAAAGACAGTACTAAGGCAGTACGATCAAAGACAACCATGTTCCCAAAGTTTGACGAAAATATAGCGGAAAAATCGAACCATCTGAAACATGCACTAGTAGATTTAGGGGATATAGGGTTATCATTGTATTTCACCAGGTGTAAATTTTCTTTGGACGGAACTGGGAAGATAGATGTGTCTTTGTACAGTTTTTCCATAGTATCTTCGTGATTAGCATCATATTTCTAATCTACTGTTAGAACTCAGCATTCAAGATGGAGAGATGATGATTTTCTGTCAAGGTAAAACGATTATATCAGTTTGTATTATCTATCAGTGAATGATCGTTTCAGGTCGACACCTAGGAAGAGAAAGTATTTTTTTATGTATATATATCCACCAAACTGACCTACCTACAAAACTCTCTCTCTCTCTCTCTGATGACGTATACATTCTCCCTCCCCCTCTTCTCTCCCATCAGCAAATCAATGTATCGTCGACCTCGATTCAGAGACCAAAAGATGCCAACGAGATGAGAGTGAGGAGCATATGAGTAGAATGATACAGAGTTATCGATTCAACACCAGTCAAACGAAACTAATTTTTGTGTCCCAGATAAACTGGCTCATACCTACAAACTTCTCTCTCTCTCTCTCTCTCTCTCTCTCTCTCTCGTTGAGGGTGATGTGCTGACTTCTGCAGCATTCAAGATGACCCTGATGGGTGTAATGTCCAATGTCCAGTGCCTTGATTTTCATTGTATTTTTTATTTCTTTTTTCTGTTTTCGTTTTCTTTTTATTTTGTACCGTATGGTTTCCTTCTAGTGGCTGAGCTAAAGGAAATAGCTTTTACAACAATCTTGTTGAAATTGATCGGAGTGTCAGTTTTGAGTTAATAGGATAACAAATTCTCACATCGATAGAATGACAAAATCTCTCTCTCTCTCTCTCTCTCTCTCTCTCTCTCTCTATCTATCTATCTATCTATCTATCTATCTCTCCAGATCAAAGTAGCTTCGACCTCGATTTAGAGTCCAGAGGAGACCAACGAGATGCGGGTGAGGAGGCATATTGGCAGGACTCATCACCATCATCACCAGTCTCCTCCTCCCCTTTATCATCATCATCATCATCATCATCATCATCATCATCATCACCATTCTCCTCCCCCCCTTCATCATCATCATCATCATTGAGAATGAAATCAAGGCACTGACATATTTCTGGAACATTCGCGGCCTTTCCTCTAACTTTCACTCTGTTGAACATCACCTCTCCTCTTCTAAACCTCACCTTCTCTTTCTAACCGAGACTCAGTTGTCTGAGGCAACTGACAGCAAACCCTTTTCTGTATCCTCCTACTTTCTCTATACTCATTTCAAAGCCAAAGGTGCCTGTTGTGTATATGTACGCAACGACTTATCTTGCTCTCGTGTTTCTGAAGTTGATTCTTCGAAATTCTTTACTATCTGGCTTCGGCTTTCCTGTCATTCTCTGACTAAGTATATCTGTGTTGTTTACTTATCCCCTAATTCTACTGACTATCAAAAATTCTTTGACTATCTTACTTCTACGATGGAACACATTCTATCCATTTCTCATTTCTATGAAATCTCCATTCTAGGAGATTTCAATGTTCACCATCACCTTTGGCTCTCCTCTCCTTCCACTGATCCACCTGATGAACAAGCCTACATCTTTTCTATCCTTAATGACCTAGAACAGCTTGTACAGCACCCTACCCGTATCCCTGACCGCCATGTAGAGAGCTCCAACATACCTGATCTCTTCCTTACAACTAATTCTTCTGCTTACACTGTTAATCTTTCCTCTCCATTGGGTTCCTCCGATCTCAATCTTATTACCTTAACCTGTCCTATCGCTCCGGTACAGCCTGTGGACCCTACAAAGAAATGGCGACTGTGGCACTTTGGAGCTGCAGATTGGGAGGCCCTCAGGCAGTACTTCTTTGATTTTCCCTGGAATGATTATTGCTTCCATGGTCGGGAGACATCTGAGTGTGCCTTGCACTTTACAGAGTTATTCTCTTGGGCAAGGAAGCATACATTCCTTTCTCATATCCTTTGACTAATGCATGAAAGCCTTGGTTTAATCACGCTTGTTCTAATGCTGTCCGCAACAAGAAGAGGGCCTATAAAAGGTACCAGCGCCAACTCATCTCTGAATCACATATTTTTTATGTTTTTGCCTGGAATCGTGCTAAGTCTGGTCTTTGCTCTGCTAAAAATAATTTCATCCACACTAAATGCTCTCAACTCTCCAACTCAAATTCTTCCCGCTCCTTCTGGCACCTTGCCAAAAACCTTTCTAACAACTTTACATCATCATCATTCCCTCCTTTTTTCTACTCTGATGGCTCTGTAGCTACTTCTTCTACTGATAAAGCAGATCTCTTCACTCAGACTTTCTCCTCCAATTCCACCTTAGACGATTCCGGTGCTGTTCCTCCAGCACTTCCCCTCTCTGACTTCCTCATGGGTGACATTAAAATTTCTTCAGCTGATGCATTTTCTTCCATCACCGGCCTCAGTACTAACAAGGCAAATGGACATGATGGAGTCCCTCCTGTTGTCCTCAAGAACTGTGCTTTTGTGCTTACACCCTGTCTAGGTAAACTCTTTCGCCTTTGTCTTTCAACTTGTACCTTTCCTTCTTGCTGGAAGTTTGCTCTCATTCAGCCTATCCCAAAGAAGGGTGATCATTCCCAACCCTCTAACTATCGTCCAATTGTTTTAACATCCTGTGTCTCAAAAATTTTTGAGTCTATTCTTAACAGAAAAATTTTAAAGCATCTTTCCTATCACAACCTTCTTTCTGATCGTCAGTATGGGTTCCGTCAGGGATGCTCAACTGGCGATCTTCTCACCTGCCTTTCAGACTCTTGGTCATCCTCCTTTCGGGACTTTGACGAAAGCTTTGCCGTTGCACTTGACATCTCAAAGGCTTTAGATCGAGTTTGGCACAAATCTTTAATTTCCAAACTGCCCTCTTACGGTTTCTATCCTTCCGTCTGTGCCTTCATCTACAGCTTCCTTTCTGGTCGATCTATAGCTGCTGTTGTTGACGGTCATCGTTCTTCTCCTAGATCTATTAACAGGTGTTCCTCAGGGCTTTGTCCTATCACCACCTCTCTTCCTTTTATTCATCTATGATCTAAGCTGTACATCTAACCCTATCCACTCATATGCTGATGAATCCACCCTTCACCTTTCCATTCGGTTCCCGCAACGTCCATCCCAGCAGTTACTTCAACAATCAAGGGATGAGGCTGAGGCACCCCTAATGTCTGACCTGGCTCGTATCTCTGACTGGGGTAAAAATAATCTTGTTGTTTTTAATGCATCTAAGACAGTTTTTACACCTATCACCCCGACAGAATCTTCCACAGGAGTACCCATTAAAATTTAATAATATCCAGCTCAATCCAGCATCATCCTTGAAAATGCTTGGGGTTTCATTCACTCGAGATTTATTTTGGAAAGATCATATTACATCTCTGGTAAAGTCTGCTTCCAAGAGATAAGGTGTGCTAAGCCGACTCCGTACCTTCTTTACCCCTGCACGTTGTTGACTTTATACACGGGATTTATTCACCCTTGTACGGAGTACAATTCTCATGTGTGGGGAGGCTCCCCACATACAGCTCTTCTTAATAGGGTGGAGTCAAAGGCATTTCATCTCATCAACTCTGCTCCTCTTACTGGCTCCCTTCAACCTCTGTCTCTTCACCACACCTGTTGCCTCTTTATCTCATTTCTATCGCTACTTCCATGGTCATTGCTCCTCTGAACTGTCTGCTTGCATCCCTCCTCCTTTACGACGGGTGCGTACCACCTGTCACGCAGCAAACTCTCATCCTTTTTCTGTCCAACTCTCTAATGCAAGAGGTAACCGTTACTCCCAATCCTTCATTTATGCAACAGGTCAACTCTGGAACTGTCTCCCTCTGTCTATATCTCCTACTTCCTATGATCTCCAGTCTTTCAAACGCAGTGTGTCCAGGCATCTCGAAATGAACAGATCTTGAATCTGGCTCTCTTTTGTATTGTTTTGTTTTGTTTTTTCCTAGAAGGAACTGTTTTGCGGGCTCGTAACCTTTGGTTCCTTGTTCGCATAAAAAAAAAAATTAGGTGCAATAGACACAATAAATCGTAAAAGCTGTTAAAAAATCTCTAAAATCAACGACATTATGGTCTTCTAACCCACTGATCCCTGTGAAATTTGTTTACATTCTAGTTGCTTCCAGATGATTTTTTTTTAATTTAATAAACGCCTCTCGCACTGCAGAGGTTAATGCAGGCTTTATCTATCTAATCCTCTGGACTTCGTATGGACTCTCCAAAAATGAATAAAGTTGTCTAGACGTGAGAAGAAAATTCTATAACCCTTTTACTCTAACCTGACCAAAAATTTCTACCTCTCCATTTTGAATGCTGAGTTGTCATAACAGATAAAAACGTGAATATGCTGCTGTCACGAAGAAGTGCTGAGGAAAAGACGTAGAGTCGTATCCTTGTCATTTTCTGGCACTGAGCTGCGTGAATTCGAAGGTAAGGTGAAAAGGGTATACACTAAACAGACGTCATCGGATTCAGGGGGTCATAGGAAGGTACAAAAGCTCACCTACTACGTCACTTCGTCTACTTCACACTTAGTATCCGTCACTTCCCTCCCACCACACTAAAAATCTGTCGCTTCCCTCCCACCACACTTAATATCCGTCGCTTCCCACCCACCACACTTAATATCCGTCGCTTCCCTCCCACCACACTTAATATCCGTCACTTCCCTCCCACCACACTTAATATCCGTCACTTCCCTCCCACCACACTTAATATCCATCACTTCCCTCCCACCACACTTAATATCCGTCACTTCCCTCCCACCACACTTAATATCCATCACTTCCCTCCCCCCACACTTAATATCCGTCACTTGCCTCCCACCACATTTAATATCCGTCATTTCCCTCCCACCACACTTAATATCCGTCACTTCCCTCCCACCACACTTAATATCCATCACTTCCCTCCCACCACACTTAATATCCGTCACTGCCCTCCCACCACACTTAATATCCGTCACTGCCCTCCCACCACACTTAACATCATTCACTTCCCTCCCACACACATCACATTACCGAGAATCAAATATGGGCATAAAAACATACCAAGCCGTTCTCATCGTAGGAGTATTAGTCAGCAGCGGAAAGTGAGAGGCAGAAGAGGTGAAATATTAAGTGAAATTCAACAGAGCAATGTAGCAAGCAAAGTGAACTTCATAGTACAAAAGTTAAAAATGAAATATTACGTAAAATTTAAAGGACGAAAGTTACAAGAGATGAAAAATCAGATGGACTTGAGCAGTGGAAACTGAAAAGTAGAAGAGATTAAATATTAGATGAACTTCAGGAAAGTAAAATGCAGAAGAGATTAAATATAAAGTGAACTTCAGTGGATGAAAGAAAGAAGGTGAAATATCAGGTAAGCCACCAGAGGAAAATGAAAAGCAGAACAGGTGAATTATCAGGTGAACTCCAGAGGACGAATACTAAAAGTAAAAGAGGTTAATATCTGACGTGGTTCAGAGATCGACATAAAAAAGCTCAAGTTGTAGCATATTAGACGAAATTATGTCCCCGATTGTACTTGCCGCCGGTAATTGCTCTTCGACCCAGGTGATATTCTCGATGGACTCTCTTGATTGGTCTAATTAAACCACCTGGTTCCCTCTCGCCCCCTCCAGTTCAGTCCAATTACTGTTTAATTCCTGTCACTTAGCTGTGTACGGTCCAATTGTCTGACGATATGACGCACACATATCGGACTGTTCAAGCCTGTTCCCGTATCTCTCTCTCTCTCTCTCTCTCTCTCATCTAGGCATATCAACCATTCCATATTCCATTTCGATACATTATTCCAGTCCGGTTTATTCCTTCATATACGTGTAATATTTTAGCCCGCATAATTCCTTGTTATAGCCTATTTCACGGGAGAAAAGAAATTGTCGTTCGGCAACTCTCTTCCAAACTGTCCGATTTCATGCATTCTTGTTGTGAATAGCTAAATAATATACAGTGATGTTGAAGACAGCAGCCTTCATTGAAAAACAATAGAATAAAATATATTTAGCTTCTTAAACACAAGCATAAATGTAACATAAGTGTTAGCAGCCAGCTGATGAAATAAACAAAAACTGAGCATACACATTTAAATTTTATAGGACGCCTGACAGTTGTCATGAGAGTATTAAAGTAGTGCCGAACTTATTAAATAATGACACAGACGTCTCCCAGTACCATGTTATTGCATAATACATTAAGAGATTATATATAATTAGTGAGAATGAAACGTGTAGGCAACGAGACGGTGCCGGGGGTGGTGGGGGAAAGGGAGAGTGTTTATTTCCCATATAAAGTAATATTATCGTGCCACATGTGCATAGGTTTGAAGCACAAGGCGCATCTGAACAATGAGCACGCAGAAATTAAATGTAAAGAACATTATTGTTGAGAATATATGAAAATAACGTTGAGGGAGGGAGAAGGAAGGAGAGGGAGACGTGGTATGGTGTCACTCAGTTTTCAGACGTATCCTGCGTTTGGCGCGGTTTTAACATGTTTGAATATACCGTGCCTTGATCGAGGCTTGTCATATTCTTTATAATCTTTATATATCACTATATTATTGACAGCCCCTTCGTGTCAGGTCTAATATTTTCCATAGCTTGAGTAACAATTTCGTGTCGCCCATTTATTTATCGTGCGAGTATTGATTTTCGAATCCTGTTTAAGTAAGTGAATCTCCACTGTCCCTCCCCCCTTGATTTTAACCCCCCTCCTCTCATTATCATTTGGTAAATGCAGAACAGTCATAAGGAAACCTATTAAAAAAAAAAACAACAACGAAAGTCGCACGAACAAGATCAAGAGCATACTGGTATAAGTAAAGCTTCAATGAAACTAAGGTGTAAATAATATTGATATGAAATATTACAAACATACATTTTCTCTGATAATCAGTACAGAAACAAGGAATGATACAGGACGTGGCAAGAATACTGGAAGA
The DNA here is from genome assembly GCF_032717465.1 of Coenobita brevimanus. Classification (NCBI taxonomy): domain Eukaryota; kingdom Metazoa; phylum Arthropoda; class Malacostraca; order Decapoda; family Coenobitidae; genus Coenobita; species Coenobita brevimanus. The sequence goes on along the minus strand of NC_137016.1, from coordinate 32,951,511 downwards.
TCTTTCATACTCATAAAATTTATATGTATGCTTAGTTTTTGTTTATTTCATCAGCTGGCAGCTAACACTTATGTTACATTTATGTTTGTGTGTAAAAAGCTAAATATATTTTATTCTACTGTTTTTCAATGAAGGCTGCTGTCTTCAACATCACTGTGCTCAGTGGGTACAGCTTGTGAATGCCACATCTTTTAGTCATGGATATTTGGTGAAATTTCGTGTACACCAGTATTCACCAGATTTCTACATCTTTTCCACGTGGAAACTTAGTTGAGAAAATCTCGTGTAAAACTGGATGAAGAATTCATGTGAGTTCTCTCAGAATAGTATGAGATATATATGTGGTGGTTGAATTAACATGAAACAGATTAGTTCCGATTGTGATTCTGCAACATTAGAGCAGTGTGAGTTTATGCCTTTTTCTGGTATATATGAAAGTAATTGTGTAGCCTGCCTATTAGCACTTTATAATGTTTATTGATAGGAAATTAAGATACATACATACATATATATGGCAGGTCATGCTGCTGCTGATGATGAAATACATATCATCATCAGTCATTTAGTGTCCTGAATAAAGGCCTCCCCAAACCTTCGCCATGAATTACGTATTTGAGAGAGAGAGAGAGAGAGAGAGAGAGAGAGAGAGAGAGAGAGAGAGAGAGAGAGAGAGAGAGGCGGAAGTGGTTGTGGATAATTCGTTACCTAAAATGATCATCTCTCTTAAGCGATATAAATAATGGTACAGCAGATATTTATGATATTCAAAGTAATACTTTTTATGTGCTTATTAAACATTTTCTTTATTATTATTATTTTTTTTTTTAACGAATGCAAAATAATACTAGATCACCAATATCGACGTAAACAACACGCCTCAAACACAGTGGTGCCATGTTCGTACAATCTAGCTATACTTTCTCGCTAGATATAGAGGAACTGACTTTGGTCAGGTATAAATATTAAATTTTTACATCTAATGACGTTCTATAAGTGTTATAGTTATCTGAGCCATTTTAAATGATATTTCAATATCTGTGGCATTATTCTAGCTATTTTGCCATTCCATCTTGCTACCTATAGCTAAGTTTGAGTATTATCAATGGTAACCTTGCACAAACATTCAAACCCCGCATTGACCATACGTACAAAGGCACAAGCTTTGAGGGAAGGTAAGATTTTTTAAGTCCTCAATCAGTTTTCAGTATCAAAAGTTAATTATATATAAGCTTTAGGTATAAAGATTGTAGTGTGCTGAAGAAATTAGCCTTAAATAAACTGGTCAACCACACAGGCTCGGTCTATATCCTAGCCTAACCGCATGATGTGAAGGGCCTAGGCTAGCCTATAGACTTGGCATTCATTGTCAGGTGCCTGTATATTGCTAATTTAGGTAGTATTACATTTCGTTTAGTCACACCCTAGGGGAATCCCAGCCTTTCCAATGATATTTACTCCTCAAATTAGGGAGGTTTTCATATTTGACATTTTCCTCGCAAATATGTCCTTTAGGTGTTTTTGTTCATGCCGTAACAACTCACTGTATAGTCACGGCTTGGGGAGGGCGACCTTAGCCCGTCCCTGCCCCCAAAATTATGAGCTTTCACAGTTAATGTAGGTTAGGCTGAGGATTAAATTTGGTTGGATTAGGTCTGATTTGGTAAGGTAGGTTAGACTAAATAGCAGTTCATTTGATTTTAATTCCTTATTCTTATTTTGTATACGACTTCAACTACATATAGGGATTAGGTCAGGTTAGGTCAGGTAAGATGCTTTCACAGTTAATGTAGGTTAGGTTGGGGGTTAAATTTTGTTGGATTAGGTCTGATTTGGTAGGTTAGATTAGTTTAATTAACCTGATAGCTGCTACGTACACCATTTGAAGAATAGCGTGCGACTGCAACATACATCATATGATCAAGCTCTTTTTATTTTAAAAAGTCATGCTACATTTTTCACCCAAATGTCCACTAATAGCGTACCATGGCCAAACGAAGGTAAATAACGAACTCATATTTGGGTTCCTATTCTTTTCCATGCATGCTTTCATTTACAAGAACACAAATTATTTTTGAGGAAAAAATAATCCGGTTTTTTTTTTTTTTTTTTTTTTTTTTTGCATTGGGGGGGGATCGACCACGAAACCTAAAACTGCAGTTAACAGGTTAAAAAGCACTTCGTTCAGTTTTATTTCCCTTTTTTTAATTTCATATTTGACTTCAACCATGCACAGGGATTAGGCCAGGTTAGGTTAGGTTAGATTAGCTTAGGTTAATATTAAAAGGTAAATAATTTATCCAATTTTACAGTTTTCATCTCGTATTTGACTTCAGCCCTTGATGGGAGTTAGGACAGGATTAGGTATGTGATCATTTGTGGTTGAAAGTATTCTCAGTTAAAATCAAAATATGAGTAAATCCTCTCCCCAGAGGAAAAAATTAAATTTGTATATATATATATATATATATATATATATATATATATATTTAGTACCAGTTTAACCCGTTAACTGCACATTGCGTTTTTTTTGGAGATGTCCGTGGTGCGCATACATAGGGATAAAAATGAATTTTCCCAAAGGCCAAATTTTGTCTTAGGAATTGAGAGAACACATGCCAAAGTATATAGTAACGAAATACTAGCTCAATATTTACCTTGTTAACCCTTTAACCGCTGGCTTGATTTGCTTTTTCTTGCGGCACCCACGGGCATATTCGCTCTCCGATAGACTCTCTAAAAATATTTGCCAAAAATCAGTTATTAGACCTAGAATACTAAAATAACATATGCTTATGGTACATACCTTCAGCTTTCTCCTGGGGTGTTTGTTGAGCCTTCGTCGAGTACCGTAGGACTTGTGGAGACCTCTGAAGTTGGGTAACGAAGTCTCCACTTTACACTTCCCGACAACCCGTAATATGATTACCAGAGCCTGATATTATCACTAGAAACACTATTCTATGATTCTCAAATAGTTTGGAATCCAATATTCCCCCCAAAAATAAATACTGTGAAAGCAATGAAAATTACGAGGGCGTGTGACCTTCCCACTTCCGCTAGTTCGCCGCTAGTGTTGTCATTTATTATTCATAAAAACACTCACAGTTTATACTTCTATTACTATATATCACTTATATATATCTACAGTCTTTATCCATAAGTTTCCTTCAGTAATAGTAGTTTATTGTCACTGTAGGCATTCAATTTCTTTCAGTAAAATACGTAGCATTCACTTTCTCGTCCTGTATACTAGCATTGAGAGTGAATGTCACTTTCACCTTCACTCTCATAACCCATTGTATTCATACATGCTAGAGTGAACCTTTCACTTTCATTACTCCTAGTATATATACTCATATTTTTATAATACTACTCATTTACATTTCTATTTACGTTCTCTATTTTATTTACATTATTTACATTTCTATTTTAATTACACTGTGTTATGCACTGTCACTTGAAGTAACTTATAAAACTATTTTCCACTGTTCACTTATATTTACATTCATTGCTTTACTTGCTGTTTACACATTATTTACACATTATTTACAGTTCCACTTGCACTGTTTTACTCAACAGAAAGACCGTAGTCACTCTCTCAATTGTCAGTCCTTTACCTCTTTCCACACGAGGTTTAGTAGGGGGTAAAGGTCACAGGGCCCTTTGCATGGGGCTAAAAAGTGGCTGAAGTTAGCAGGAGCAAACAGACATACCTTCACCTTGGAAGATGACAGTGAACTGATAGGGGTGGGCTGGGGTGGCCTACGTATGGAAATGCATTACTGCCAACGTCAGCCTCTTGACAGCTGCTAATATATAGCAGTGAAATGATTGGCAGGAAATCTAGACAATACATTATAAATTAGGTAGTTCCAGGTGAATGTAAATATCACTTAGGCTTCTCCCTTCCCTCCTTATATATATTTTTAGTACGAGAATAGATTATACGGTGTATTTCAAGGGGAAATAAACAGCGAAAATTAGCGAACGAGTGCACATGAGGTGTTGTCAGGTGATAATTAGCCAATTCCAAGTGTATGGCACTCTCACTTACCTAATTTCTTTTTGGTATATATTATTTGGTATAAGCAACGTTGGGTCTGGTTAGTACTTGGATGGGTGACCGCCTGGGAACACCAGATGCTGTTGGCATCCCTACGTGTCAAGTGGGGTTGGTGGAGGATTAGTGCCCCTCCCTGTAAAACAATTAACTCTAAGCCCTGGACCACCCCGTTTGGGATACATGGCGTCTGGCAATGGATGGATGGATGGATAAGAATAGGGCATAGAGCTTATTTCAATGGATGAGATCAGTGGAAAATTCCAGGGAAGATTTACTTAGCGTAGCACGGCCGGGCAGGTGAGAGGAGAGGGTAATGGAGGGAAGGTAGGGAGGGGAGTCAAGAACAGGGAGAAATGGCTAAATTGTCAACAATGGATGAGAGTACAGATGAGATTAGGAGTGCTGACTAGTGTTGGACATTGGCAGTACTGATAGATGATACAAGCTACCACTTGAAAGCCCGGGGGAATTCAAAATAACACAGAATCGCAAAAGTGACGCCCCGCGGTATGTTCCCTTGCTCCCAAGCATCATGAAAGTGATGCCCCACGGTTAAGGGGTTAAAGCCATGGATGAACATCGAAGTATCTGATTCCCTATTGGAATGTATGCTTTTCATTTTCTTTTTCGGTTTCAGTTTTGAAGGCTCAAACATGCTTGCATGGGTCGGCCTTGGTCACCATGGCACTATATTCGAAATTCACCTGCGCAGCCAGGGTTGTATTGAGCAGTCACACTTGGAACAGCCCAGGCTGTATAGAGCAGTTAACAGGTTATGGATATTATTTCGAATTTGACTTCACCCAATTACAGGCCTTAGGATTCATTTGCGGTGGAAGTTGCTCCCTAAATCATTCAAAAAAGGGTTATTTCTTACCTATACTGAAAAAAAAAATATATATATGGTCTCGCACAGTACAAGAGTGGATGGGTGGTCCTGGTCCTCACGCATTTTGAAATCATAAGTTGTGAATACATAACCTTAAGGGAAAAATTACATATGGGCGGCATCCCCTCATACCTAGATATTTTATGACCAATAAAGGGAAAATTTTTCAGACATACTGTATGCTGCAGATATAGCTACAATAACAAAAATATGGTCCGTCACCTTAACAACAGTAGACAACAGGCCTGATGGACGTAGTAACAGGGGTTCCAAGGCGCGGCAACACATTTAGAGTGCCCGGTTGCACCATCCCCCGCACCGTGCATGTTTAACAATTGTCAGTATTGTATTATTCCAGGCTTTGATGAAGAAACTTACAACCTGTTGGATGTTGTATTTCTTCCAGAATGCAGTAATAGTCATTATGGGGGAGGTTGCAGGTATACCAGGTGAAGCAGGTGGGACTTCGGAGGTGGAGGCGGCTGGTGAGTCGGGGGGGGGGGGACAGTGGAGGTGGAGGGGACGGTGGTGGGCGAGTCAGGGAAGTCGCTACTGCTCACATTTTCGGCAATTTCTTTCATCTCTCCATGTTTGTCTGGTTCATTCTTTATCTTGCTATGGATGTATTTGCTGTGTAACAACTTAGCATTCGCGAAATAACTGTCATTCAAGCAAATCCAAACATTATTAAGGAAACTGGGTTCTGTTCTAACTTAATGTTATTGCCAAAAACGTTATTGTCAAAGTCGTTATTGATGAGATCTTACTGTAGAATCCTCTTGAGCACCTTCCCCAAGAGCCTCTAAGTCACGATGGGCACGTTGTTTGGGTAGGGGGGTCGCTTAGTTAGGGAAAATAGCAGTTTTGGGCCACTCCTTGCCTCTACCTCGCGTATTGTGAGCTAAACTCGCGCAGTGAAGGTTTTTTGGTTATTGTTTTTGGTCACTTGCATACTATGCGATTCGCGTACTCTGAACTCGCTTACTGTGCAAGCCCACTGTACTATGACTGAACTAGAAAAAAAAAATTCCCTGATTTACTGCACTTATTGTTGTCTTGAAACAAATATCTATGTTTTATTCTTTCAGATAATCTAACACTGTAATTCGCCTACGTATATAGAACCGCACATACCACACAGCCAGCAGTCTCCTTAAGAGGATGGTGGACAGCTTATCCATTTGTCACACAGAACCTACACTGTACATTACTATTCTTGGTGGTAGCACCTAAGTAGTGTTTTGTTTTTCACAGTGCTCCCATGGTTTCTGATTGTTGTAGTCTTTATATTTTCTTTTGTACTCTAAGAGACGCAATGCATCTGGCTACTGAAACGAACACTCTGCTGAATGTGCTGATGGTGTTGGTTTTCTGCTATCCTTCCTGTCCTATCTGATCCCCCTGTTAACCTTTAGTATACCATTAAGTTCCCTTATGGCATTTTATTTTTCCCTAATTAGTTGCTTTAATTAATTTCTCTGATTAATTACTTTCTTTTTATCACATAGAGCTCTTCTGCAGATGGTGTAATCCAAAGCTTTTCACCTCATCAACCCTTTAAGATAGCAATGTAAATGATTTTTCTGTAATACACAATATATAAATTAAACAACTACTCTGTGTATTATTTTTAAACATATCTATATTCATTAGTGTTCAATCTTGTGCAGACTATTGATGTATTGCACCTTATAGTCAAACCAAGTTTCATGAGTTCCGTTCACAATTAACTATACCTTAACTATACTGATGTAGTTACGGTACTGTATGCAATATATGAATCTTGCAGGACATTTATATAGTTTGCACATTACTGAAAATTAACCTGTTGATGATTATGATGCATCTTGACAGTTTATTTTATCGATCATTAGACAAGTTTATACGACTTAAATTAGGAAGGTTTTCTAGAAATCAAATGGATAAAAATAATTTACATTCAATCCCTAGGTCCCAAAAAATCTTCCCAAGCTGAATAAATTATAGTCTGTATGAGTTAATCGACTTAAAAGCTAACAATGCTTTGATGATTGATTTTTGACAATTTATTGTGGCTAAAGGAAGTACTTGGCATTAGGGAGTGAATGTACTTTCTTTTATGCAATTGGGTTCTAGACAGCCTTCCTAATTTGCATGCATGTGATTTATTCCACCAGATATCACTGTGTGTCACTCATGAATTTCAACACGTCTATTACACGTGCTTAAATTCTCGTGAAACGAACTATCAAAAAAGATCAGATATCCACATCTTTTAGATATCTCCAGTCCACATCTTTTCCACGTGAAAAATGTGACATTTGCCCACTGGGTGTGTCATTTAGCTACTCACAACAAGAATGCATGAAATCGGATGGTTTGGAAGAGGGTTGCCGAACGGCAATTTCTTTTCTCTCGTGAAATAGGCTATAGTCGAGAAACTCAGGTGATGCGTGCAAGGTTCGTGTCAAGATCGATAAATAAATAGATGGATAGACAGAGTGGATAAATAGGAGGCAGAAAGACTGGTATAGACAGACTGACAGATATACAGTAGATGTAGACAGATATAGATAAATGGACAAACTGATTCATATATACATGCATACACAGATTGATAGACGTGGGCAGACAGGCAGATAAACTGACAAACAGGTAGACGGAAATTACAGAAAGATTAATGAAAACAGAGACAAATAGAGACCGACCTATACAGACACACAAACAGATAGTGTGCATGTGGGATGGTGTAACAATATGATTGTGCAATGCATGAAATAAATAGCTCAGGAAAAGGCACCACGAACCTACAAAGCCACTCAGAATACGACCTCACATCACGATACAACAGCATCGGGGGGGTGAGAACTGGGGTGCTCCAATGAATTTGATGATGAAGGAATAAGTTTCCGTGGTTAATATTCGAATCGATCCTTTACACTATACCTGGCCATGAACTGCGATGAGAAGGGTTAGGGATCCTTGTCAGGTCAGAACTAACGCGCAAGAGTACACGCAGAGAAATATTTATCTTTTGCAGGGTTCGGTGAATACACAGCTGAAGGTAAGTCGAAGTATCCAAGACCCATACTGGTTACGATTAGATTTTCTTTGTATTTCAGCAGTTGTATAATATCTTCAAAATGTTGAGAAAGATAATAATGTGTCTCTGTGCAACTGCGGTCATAAATCTCGATGCACCTCATTACGATAAATAACGAGACTGTCCAACAATGACATTCAAAACCCAATAATGTTATCTTCGGGGCCTAAGTAACTTTCCTGAATATTATGGAGGAATTTCACAATTCCTCGCCTTAATGTGGAGTGATATTATGTCCGCAGCAATACACAGCCAATACTTTCCAAATGAACCATTGTGATAAAATGGGGCGGAGTCACGCAACGCCTGAGTACGTCACACCATCTGGCGAGCCACCTATGAACTAAATTTGAGTCCATATTTCAAACTAATGGTGGGTTCGATGACACACTCACTGATGGGCTCTATGTTCTGTAATCCCGTTCAGTGGATGCCAGTCAATAAGACTAATAATGACAAAATTTGCCATAACAGCATTCAAGGCAATAATAACTACAGTACATGACAATATCAAGGCAGTTCAATTTTTCCAGCCGATAACAGGTTAGTAAACGACATAACAAGCCTAAATAACATTCATTACTCAAGAGTCTGCCCGTAATTCATCGTTTTAATCCCTCAAGTCTGAATGTCCTTATATTTCTTCTCGCTGATATTAGATTATATTATAAAGCTAAGGAGATCCCCCACGTGCCGAACTAGTTGCTGAGTTTATCGTTAACTTCTGTATCTCAAAGCGTCTTCTAACCTGAGTAAAATCGTCTGGAAAAAGCAAGACTATAAAAACAATTACGCCATCACACTGAAGGGGTTAATACTGAAACTGACTACATAAAAAAGATACGACAAAACTGAACGCACCCAATAAGGAAAATTAATAAAACTGGCGAGGAAGGGATGTTACGGAGCCTCCTTTGCCCACGACTGGAATTCATAAAGGAAGCCTACAGTACATTCTGTTCACTTAAAGCCAGGGAAATAGGTGGAAATCCTTTAATTCTTACTTTTCTCTTCCTCATCCCTTTCGTTACTTTTGTCCTTTTTCCATTTCCTTTGGGCACTTCCATCCCTTGCCATTCCTTTCAAATCTGACTCCAGTCCCTTCTGTACATTGCTCAGAGTATCATCTCACTTCATCCTCTTCTCTCTCATCTCCTCCCACCGAACTTCATCCCCTTCCCTCCCATCCCATTTCAACTGGGTCAACTCCCACTTCATCTCATCCCCTACTATCCTTGTCTTCATCATACAGAAGTAGATAACATACCGTAGTCACTGTACTCTGTCACAAACCTACAATAAAGGATGATTATGTCTGCTATTTGGCCATGTGGAGAGGATGGAGGGTGAAAGACTGACGAAGAGAGTGTATGTAAGTGAGGCGGAGGGGGGAAGAGGGAGGGGGAGGCCGAGGATGAGATGGAGGGATGGGGTGGAGAGGTATATGAGAGAGGGGTGTGTGAGTTGGGAGCAGGGCAGTGAAATGGCGGGGGACAGGGCGACTTGGAGGCGATTTGTTTGTGGCCACCCCAAACGGGATTGAGGCGTCTGGCAATAGATAGATAGATGTCTGCTATTGTTTATTTTCCTTTGGACATTGTACATTCCTCCATCCCATCCCATGCCAAACCTTCTATCCTTGCCAGCCCATTCTATCTTGTTCAGTCTCATTCCGTACCATCCCATTTCTTTCCCTCTCGCCCCCTAGACTCACCATCATAAACTGGGATTTCTATCAGATATACTCAGGCCATATCGTTGGAGCGAAAGGGTAGAGGAAGAAAAAGAGAGAGAGAGATTACAAAGGAGTACAAAGGAAGGCAAACACCAATAGACCTTATGGTGCTTTCGAGGCTGTTTGTTACAGAGTAGACTATGACTACGAGATCTAATTCTACATGCTGAAGGATAAGGATAGTAAAGCAAGAAGGCTCTCCCCGCCTCCAAACTCTCCAGGTAAAATTGTAAAGAAAAAGTAAAATTGTAAAGAAAAAGTGAGAAAAACCACCATGAAGCATGGAAAAACTGACATGGTAATTTTGTGGGAAAGACTGAAAGAAAAATTTACATTCTATTATACTTTATCTATAAGCTACAAGTTTGAAATGACCGGAAATAGAAAGTAGTAAATTAAAATTAATAATCAAATAATAAATAATTAAGACACATGTATGAGTACATTGAGTTAACGGGGTGTCTGTAGACACAGCATGGAAATTATACAATGCACAGTGTGGATGTTCATGGGTGGTGTGGCAGCCTTGCCTGGCACTTTTAAGGTAAGCAGCAGTCAATCAGGCCCCAGTTCCGTTCACCCCACTGGGACAAGGACCTTTCCCATGCAGGAAAAGTACACAAGTTTCCTCCTGAATCAGTGACCCCTGGTACATTAACCCACCGTGTCCCGTTGACATAGATATGCATCTGAACTTTTTGTCACTGTGAGTCCCGTTGACGTATATAAACACTCCACAATTGCAAGGGCTGTCATTTGTACATTTTTCAAATTTTCCGCATGATTCTTGGTATGTATATACGGGACACCTTCCTGTACAAGATGCCAGGCAGGGACAATGCCTTACCTTGTGTGACCTTCCCCCCCCCCCCCCGCATGCTATTGTCTCAGCAATTCACCTGTTACCAGTGACCTGGCCAGTAATAACATGTCATGCCACGGTATGAAATTCAAGGCCAAAGTGATTCCTCAATCGATGACAATGTGGAGGACAAAGTTTACATAGCTTTAGAGGAAGAAACAGTCATAAATGATGATCAGGTAATGTCGCCAAAAAAGGTCAGGTATGTTGATGTCTTTGGTAAGTGAAACAATTGTTATATTGCCTATATTACTGTGTGAAAACCAATATACTCTCGTACCACATATAAATTCGTACCAAATAAATAAATAAATACCATTTATGAGTGGTGCGGAATAGTTACCCTTCCATAGAACTCGTTTTCTTTGGAACCAGCCTGATAGAAAACCCAGTAAGATATGGGGTACTACCTGTATCTAGTACTTTAAACCTCAGGTGAGTGATTTCTCTATGAATTTCCGATGTTTCTCATCAAAAGCGGAGGTTTGAGCCCCCCCCCCAAAAAAAAATCCAAAATTGGTTGGGATTGAGAGGAGTCAGTGGTGGAAAATCGGTCGGGACATGGCGAGTTAAAAAAATCCCGTTGGTGGTCACTTCATGAACGGGAATCCTCAGTGATCCACAGCTCATCACAGGTCAAAAGTATGAATTGTGACCATTAACTCAGGGCTATCTGTGCATACCATAGTATGTGCTTATACCTTATTTGCATTTGATAAATTGATCTGGGGTCTGAGAGAAAAAAAAAAAAAAGTTATATATACACTAGCGTTTTATTCTGGAGTAAACATATTAAGCTTGGGGTTAGATGACAGATACTTATCCAAGTGACCTTTAATGGTTGGTACTGTATCATACCTTACTACACTGGAGGGCAATTCATTCCTCATATTTACAACTCTATTAACCCGCCCCGTCCCGACGACGTATGGGTACGTCACCACGATTTGCATTTGCCAGTCCCGGCGACGTACCAGTACGTTGTGCAATTGCAAGGTACCTAATTTGCACAATTTTCAATTTTTGCACGTGATTTTTCGTATGTATACACGGGACACCTTCCTCTATTCCTGTACAAGATACCAAGCAGGGACAATGCCTTACACTGCAAAACCTCCCCCCTCCCCCCCTCATGCCATTGTCTTGGCAAAGGACCTGTTACCAGTGACCTGGCTAGTAAAGTTATTCAGGGCCAGAGTGATTCCCCAATCGATGACAATGTGGAGGACAATGTTTACATAGCATTAGAAGAAGAAACAGTCAGAAATAATGATCAGGTAGTGTGGCAAAAATAGGTCAGGTATGGTGATTAGTTAGTGAGTGAAACAATGCTTATAATGCCTTTATTACTGCTTGAAAACCAATATACTGTCATACTACATATACATTCGTATCAAGTAAATAAATAAATATCGTTTATGAGTGGATAAAATAGTTACCCTCCCATAGAACTCGTTTTCTTTGGTGCCAGCATGTTAGAAAACCCACTCAGGTAAGGAGGAACTCCTACCTGGATTAGGCACTTTAAACCTCAGGTGAGCGATTTCTCTATGAATTTTCGATGTTTCTCACCAAAAGCGAAGGTTTTAGCCAAAAAAAAAAAAATCGAAAATACCTCGGGACTGGGGGATGTCAGAGGTGCGGAAAACCTCGGGACGTGACGGGTTAACCCGCCGACTCCCGTTGACGTATATATACGTCCACATGTTTTGTCACTTTGACTCTCATTGATGTATATAAATGCGCAGCAATTGCAAGGTCCCTAATTTGCACAATTTTCAATTTTTGTGCGTTATTTTTGGTATGTATACATGGGACAACTTCCTCTACAAAATGCTAGGCAGGGTCAATGCCTTACCCCACCTGACCTCCCCCCCCCTGCATGCCACTGTCTTGGCAATTCACCTGTTACCAGTGATTTGGCCAGTACTGACATGTCGTGCCATGGTAAGAAATTCAAGGCCAGAGTGATTCCCCAATCGATGGCAATGTGGAGGACGAAGTTTATGTAACACTAGAGGAAGAAACAGTCAGAAATGATGATCAGGTAATGTCGCCAAAAAAGGTCACGTATGTTGAAGTGTTTGGTGAGTGAAACAATGCTTATATTGCCTATATGACTGTGTGAAAATCAATATACTCTCGTACTACATATAAATTCGTACCAAATAAATACATAAATACCATTTATGAGTGGTGTGGAATAGTTACCCTCCCATAGAACTCGTTTTCTTTGGAGCCAGCCTGATAGAAAACACAGTAAGGTAAGGGGTACTGTTACCTGTATTCAGTATTTTAAACCACAGGTGAGTGATTTATCTATGAATTTTCAATGTTTCTCACCAAAAGCGGAGGTTTGAGCCAAAATTTGTTTTTTTCCAAAATTGGTTAGGACTGGGGGGGTGGGGGGTCAGTGGTGGAAAATCAGTCGGGACAGGGTGGGTTAAAGAAGAAATGCTTAGGTTCATGCGACTGGAATTATCTGCCAATTATTTTGTGCCCATTGCTTCTAGTATAATTCATGTGATCAACTGTGAAGTATTTATCAACAGCTATGTTATCGTGCCCTTTGAATAATTTAAATACTTGAATTAAATCTCCTTGTATTCTGCATTGAATTAGGTTGAAGAGATTCAGGGCTTCTAAACACTCTATGTATGGTTTGTTTTTCAAGCTAAGTATCATTTTGGTTACCTGACATTGTACTCTTCCGAGTTTCTCAATATCTTTTTTGTAATAAGGTGACCAAAACTGGATACAAAACTCTAAATGTGGGCGAACTAGAGAATTATATAAGGTGAGAATGATATTACTGGATTTATATTCAAACGCTCTACCAATGAATCCGATTAATTTGTTGGTTTTCTTAACAACCTCAGTACACTGTTTGCTTGGTTCAAGATCATTTTTTATAATAATTCCTAAGTCTTTTTCACTGACATTATCTAGTTGAGTGTAATTCATGGTGTAACTGGCTTTTTCATTTCTATTTCCAATGTTTAGCACTTTATATTTGCTAATATTAAAGTCCGTCTGCCAGGTTTGGGCCTAATTAAACAGTCGATTGAGGTCACTCTGTTTTGCCTGCCTCTGTAAAGATGTGCCTGCTCTGTTACCAACTTTAGTATCGTCAGCAAATTTGGTTATTTTACAAATTAAACCGTCACCTATATCATTTATGTATATTAAGAACAGAATAGCACCCAGTACTGAACCCTGTGGCACACCACTATTAACATCTTTCCAGTCCAATTCTTTACCATTTTTTTACGACCCTCTGTTTACATTCTGTAAGCCAGTTATTGATCCACCCGAGCACATTCCCTCTGAACCCATGGCATTCAATTTCTGACATAATCTTTAATGGGGAACATCATCCAATAAACGACCAAGACTTGCAGAGGCAACTGCATTTAAGGAGAGAGGAAGGAGGAGGGGGAGGATGTGGGAAGGGTGAGGAGGAGGGGTAGAGGAGATGGAGGGGGAAGGGATAGGGAGGACAAAGATGAAAGGGAGGAGCAATAGAGAGATGGAGGACAGAGGAGGGATAGAGGAGATGGAAAGAAAAGAAGTGAAAGAGGAGCTAGGGTGAGACAAGGGGAGAGAGAAAAAGGGGAACAGGGGGAATGCGGGTGAGAGTGATAAAAAGGATGTAGGCTTTGAAGTATGAAAAACCTACATTTTATATGGGTGTGCTCGCGGGGTGCTATTACGGCTAGACAGCATTAGCACCTTGCAATCCTCAGGAAGTCATATTGCAATCATCTAGAAAAGAATTTACCAGGCTACATCTAGCTCTGTATTGTATACTAGCAGAGGTTTGGCAGTTGCCCTTGACATCTGGCAGCAATGTATGGTAATCTACCTTGGGAGAGAAGGAGCACAATGCTTTGTCCGGTTCGTTCTGCATTCAATTCCCAAACAAATTTGCTGTCTTGCAGTGGGGTCGAAACTGAAGGTGGGTGGTGCTGCATTTGTCACATTAGCACGCCCGTATAAAAAAATAGGCTTTACGTACTTAAAAGCCTGTATTCTAATACGGACTTAGTTTGCGTGAGTGTTGAGTATCACAGGAAGAAGTAATGAAACGAGAGAGAGGAACTAGTTAACACGTAAGAGACAAAGGTAGATGGTGAGGAGAATTTGAGGTGGGATGTCACCACGAGGCCACCCTCACTTCCTTCCCCCAGTATAAGGAATCAATACAGAGGAATGAGCAACACGGGTGAGTGAGAAGGAAAATGCTATGAGGAGAAGAGAAAGGGGGAGAGGAAATCCGGTACATGTTAGGGAAAATGACCACCCACCATCGCCTGAAGCATTTCGTGATGGAAAAATCTCCAGTCACCCCTTAGGGACTGAGGCCAGTGCAATCTCAGCCTTCATCCCTATAGGTGCATCACACCACTAAACCACCAGCCGTCTTCTAAACCTAAGCGTCTTGCAAGTTTTTTTTTTTTTTTAATACTTTTTTTCCTAGACTCTAACACTAAAATATTTCATGCCGGAAGTTCATTACATTTTTTGGCACTATCATTTAGATTACACGATAGTGGAAAAGAAAATGTAATGCTTCAGGTTCATGTGATATTTTACACTGTATTATATAGACAAAATAATAGTGAAAATCAAAGACTTCCAACACCCCCAAGGGAATTCAGGATAGTCTCCACACAGGTACCGCACACAAACATACCTCTTCGCACCAAACAATGATGATTAATACGGTCCCCCCAGTTTTTTGTATTGTCTGACCTTTGACCGTAATAAAAAATGAAATAGGTGTCTGTGGATATTTACTCAGGATACAAGTGAATCAGGTTTGCGGTGAACTGGTGAAAAAAAAAAAAAAAATGTACGGATGACACCAAACCGAATTATGTTTCGTGCAAAGAAAACGAAGAAACTGAGCAAATACAAATGGTCTCCACCATAATGTGGAGACCTAAAAATATCATAATGCAAGTACTTAATACTTTTACATTATATTATGTAGATTCTAAAAAAGAGTATAAAAAAATGTCGCTAACCTGCAACCGGAGCAAATGGTAAAAAGGAAGAAAAACTTTTCAAAAATATTTTAGTGAATATACAGGAAGGAATGGCTGGACGGTAAAAATTCACGAACAGTATGTAGTGAAGACTAACCCGGTCAAACACCCGAAAATGAAAACGCGGTCCCTTTAGTAAAAAAATTACGAAGTTGTTCTGTGTGAACACGACAGCATGTGTTGGCCTCACGTGGGGTGGCACGCTTGGGAAAATCGACATGAAGTGCAATGAAGTAGTTTTATGCACTTTTTACCTACTGTACACTGAAATGGTCTGGCCATGTGGAGAGAATGGAGGGTGAAAGACTGAGTAAGAGAGTGTATGTGAGTGAAGTGGAGGGGGGGAGAGGGAGGTGGAGGCCGAGGATGAGATGGAGAGATGGAGTGGAGAGGTATATGAGAGAGGGGGGTTTGAGTTGGGAGCAGGGCAATGAGATGGCAGGGGACAGGGCGACGTGGAGGCGATTTGTTTGTGGCCACCCCGAACGGGATTGAGGCGTCTGACAATAGATAGATAGATAGACAGACTTTTTACGCTCCATCTGCCAAAGTCAGATGAGGGTACTGTTACCACTGAGATCAACAACAATAGGTGGCGTAGAGATTTCGTTTCCGTGACAGAACTCAGAAAGTATTCACTATAGAATCACGAAATTTCACATAGCTATGTGTCTTATAATGAATTGGTGCCTTTTGATAGGTAAAATGCTGTGTTTTGAGTAGATTTTTTTTTTTTTTAAATAACGAAAAATGATAAAATAATTTTCTCATATTTCTATGTGACCTTTGAAGGAATTTGAAGGGCCCAATGCATTTTTACCCTGCGCCTGACAAAGTCTGAGGAGAGTGCTGTAATCACTGGGATCAATAGGTGTCCATCCGTAGAGTTGGAAGGCAGGGCGACCGGCCAGGTGTAGAGATTTCTCTTCCGGGCCAGAACTCAAAGTATTCACTATAGGGTCATGAAATTTCACACAGTTATGTGTCTTATAGTGAAGTGGCGTCTTTTGAAAGGAAGAATGTTGTGTCTTAAGTAGTTTTTTTTTTTTTTATAACGAAAAAGTAAAAAAGGTAATTTTTCGTTTCTGGGCAAGGACTCGGAAACTAATACATTTACAGGCTTCGAACTCTCCAGGAATATTTATTGATATGTCTTCCGGTGCCTTTTGGTAGTTAGAATGCAATGATATTATACAGTAACGTTATGAAATTGCAAAAATACATAAAAAAATTATTTAATTGCAATTTTCTGTTAAAACTTTGCAACTATTACACCCAGGGGGCAGAAATTATGCATGACAAATGATTGTATGAATATCTAATTATGTATGAAGTTTCATGACTGTACCTATTATGTAATCATAAAAAAATGGCTGCCTAAATGAAAAAAAAAAAGCACGAGTCATAATTTCATCAATTCTGCCCATTACTTCATTATTACGATGGACAAGCTACTGAATATTTTAAGTTTTAATGTCTCTGTGTTATACAGAGGGAGGGGAGGGAGAGGGCCGTTATGCGCTTGGTTACGTGTGCAGGGAGGTGGGAGGGTACGTGCTTGGTCCGATGGAGGGTTGTAATAGCGTAGCGTTACCTATGTTTTAATTTTTCTTGTTTTCTTCCACCCTCCCCTCATTTCATCTTAATTTTATCAATGGAGAAAATTCAACGTGAATTTTTCCGTTGCACATGTTTATGTATATTACAGCAGAGGTTTATGTATATTACATTAAAAAATAAATAAAATGAAATCATTTACTCTTTCCTCTTTCACTTTTTTCTCGAATACAAACAAATTCTGGACTGGATTTCATGCATGTGAATTGACAGGATCCCGCTGCGACTTTACAAAATAAAGGTGTGTATGCCTATGTGCTCACTTTGTGAAATGTAGCAGAATATGCCTGTGAATATTATGCGAGTACTGGAACAAACTGCAGAAAATACACGCACTTACTCAGCCTAATATAACACAATGTCCCTGTGATTATGTAAGTACCTACGAGGCCTAGTAAGGATATATATATATATATATATATATATATATATATATATATATATATATATATATATATATATATATATATATATATATATATATATATACTGGTATATTGACGTAAGTATAATATAGATAGATAGGTAGATGGAAAGGAAGATAGACAGGTAGATAGATACATAGATAAATAAATACAGAGGGAGATATGAGTCAATTTACCTCGGTTTACCTACATAATACAGTGCCGGGCAACAACTGAGTTTTCTTCTGCATTTTCTTTACTGCAACTTCATGGAGCCTGAAGATAATCATTTTATAAATATACCAATTGACAGTATAACACTTTCGAGATTAATAAAACAAAGTCCGTTGTACTTACAGTAAGAAAATCACTCCAACGACCTGAATTTTGGAGTAATGCCACTGTTGTGTGTGTGTGTGTGTGTGTAGACGAGGAGGAAGAGGACGACGGCGACGATGACGACGAGGGAAAGGAAAGTGAGAAACACCGCGAACTTAAACGAAACGAGATCATCTAATATGAATGAATTAATACCATCGGCGGCCTCTTTATTATGTTCTTTATTGTGTGGAATTTAAATCCATTACACTAAAGATCAATGTTGCTTAGGTGGAGAGTCTCTACCTTTCTATTTTAACCTACTACCTATCTATCTATATCAATTTTCTTGTCAATATGTATGTTTCTTCATCTACCAATTTAATTGTTAGTTACAATTGATCTGTTTGTCTTTCGGCCACCTGTCTGTCTGTGTCTTTCTGTTTGTCTGCGTCTATCCGTTAGTCTCCGACTGTATCTATCTCTCTGTCCATCTATATCCACCTATCCAGTCATCTACCTACCCATCACTGAAATTTCACGTTACCTCTGCAGCTCATACACTGATACATTAAGCTCTACCATATCAACCATATTTTTTCTTCCCTACATTGTCTCTTATCATGTACTCTGTCTTTCTCTTCGTCGCCTAAAAAGGCCTGGGGCATATTAATAAACTCTTTAGCTTGGATTGTGTACAAGATTGTTTAATTATTCTGTTAGCTTCATTGAAACAGCTACTACTCACTTCAGTACCAAACTACAGTGAAAAATGAAATGAAAAATATGCCAAAATATAGATGTACAAGATTGGTTGAATAAATATATATTTTTATTTTCCTCACCCATACGGATATCAAACACTTCACAACCAGACCAGAATGAATATTAATGTGGAATATATGAGAAAACGATATTATCCTTAGTAATTATGAACTGCCATGGATACTTGTATGTTGTAGAAATGAACTAAGATCCTTTATGCTTACTGTCTCAAGGTCTTGTGCAATTGGCTTTAGATGCAGATACTGGAAAAAACTGAACTGACTGGAGAAAAATGAGGAATAAAGGAGAAAATGTGAACTCAGCTATACTGAGAAAAATGAAAAAATAAGAAAATGTGTAGGTGGGAGTGCCTACCATTCACTCACTCGATGTAGTGCTGCCCTTGGGTGACTACCCTTTCCTCTCTTCTTTCGTTCCTTCCTCTTCTGTCTTTACTTCCTTCATTCTTTCCTCTTCCTTCTGCCTACGAGTGACCTTAAACTCTCTCTTCTGTCTTTCTTTCCTTCATTCTTTCCTCTTCTCCTATGGGTGACTCTTCACTGATTGACAAGCCAAATGGTTTCCTGTACACCGGAAACCATTTACCATGCTGGGTGGTAACCATATAACCAAATTATGGCGCCTGTTGGTTTAGTGGGCAATTAAGGCGCTCCAATCGGATTGAGCTTGTGAAGGTTTCTATCCAAGGAGTGGTTGGGGTTTACTGGTCACGTAATGCCACTCAGGGATGAGTAAGGCTGGTCACTCTCATCTTAAATGTCAGGACCAACTTGCTTGCCCCGTACTCCTACGCTCCCCATGGGGCAACACAGGATTAGTGATGATGATGATGATGATGATGATGATGATGATGATGGACTCGAATGTACTGAGTGAAATGAGAAAGTAAAAAAGAAAAATTATTGACTCAAAAATACAGGGATTAAGTAGATAAGAACAAGATAGATATGGGAACTTTAGGGCCGTAAACTGTGGCGACACTAAAGTCTACAGGTGCAAACTGGGACGTCACTAAAGTCTACAGGCGTAAACTGGGGTGTCGTTGAAGTCTACAGAAGTAAACTGGGGTGTCGTTAAAGTCAACGGGCGTAAACTGGGGCATCGTTAAAGTCTACAGGTGTCAACTGGGAGCTTTACGGTCATCATACGGGGCTTCGCTAAAGTCGCTCAGCTCACCAAGCACATCGGTTTCGAAAATCATTAGTGGGATAGACGGACAGGGCGGCTCTTAGATATGATTCCACATCTAAATAGTGATAGAAAATGATAACAGATTCACGGTTGACGCTGAAACTTAACTCCTTCATGGTCGGGCAAATCTAATAAGTATTCCATGTCGGCTACCACCAAACGATAGTATTCAACGGAAAGGGGAGTCAAAGCAGCCTGAGTGTTGAACATATGCAACAGCGTACTGCAAAGAGACCCTGATTGATTATTCTATCTATCTATCTATCTATCTATCTCTCACTTCACACTCGCCTCTTTATTTATTTTTTTATCACTGTTTACCTCGATGTTTAGGATCTCTCTCTCTCTCTCTCTCTCTCTCTCTCTCTCTCTCTCTCTCTCTCTCTCAATCTGATAATGGATCCTCTTAATTAACTTCGTTTCTTTATGATTACCCAAAACAACCTAAAATGAGATGCTTAATGGCGATCGATAATCGTCTTAAACGCCTATACTTAGAGAGAATATTATAGCATATTGACCCCTTCAGGACATCATTTATATTCCACTCTTGTTACTTCCAGCCAATTTTATGCTCAGTTTTGAAGAGAATCTTGATAGTGAATGGGGTACGGTAGGGACAACTCTAGTATTCTCTTCCAGCTAAGGTCAGACGATTTTATTCAGTTGACAGTGAGAACAAGAGCCTAGGAGTCTTAATACCGTCACCGTGAACCCTCTCATGGTCAGGATAACTCTTCTGTTATATCCAAACTTACGGCAGACGATTTTTTTCCCCCCCAAGATGAATGAGAGTCGTACGATGGTGAGAGTCGATGAAGGCAAAGACCCGTTCCCCCAGTTCAAAATCTCTCTCCTACGCTGAATAAAATCTGGAGATTGCATGAATGATACCGGATGTACAAAGGTGTAATCATAACGAAAGGAAAGTAGAATAATGAACCCATCAATAGGATAGGGTTTGCAGAATAATGAAGTCATTAATCTGAAGGGGCTTGTAGAATGAGCAGCCCACTAATTAGTTTCGAGAAAAATTAAACCCTTCAGCCCGATGGCCTGTTTCCTATTCAGTCTTAAAATAGTCGATTTTATTCACCATATGATACGATTTTCGAACTAAAAGGGTTAGCCATACCAGAACCCATTCGCCTCTAAAGGGCTTTCCTAATTAAATAAAATCGCCTGAAGGAAAAGAAATGATAATGGTGGACCCCTTCGATTATAGCGGGTTCTCCTGATTAAATAAAACTGTCTGAAGCAAAAGTATTGAAAAATGGTGGCAGCAGGTGTCACAATACGCTTAACTACGTGCTCATCTGCGTAACTTAAGCTTTTGAGCTTGTGGGTTATTCACCTACTATCCTGAGACACAAGGTCAATGCATCCTCCAGGTCACTACAGTTACCTCTCCTACATTTGTTGCTCACTTTAATGTGGATGGACACTATACTAAGTTTGTTTGTTTTTTTTCTTTTTGAGGCGAAGATGCACTTGACCGGTTTGTGATGACTGGCTGAATGCGACAAGTCCGAATAACATCTTTGTATTTCAAATAATTACTGGTAATGTGAATCGAAACTTATCGACTCAAATGCAACGATGTTATTCGGACATGTTGCCAATCATCACCAAGCTGTCAAACACACCTTCGCCTCGATAATAAAAAGCTGATGATAGAGTTCCAGAGGCGTCACCTGCCCTTATGATTCGAACCCTGGCGCTAACAGACCAGCATCTTCCCAGCTCTCAGCACCTTCCTAGCTGACAACACAACAACTCCCCTGCCCTGGCGATAGTAAGGATAAAATGGAAAATAAATCGTGAGTGAAGTGCTTAAGCCTCACTAAGGCCATCATAATTAGATTCTTTGATGCTCAGTCGAGGAGAAATATTATGTTTGAAAATGGACAGTATATTAAATTCTCTCTCTCTCTCTCTCTCTCTCTCTCTCTCTCTCACTTAGTATAACCAGAATAAAAATTACTGTCTAGCATCCTCTCGGAATTTTCTCTAAAACTGAAGAAACAAACGATTTTAGCTACCAATCGTAACCTAATCTAAACTAATTCTGCCTAACTAAACACGTACTAAGCCAACCTGATTATTTTATCCTAACCTAATTCATCCTAACTTAAGCCTATTCCACCTTAGCTATCCTAGCCTACTAAGCTATTTTAAACCAAACCCACCGTAAATCAACCTAGCTTTTTTCAGGCTGCAGAAACTTAACGTTGCTCAGTCAAAATTCATACCCTAAGTGGAGCCCCGCTAAGAGGAGGGATCGTAACTTGCAACCACGCAACAAACAGGCTCAACCGCTTTGCACCATTAACCCCAACCAATCTGCACCATTAACCCCATCGTCTTGTACCATTAACTCCATCGTCTTGCACCATTAACCCCACCCATTTCACATCATTAACCACAACCATTCTGCACTATTAACTCTAAGTATTATGTACCATTAATCATAATAATATTGCACCATTAACTCCACCACACTGCACCATTACCCCAACCACATGGCACCATTAACCCCAACCGCATTGCACCATGAACCCCAACTACTTTGCTCCATTAACCCCTGCCATTTTGTACCATTAGCCCCAACCACTTTCCACCATTGACCCGAACCATTTTGCACCATTAACCCCAATCACTGTGCACCATTAACCCCAACTACACTGCACCATCAACCCCAACTACATTGCACCATTAACCTCACCCACACTTCATCATTAACCCCAACCATATTACACCATTAACCCCAACCATATTACACGATTAACCCCAACCACTGTACACCATTAACTCCAACCATTTTACTCCATTAATCCCAACCATTTTACACCATTAACCCCAACCATTTTACACCATTAACTCCAACCATTTTACACCATTAACCCCAACCATTTTACGCCATTAACCCCAACCATTTTACACCATTAACCCCAACCATTTTACACCATTAACTCCAACCATTTTACACCATTAACCCCAACCATTTTACACCATTAACCCCAACCATTTTACACCATTAACCCCAACCATTTTACACCATTAACCCCAACCATTTTACACCATTAACCCCAACCATTTTACACCATTAACCCAACCATATTACACCATTCAACCTAATCATTTTGCACATAACCCCAACCAGTTTGCACCACTAACCCCAACATTTTGCACCATTAACCCCAACCATTTTGCGCCAATAACCCCAACCATTTTGCACCATTAATCTCAACCATATTACACGAATAACCCCAACCATATTACACCATTAACCCCAACCATTTTGCACCATTAATCCCAACCATATTACACGATTAACCCCAACCATATTACACGATTAACCCCAACCATTTTGCACCATTAACCCCAACCATTTTGCACCATTAACCCCAACCATTTTGCACCATTAACCCCAACCATTTTGCACCATTAACCCCAACCATTTTGCACCATTAACCCCAACCATTTTGCACATTAACCTCAACCAATGTGCACCATTAACCGCAACCACTGTGCACCATTAACTTCAACCACTGTGCACCATTAACCCCATTAACTCGAGGACGTCTGTTTTATTTACACTCGCACTTCCAAACGACTTTCTTCATCTCAGGAGAAACTCATCGAACTAGAGATTAAAAATAACCTTCATTAATCTACCTAAGCTGATTAAATTTGTCCTCTCTCTCTCTCTCTCTCTCTCTCTCTCTCTCTCTCTCTCTCTCGCTAACCCTAGAAAATTTTATTCATTCGGGTAGCACGTTTACATGAGAAATTAAGGTAGGCTACCACCAACATCCACGATACAAAAAGTTTCTAATAAGTTGAAAAGAAATCGTCTATTATGGTTCTTAAGTTGCATAAAATCGTCTAGTACAGTTCTTTCATCTTAACTTGGTCTTAATGTTCGTACTTTTGTGCCTTATTTCGCTCGGCTCAGTGACAGAAAAAGACAATGCTACAGCTCTATAACCTTTCAACTTTCGTGACTTTATCTTATTCAAGTGTTAAGCAGTTGTTAGAACTCAGCATTAAGGCGGAGAGATGGGAATTCTAGACCAAGTGAAAAGTATGAAGAGTATAGTAGGCTGATTAAGCAAAAATATATTTAATTATGAGATTAAGGTGCTTTGCCGAATAGTACCGCCTGAGGAAAAAGAAACTACTGCATATAAGACGAGCATGAGTTATAGGAGTTAATGGCACAAAATAGCTGGCTGTCTTTGGGTGCGGGGTTAAGTTAATGGCACAAAATAGCTGGCTGTCTTTGGGTGCGGGGTTGGGTTAATGGCAGAAAATAGCTGGCTGGCTGTGGGTGAGAGGTTGAGTTAATGGCACAAAATAGCTGGCTGTTTTTGGGTGCGGGGTTGAGTTAATGGCACAAAATAGCTGGCTGGCTGTGGGTGCAGGGGTTGGGTTAATGACACAAAATAGCTGGATGTCTTTGGATGCGGGGTTTGGTTAATGGCATAAAATAGCTGGTGTAAGTAGACGTAGCCGAGGGGTGTAATTCTATAGAGATTATCTTGTCGATGGAGAGACACCAGGAGAGAGTAATGGTGAGGCGTGTAGGATATAATCAGTGTGGGCCTTCTCTGTGTCGTTATTCTCTTCGTATTTTAAGTGGGATGATGAAACAGGGAGATTTGGGTCGACGGAGTTTATTACGAGACAGGTACTTGAATAAAAGTTAAGAGCTTGGCGTGACCTGTACAGCCTATGGCTAGTAGCAGTTTGTGCTAGCTGCTGTCCTCCTACTTTACTCTCACTCTCCTGCTCCCTATCTCTCTTTCATTTTGTAATTCTTGTTCTCTCCTGTCCTACTAACTTCCTTACGTGTGATATCGGACTTATATCTCCCTCTAGCTTTCGCCTAAGGTATGTGGGCGCACATGTGCGTACGTCTGTGCGTGTGTGTGTCTGTCATATTTCCGAAACATGATCAGAGGTGTATGACATACTTGATTAGTCTAGGCAAGAGAATGTGTTCTGTAACTCTTGCTGGAGAACTCAGACATAACTATAGTAGCCGCAGCGAGAAATGAACGTTGTGGTGGGGCAGGCGGGATGACCTGGGATTCCCCCATTGTTGCCATATCCACATGTCACCGACCATAGAGGTAGGATGTCACCGACCATCGGCCACCGCTGCAGCCCCGCTCCATGATCCTTACCCTGTGTCTCTGGCTTTCTCTTTCTCTCTCGGTTTCTATATAAACTGCTGTATTTCCGAAACTAATTATGAAATTATTATGACTTTTGTTCCACACCACCACTGAGGTAAAAATCAAGGAGAGTTTTCTGTATAAAGGTTTCCCCCCCCCTCCTAAATGTGGCATATGAGCGGGGGAGTGCGGCCTTGCCGATACCTCCGCCTGACCTATAATTATACACTCGCCAGAACTGACCTGCCCTCAGACAAGGGGGGGGAAACCTTTATACAGAAAACTCTCCTTGATTTTTACCTCAGTGGTGGTGTGGAACAAAAGTCATAATAATTTCATAATTATTTCGGAAATACAGCAGTTTATATAGAAACCGAGAGAGAAAGAGAAAGCCAGAGACACAGGGTAAGGATCATGGAGCGGGGCTGCAGCGGTGGCCGATGGTCGGTGACATCCTACCTCTATGGTCGGTGACATGTAGATATGGCAACAATGGGGGAATCCCAGGTCATCCCGCCTGCCCCACCACAGCGTTCATTTCTCGCTGCGGCTACTATACCTGTTTTACATGTTGTTACCTATAGCTATATAATTACATATAGTATTGTGTTATATTATGCCTACACTGGCTGTTTTTGGGTGTGAGGTTGAGTTAATGGCACAAAATAGCTGGCTGTCCTTGGGTGTGAGGTTGAGTTAATGGCACAAAATAGCTGGCTGTCTTTGAATGTGAGGTTGGGGTAATGGCACAAAATAGCTGGCTGTCTTTGGGTGTGAGGTTGAGTTAATGGCATAAAATAGTTTTTTTTTTTATGATGGGAAGAAGGAATCAAAGGCTGTCACGGGGTTTTGAGAATACGCAATACTAAAGAATAATATTCAATAATACTTGATACTTTAAAATGTTACTTAAGAACAGGACAATGAATTGACTTGTGAAAATCAAGCAATGATTACTTTATGCCGGCTTACTTCGCCGATTCTCTAAGGACGAGAATTTATAAATTTTCTCAACAGTACACAGCAGAGACTAATTACTCACACGTGCTGTTTATTGGTACTGTTAGCCTCTGGAGAAAGTGACTCCACCCCTGACTATCAATATCTAATGCTATTAATGATACACAAGTTCTTGCCAGTGCATTAAATCCTAGATGGCACAATGGATTTAAGTTAATAAAGGACTGGCCTAAGTACCAGTTATGAATAATGGAAAGCGTTATGCAAACTAGGAGCGATAACTAGAATAAGCTTAATGTGGAGAAATAAAACACCAGTTTACATTACATCAAGCTCAAAGAAAAGAACTGAAAATGTATTAATTACAATGAGATAAATCTACATTACATGAGTCTCAAATGAATTCAAAATAAGGAGGACACACTCACTCACTCACTCAAAAGCTAAACTCTTAAGCCTAGGAAAAATGAAAGGAAAATACTGGTCAGAAAAGGGGGCTGAGCAGAATGAACTGGACGTCATTACTTAGGAAGGACGCTGCCACACATGCTGAACCTCTACACCAAATCACTGTCTAAGTGGAGATTCAGGAACTTGCTGGACAACGGCGGCACTGCTCCACACTGGGCCCAATTGAACCTGCACTCATGACGTCTTAATCCTGACTGGTTCAAATTATGAGAGAGGGGCGAGTGTTGGCCGCGCTCTTGCTAACGGCTAACGGAATTAATGCGAGCGATACATGCCCATAACAAATCACTCAGGGAAAGCGCCAATGTCGCGTGCAAGGACGATCACTTATGAAACAGTGAAAAATATTCTGAAAACACTCCTGATCGGGTGAATACGGGGACGGTTGACTGAGTGATACTTATTGGGAATTCACTAGAATTCGCGGTTTCCCACCAAAGTTCAATGTCACGAGTTTATTTAGATATAGGATCGCGCCAATTCGTGACAAAGGCCACAAGCCCGCAAAAACTGTTTCTTCCAAGAAAAGAACAAAATACAAGAGAGAGCTAAATTCAAGATCCGATCATTTCGAGATGCCTGGACACATTGCTTTTGAAAGACTGGAGATCATAGGAGGCAGGAAATACAGAGGGAGACAGTTCCAGAGTTGACCTGTTGCATAAATGAAAGACTGGGAGTAACGGTTAACTCTTGCATTAGAGAGTTGGACAGAAAAGGGATGAGAGTGTGCTGCTTGACGAGTGCTACGAGCCATTCGTAGAGGTGGAGGAATGCATGCCTCTCTTTGGGTGCAGGATTGGGTTAATGGCACCAAATAGCTGGCTGTCTTTGGGTGCAGGATTAGGTTAATGGCACAAAATAGCTGGCTGTCTTTGGGTGCGGGATTGGGTTAATGGCACAAAATAGCTGGCTCTCTTTGAGTACGAGGCTGTTAATGGCACAAAATAGCTGTCTGTCTGGGTGCGAGGCTGAGTTAATGACACAAAATAGCTGGCTGTCTTTGGGTGAGGGGTTGTGAGTTACATCCTTGCAATCAAAGAGGGTCAACGATTTTGCACCATTAACTCCTTTAACTTGAGCACATCTTATATAATTGCTCTTCCTGACATTATCAGACGATTTTATTCAGCTCAGGAGAGCTCCCTAGTAGTGAGGAGGCTAAGTAGCTCCATCAGTTCCCTAGGTCTCTCCTACCCTGAACATAATGGTAAAAACGTGGTAAGGATAAAGAAAGAAGGAAGGAAGGAAAGAAGAGGAAAAGAAAAAGAAAGAGGTAAATAAATCTAGAACAAAATGAAAATATCATTAGATAAGCAAAGGAGTCCCGCTCGTAACCAAAGACGGCCCTTTGCGGCACATAGCCAATCCACCGCCTCTTCCACACGCTACAATAAACTCCTGGACCGGGCCACTGAACCGCTTGGGCCTGGCAGGAAGACACAGTGGACCATGAGGGATGGGATGCGAGGACAGTAGGGTAACTCCTCTTCAAATATGAAAGAAAAGCGTTCGGGAGCCGAATGCTAATCGCCTGCCAGAATATGCTGTTGGCTAAGTACAAGATTTTGGCTATATCTTGATACCCTGAAGGCTTTATGTTGATAGCTCAAGCC
The DNA here is from genome assembly GCF_032717465.1 of Coenobita brevimanus. NCBI lineage: Eukaryota > Metazoa > Arthropoda > Malacostraca > Decapoda > Coenobitidae > Coenobita > Coenobita brevimanus. Next base: position 32,923,283 of record NC_137016.1, on the reverse strand, counting down.
CTTCATGAGATATAACGGTGCTAAATGTGGGCGATAAAAACACTAGTTGAGTTTTGGCAGCCATTTTGGTGACCTTGACCTTGACCCTGTGTGCCCATTTTCGAACCCGGCCAAGATTTTGGCAATATCTTGATACTCTGAAGGTTTGATGTTGTTAGCTCAAGCCGTTCATTAGATATACTTGGAACACACACACACACACACACACACACACACACACACACACACACACACACACACACACACACACACACACACACACACACACACACACACACACACACACACACACACACACACACACACACACACACACACACACACACACACACTGAGGAGGGCAAAAACATTATCGTTCCGCCTTGTAAAGGCGGGTGAAAACTAGAAAGCGCTCAGAGAAGGTAATACTCCGCCAGTGCCATTGACGTTAAAAAGGATCCGGATCTGGATCCGTGGATGTAGGATCCGGATCCACCCCCAGACTTAATCAATTCTTTCTTGGTTCATGGCACACCTTTCTAAAACATTTAATTGAAATTCATTGAGAACTTTTGGAGATATTATGCTGGATACTCCGGATCCAGCCCAAATTTTAATCATTCTTCCTTGGGTCATGGCCCTTCCCTTCCACAAAATTTCATCATTATCCGTTCATAACTTTTGGAGGAATCCTGCTAACAGACAAACAAATAAACACACAAACAAATGCAGGGTAAAAATAACCTCCTCGGCGGAGGTAATGAGGGTGGTGATGGGGCAGCCTGGTGTTCGTATTCTCGTCATCTCAGCACATCTTCCTTAGCGTTCTGTTTTCCATATTATGCCTTACCATGTCTAAAAGGCAATAATTGCCTTATGTGCTACTGGCTTCTACTTCTAACATTTGCCAACTCCCTCTGCCCCCCCCCCCCATAAAAATAATACTCAGACCACACTAAGATAGCTTATAAATTTTTTATGAGAAGAGTATTGTCAAATTTAAGTAATATCCAAAACTTTACTTACGTTATTGTAGCCCACGTACAAAATAACAAAAATATAACATGCACAAATAGTTTTCATAGCGTGTTTATCATGTGGAACTGAAACTTATAATGCCTATAATTAAATATTACAGTAAGCGAAAGTTGCAGTAACTGGACTAAAGAAAAGAATATATATATATATATAATATATATATATATATATATATATATATAAGCTGACTACTTCCAAACTCATAATATTATTTGCTAGTACTGAACTAAACATACAACGACTAATTTTGTTAAATGACAGTAAAGAAAGTGACACCACTTCATAATTGTAAAGATGACTTATGATGCATTTTGGTACTCATCATATTCAGTGTTCAGTTCATCTGGCCAATCTTTGTAATTCAGCTTTCTTTAACCCGCCCCGTCCCGTCGACGTATGGGTACGTTGCAACGATTTGCATTTGCCAGTCCCGGCGACGTACCAGTACGTCGTGCAATTGCAATGTGCATATTTTCGACAATTTTCAAAATTCGCGCTTGATTTGCGGTACGTACCCTCGCATGACCTTCCCCTACCTGCCACCAGGCAGGGACACTCGGCGACCCCGTGCGACCCACGCTAGCCCACCACTCGTCCACTCACCTGGTAGCAACGGTCCTGCTCATACATGGCTAAGAGAGGTCTCTCAGACAGTGAAATTCAAGTTGCCCTGGACACCTTTACAGGCGACAGTGATTCCCCACTGGACGACGAGGATATGGACAAGGATTATGTGCAGCCAGAGGAGGAAGAAATCACCAGCAGTGATGAGAAAGTTCCGTCTCCCAGGAAGCGGCAGTACGTGACTTACCATGCTGCTAGAGAGGGGCAGCAGGCAAAGAAGGCACGTGCAACATCCTATCCCTATCCCCAATGTGATTTGGAACCAGAATTCGAGGACGAGGACGAGGACGAGGACAGAGCCGTGGAATGTGCTGCCACGTGGTATGGACGTGAGGTGATAACTCATTGTGGCCCAGAGCGCACACCACGTCGTATGAGCAGGTATGGGCCTAGCATTTTGTTTGGGGAGTTAGGAAGTCAAGTGGAGGGAGTGGGGAGTGAAAGGGAAAGTCCAGGGAGGATTAGGGAAAGTGAGAGTGACGTGAGTGAGTCATTGCTCTCCCTACGTAGTGTGAGGCGGTGTAGTGGATCACGTGGGCCAGTGCGGGTGCGTTCCTTATCACGTGGGGTTGTGAGGGAGGGGGAAGGTGGGGAGGAACCACTCCCAAGCACGTCTTATGCTCCCCAATATCCCCTAACACGTGGTCGAGCTAGGGTGCGTGAGAAAGCACGTGGTGTTGTCATGGAGGGGGAAGGTGGGGAGGAACCACTCCCCAGCACGTCTTCTGCTCCCCAATTTTCCCCTATTTCATCCCCACAGCCCCCTAATGTTCCTCAAGGCCGTAAGAGTAAGGGAAAGGGAAAGGGTAAAGGCAGAGGGAAGAGGAGTGACAGTGGGGAAGCCCTCCGCACTCCTTCTCCCCCACCTCCCCAACCAGGATCTCCTCCCCACCCAGACGAAGGCGGTGATGGGGATGATGGGGACGAGGGATTTGTGTCGTGGAATTGGGAGGATGGGAGTGATTTTTCTCCCCTCATTCACCCCTTCACTGAGCAGGGGCGATCTGGCTGCATTGCTCCAGGAATTCACCGTAATTCCACCAGGTTGGATTTTTTCCACCTGTTTTTCAGTGAGGCATTTGTTGATCAGATTGTATACCAAACCAACCTGTTTGCAAGCACCCAGCGCCTAGAGAGTGAAAGATTGGGAACAAGGAGTAGGCATTCTCTCATCTATGATTACCCTGTCTCCCTTCCAAAAATGTTCTTATTTTTTGCCCTGATCCTTTTGATGGGTATTATACGAAAGAATAGAATTCCTGCTTACTGGCCTAGGGACCCTGTTATGTTTACCCCAATATTTGGTCAAGTGATGAGCTGTAATCGGTTTCAACAAATTCTAAGTCGCCTCCATTTCTATGATGCTCATGATCCTGCAAATGCAAACAACACTGATAAAATGAGGCGAATTAGGTTGGTCTTTGATCACCTCAGGCAAACCTTTCGTTCCTCATTCTATCCCTATAGAGACCTCGTCATAGACGAGAGTCTCGTGTTGTGAAGAGGCAATATTTCATTTAGACAGTATATACACAGCAAAAGGCACCGTTTTGGGTTCAAGATCTTTGTTATGTGCGACTGTAGGACTGGATACGTGCAAGACATAGTCTTGTACACCGGTGCACAGACAGACATAATAGAAGATCGAAGTATTGGACTGTCGGGAGCAGTGGTAAAGACGATGATAGATGACTACCTTCATCGAGGTCACGTTCTCTACCTGGACAATTGGTACACTAGCCCTCTTCTCGCTCGTTATCTTCACACGCATGAAACGGGAGTCTGTGGAACTGTAAAGGTGAACCGGCGTCACATGGCCAAGGTAGGGCGGAAACTTGCAAGGAATGAGGTTGTCTTCTTCAAAGCCAACAACATCCTTGCAACTGTGTGGAACCACAACAGAGAAGCAAGCCTCTTGTCCACGGTTCACCGCCCCTTGATGCACTGTACTGATTCCGTAGATTACCGTAGCGAGAACGGGCGTCGTGTTTGGAAACCTGAGTGTGTCATGGATTATAATATAAACATGCGCCTCGTGGACCAGTCAGACTCCATGATATCGACGGTAGAGTGTGCCTGGACCACGATGAAGTGGTATAAGAAACTTTTCTTTCACTTGCTAGATATCACTGCTCTGAATTGCCACCACCTTCACGCCATGACAACAGGAGTTCAGGAAACATTTGAAGGGTTTGTGAGGGAGCTCACAAGAGAAATCTTTGCAAGGTATGCTGTTGAAAGGCCCCAACATCGCACCCGCACTGCCCCTATTGCACAAACTCCCCTGAGAATATCCGGCCGCCATTTCCCCACTCCTATCCCTCCCCAGCCAAACAGACCTAGGCCCCAACGCAGGTGTCACGTGTGCAGTAATTCCCAGGTGAGACTCACGACACAGAGGAAGGACACCCGCTTTGAGTGCGTGCAGTGTGACGTGGGTCTCTGTATTCACCCATGTTTCAGTGAACATCACACGTTGATGCAATTCTAATATGGTGTGAATGCGAAAGGACGCAGAAATTATGATGTAAATGCGACAGACGGACGCTCAGTGAAATTATCAGTCATGTTGATCTCCAAATATTAGTATAAAGTGCATACGGGTAGAACATAAGTGCAAAAATTGTATGTAAGTATATAAATATGCCCTAAGTGGAAACTTACATAGCGAGGGTTTTATGATGCGCTATTCTGTCACTCAGTGCAATAAATACGGGTGGGTGCAATAAATACGGGTGGGTGGTGAACTGAATGAAAGGAAGGCAATGATTGATTATGTGTGTGTGGATGAAAGGATGCGAAGATGTGTAAAGGATGCAAGAGTGTATAGAGGTTGGGGGAGTGGACTTTCTGACCACTACTTGGTGGTGGCCAGAATTAGGATGCAAGTGAGATGGAGGAATAGAAGAAGGGAAAGACGAGAGGAAGGAGTAGTTGCAAGGAGAGTGGAAAGGTTACAAGAGGATGAGAAAAAGGCAGAGTATAAGAGAGAAGTGGAGGAACGATTGGGCAAATATGAATTGGAGCAGATGGGAGACGTGGAAGGTGTGTGTAAGATATTTACAGAAGAAATATGTGCAGCATGTGATGTGGTGTGTGGAAGGAAGAGAAGGCGGAGGGGGGTACAAGGAACAGCGTGGTGGACTGAAGAGGTGAAACAGGCTGTGGCACAAAAGAAGAAAGCATACAATGAATGGGTGAGAAATAGGGGCGTGGAAGAAGTTGAGAGGCGGAAGAGAGAGTTATATGTGGAAAGGAAGAGAGAAGTGAAAAGATTAGTAAGAGAGAGTAAGAAGAGAGTGGATGAGGAATTTGGAAGGAATTTGAGTGTAAAGTGGAGGGACTGTAAGAAAATGTTCTGGAGAGAAGTGAAAAGAGTAAGACAGGGTGGGAGTGAAGTTAGCAGGGGAGTGAAAGATAAAAATGGTAGATTACTAGTGGAGAAGGGAGAAAAAGTGAGCAGATGGAGAGAACACTTTAAGGAATTGTTGAACGTAGAGGATGGAAGTAATGCAAGTATAAGTGGCTGGGGAATGGCTGGGAGAAGGAGGGAGGTGAGAAGACAGGAAGAAATCAGTAGGATAGAAGTTGTGGAAGCAATGAAGAAAGTTAAAACGGGGAAAGCCCCAGGAATTGATGGAGTGTGTGGTGAAATGCTGAAGCATGGGGGAGATAGTAGTAGAATGGATGTGGAAGATGTGCAGATTGGCCTGGGAGGAAGGTAGAGTCCCGGAGGATTGGAAGTCAGGTATAATTATTCCCTTGTACAAAGGAAAAGGGGAAAAAGAAATGTGTGATAATCATAGGGGCATTTGTCTTCTTAGTATAATAGGAAAAGTGTATGGTAGGATACTTATAGACAGAGTTAGAGAAAGAACAGAGAAATTAGTTGGAGAAGAACAGGGAGGCTTTAGGAAGGGAAGAGGTTGTGTAGATCAGATATTCATTTTTAGATCTTTAGTGGAAAAGTTTCTAGAGAAGGGAAAGAAATTGTATGCAGCTTTCATGGATTTGGAGAAAGCATATGACAGGGTGGATAGACAAGGATTGTGGAAAGTGTTAAGAATATATGGAGTAGATGGGAAGTTGTTGAATGCTGTGAAGAGTATGTACGATGGTGCGAAGGCTGCAGTGCGTGTGGATGGTGAACTAAGTGAATTTTTCTCTTTGAAAGTTGGTTTGAAACAAGGATGTGTCATGTCTCCATGGTTGTTCAATCTGTACATGGATGGGGTAATAAAAGAGGTACAAGGTAGGGTAGTGGATGTTGGAGTGGCCCTGGTGAGAGAGGATAGTGTTTGGAAACTCCCTGTACTGTTGTTTGCAGATGATACTGTGTTGTTGAGTGAAGACGAAGGGGAGCTGCAAGGCTTGGTGGATGAGTTTGAGAGAGTGTGTAAGAAACGGAACCTAAAGGTGAATGTAGGGAAGAGTAAAGTGATGGTCTTTGAGAGAGGTGAAGTTAGTAAATGTACAGCAAGGTTAGATGGTGAGGAATTGGAAAATGTGAGTACGTTTAAGTATTTGGGTAGTGTGATGAGTAAGGATGGAGGTTTGGAGTGTGAAGTGCTTGAAAGGGTACAGCAGGGAAGAAAGGTTGCTGGTTCCTTGAAAGCAGTGATAAGAAACAGGGAAGTGAGCATGGAAGTGAAAAAGTTACTACATGACAGTATTGTGATACCAACTCTAACGTACGGAAGTGAAGCTTGGACATTGTTGGAAGGACACAAGTCAAGAGTGAGAGCAGTGGAAATGAGTTATTTAAGAGGAGCCTGTGGAGTCACGTGGAGAGACAGGCTGACGAATGAGGATATAAAGGAGCGTTGTGGTGTGGATGTGGATGTGATAGGAAGCGTTATGAGGAACACACTGAGGTGGTTTGGCCATGTGGAGAGGATGGAGGGCGAAAGACTGACGAAGAGAGTGTATGTGAGTGAGGTGGAGGGGGGAAGAGGGAGGGGGAGGCCGAGGATGAGATGGAGGGATGGGGTGGAGAGGTATATGAGAGAGGGGGGTGTGAGTTGGGAGCAGGGCAGTGAAATGGCGGGGGACAGGGCGACTTGGAGGCGATTTGTTTGTGGCCACCCCAAACGGGATTGAGGCGTCTGGCAATAGATAGATAGATAGATAGAATTATATAATTATTATTATTAGAGATTCTTACGGGTATAATATAAGTTCAAATTATTGTAAGTGCTGAAATATATTCTAAGTCAAATATTCATAGCGTGTGTATAGAGATGCGATTTCCTGACGCTCAGTTGAGTGAATAAGGCACGTATTAGTGAAAATAAGAGTCAGCAAGTGGTAAAGTGTTTAATATATGTGAAGAATTAGTATATAAGTGTGTGAGTATTATGTTGGTCGAAACATTCATTGCGAGGGTATTTTCATGCGATATTCTCACGCTCACTTGAATAAATAATGCCAGTATGTACAGTGCATTATAGGGGTGTAAACGTGTGTAATGTAAGTGGGACATTATAATTGGAGTGAATAAATAAAGTAGATGATGAAACACGAGTGTTTGAGATCGTGGTTGCTACGTGAATATGCGCTAGCATATCGCTAAATGCCCTCGTAATGAATGAAAATAATTGAAAACCTTTACAGTGGGGGAGGAAAGGTTCTATGTAAAGGGGAAAATAATTGGAAAGTGATAAAACAATTTGGTATGTTGAAATACGAGTCATAGCGAGTGCGCTTACTAAGCTGATGTGCGCTATACTTATGCTGCATGTCATCATAATGAATGAAAACATCTGAAAACACTTACAAACAGTTGTAATTGGTAAAATGTCATTGAAACAGAAGTATACAAGTAGAAAAAATGATAGGTTGACTCATACAAGACACTTAGCATATAGCATGTTACGACTCGGACCAAACTCGCTATGCTCGCGCGATGGTACAATGCTTACTTTTCATATATATGTGTCTGAAATCCATTATATTGTTACTGTTATTGTTTATTAGTTCAAATTCAATAAATATAGAGGTGTTGTGTGTTGTTTCTCCCATTATTCCTTACCATAGAAAACGTAAGCGCATATCACGTCCATTACAGAACACCACACCTGGCTCGGGGGACCTCACCTGAACGGACCACTTCTAGACCGCGGGAACCACTTTCTTTGTGATTTTCCTTCGTTTATCGACCTAAAAAAAAATTTTCCAAAAAGGCTCGGGACTGGGGGATGTCATAGGTGCGGAAAACCTCGGGACGTGACGGGTTAATGGACCTGAAGATGCTGTCCAAGTGATGGCAGAATTTTGATGGCTTAAGATGGGATAGAGTGAGGTTAAGACCTTGTAGAACTTAGAAGAAAAAAAAAATGCCCTATATTTCATGCTCGCAGCTGATTTAAAGAAACTGGAAGTTCCTCTTAGAAAAATATAGATTAAAAAAAATAAAAGTATGAACTAATGTGGTATATAAATAAAAAACAGAGTACAGTTCTCAACAATGGCAAATCCTAAATACAAACGGACAAAGGAACGGCCGCCTTTGATGCTGCTGGTAAGTGTAGCGATAGGTGACTACCTGAGTAACTAAAGACAAACATAACTGCAGGCAAACTTGTCACTGGCTACGGGGATAAGATGTTTTACCCCCCCTCCCCCCCAAAAAAAAAAATGGCTCGCCATTGCAAGTAAAATACTTGCCACTTCCAGGTCTGCTTACTTCCTTGTTGAACGTTATTTGTGACTGTCATTTCGACATAATTGCATAATTAATAAACAAACTAACTTTTGAATCATATGCCAAATAAATAGGCAACCAAACAGATGCTAGAAAGCCTATTACGCAGATGAGAACACCAGCTTAGGTCGGGGTTAGCTGGCATATCTTCACGTTATGAAAATCCGAGAATCTTCAGGAGAGTTACATCCACGGGGTTCCAAAATATGGAGATGGCGACCTGAACCCACCCTTATAAGCCACCCAAACCCACCCTTTACAAGCCACCCAAAGCCAACCATATAAGTCAACCAAACCCAACATTAAAAGCCATCCAAACCCAACATTAAAAGCCACCCAAATCCAACCTTAAATGCCACCCAAAACCAACCTTAAAAGCCACACAAACCCAATCTTAAAGGCCAACAAAATCTTATCATAAGACAACCAAACTCAACCATAAGGCACCCAAACCCAATTATAAACCACCTAAGCCCAACCATAAGCCACCCAAACCCATGCAAACGCACTGTTATAACCCTTCGTAACACAACCTAGGAAACTCAGCCTAACGTAACTGTGGGCTGTGCCTTTTTAGACAGATATTTATCGCCATGTTGCTGAATTCTTCACATTTATGGAGTGTACTGTGTGCACGCACAGTAAAGCAACATCCCCAGATCTTCAAAATACAAAAACATAAATACATAAATAACTCCGCAACTCTGTAATGTAAATAACTTAAGAGTGTTGTATCGTGAGGGCAGAGGAGATAAATGATTTGGAGTATGTGTGAGCCACGAGTGAATCTGGCAAGTAGCGCACGACCTCCCTGCCACACCTCCAAGAATACATTTTATTTATTTATTTATTTTGTGTGTGTGTGTGTGTGTGTGTGTGTGTGTGTGTGTGTGTGTGTGTGTGTGTGTGTGTGTGTGTGTGTGTGTGTGTGTGTGTGTGTGTGTGTGTGTGTGTGTGTGTGTGTGTGTGTGTGTGTGTGTGTGTGTGTGTGTGTGTGTGTGTGTGTGTGTGTGTGTGTGTGTGTGTGTGTGTGTGTGTGTGTGTGTGTGTGTGTGTGTGTGTGTGTGTGTGTGTGTGTGTGTGTGTGTGTGTGTGTGTGTGTGTGTGTGTGTGTGTGTGTGTGTGTGTGTGTGTGTGTGTGTGTGTGTGTGTGTGTGTGTGTGTGTGTGTGTGTGTGTGTGTGTGTGTGTGTGTGTGTGTGTGTGTGTGTGTGTGTGTGTGTGTGTGTGTGTGTGTGTGTGTGTGTGTGTGTGTGTGTGTGTGTGTGTGTGTGTGTGTGTGTGTGTGTGTGTGTGTGTGTGTGTGTGTGTGTGTGTGTGTGTGTGTGTGTGTGTGTGTGTGTGTGTGTGTGTGTGTGTGTGTGTGTGTGTGTGTGTGTGTGTGTGTGTGTGTGTGTGTGTGTGTGTGTGTGTGTGTGTGTGTGTGTGTGTGTGTGTGTGTGTGTGTGTGTGTGTGTGTGTGTGTGTGTGTGTGTGTGTGTGTGTGTGTGTGTGTCCGACTCTGGGCAAAGGCTTTACAGACTTCTCCCAAGGCCCAGTAGTCCTCCCTCGTACCATACACCTCTATAGGCACTAACATCAAACAACGATAGTTTCAGAGGGGCAATTTTATCATTTTGTCTCTCTACCTATCTTACTTTTTAATCCGAGTGTTTTTTGGGAAAATCTAACATCAGTCTTTATCATCGTTTCAAATCTTACTGGCTCAGTTTTTCTCTAGATCGTTTGTCTGTGACCGCAAACCTTTCAGCTACACTTGATCAGCTTCTAATGAAACTTTCAGCAGGTTTTACACTGGGTAGTCGTAGGAAGGGAACGTCGGACTCCAAAGAGTGCAAATGACAGTGGGTAAATAACGTAGTTTATATTACAGTGCATAATTATTATACCGACTTTTAATACTAAAATCTTTCTGGCTCTGTCTGATGCGGAGCTACCACACGCCGTTTCAAGATGCGAATTTTAGGTGACCTTTCTCAGCCCTCAAATCACATTTTCCTCCCAGAACTGTCTTATTTGACCATACATCTGACTTGCAAAATTCTGGTTAAATTCCGATGACAAATTATGTAGGTTATTTCTTTCTGATTTAACTACTGAGTGCTTTTAGTATACTACAGTACATTTACTCTCTTCATGGAGTTCTTTAAGATCTCTTCAGCTACACTACACCCTATTTCACCATTACATCCACCTCGCTGCATTAAAACATCTTTTACCTCTTTCCCTTCTTTGACCTCTAATCCCTCACAAAGTTTGACTCCACTTTTGTTTGACCTTCTTGGAAATGGTCGATCATTCAGCACCATTCTGCTGATTTAAAAAAAAAAAAAAAAAAAAAACGCAAATATTTCCATCCATGCAGTTTTCATCGACTCAAGAACTGTCTGTAAACTTATCTATGTGCCCTTCAAATTATATGGAAGAAGGCAAAAAAAAAAAAAAATATATGTATCACCATTAAATCTTACTATTTCTTGAAAATCATGCAAATACAATCTAACTCCGCAACTGTTCGGGCAAGAAACCTTTATAACTTAATATAATATGTTCAAAATTTCTCACCTCAAAGGTAGATATGAGGGTGTCCCGTGGTGAATAATGCCTTGTCTATCAGGAGTTGCATTAACCTTGGCTTTAATCTTCCCACCTGGTGATACAATGTCCAGCATTAGATTAGACCACAGCAATTCTGTGAATCTATTAATTTCACTTTGGTTATGTGTACGTGAGTTTCTGTTTACTATTTTAAGGGATGTCTTATGAATTATGTGTTATTCATGTGAATGACCAATGAAGAAAAAAAAAATCAAAATTGCATACTATACTCTGTTTACTTTCCCTTGGTCTAAAACTGCCAGCCCACCTTCATGAATATAAGGACAGATTAACATTTGAATATGATGACAGTCACGAAGAGGTGCTACGTAGAGGATAGAGCCACAGTATTGACTTTTTCTGTCACTGAATTAAGTGAAATAAGCTGCAAAATGATGAAAAATTGGGTCAAGTCGCAGTGAGTGAACTAAAGTAGGTGCATCGTTGTACGCTGCATATTCTTACGTAACAGACCACGCGATTAAAATCCGCTATATAAAAATGGCAAAGAAAAGGTGCTAGGGAGCTTACTTAACTGATATGAATTCGCCTTTAAACTCTTGAATCCTATGACGTACAGGGTGTCCACAAAAGAATGATACAACTTTACCTCTTCATATCTTTTTACCTATACAAGCTATGTTGACGAAACTTCCACAAGTAGCCACATGTATAATGAAGTTTTATTGTAATCAGTATTTATTTGCTTCAGGTTGAATGCTGTTTACTCATCAGGAAAAAGCTAAATATGTGCTGTGGATGGCTAAATCCAATTACTGACCAGTACTGGCGTAAAGAAAATTCCGGATTACATTTCACAAGCCACCTCCTACTCAAAAGGATTTGAATGCATGGTTGAAAAAGTTCAAGGAATCCGGTTCTGTATTAAATGAGAAAAGTCTTGGGAGACCTCGAAGATCCGAAGTGGACACTGCGCAAATCAATGCAGACACTGAAAAAAAAAAAAAAAAAAGTCAACAAAGTCAGTTTTCCATGCAAGTTATGAGCTGCAAATTCCCTGTGCATCTGTGCACAAAGTTCTGCATAAACTGTTGCAGTTGCATCCGTACAAACTCCAAATGCCGCAGCAGATAAAAGCTGATGATTACAAGATGAGGAAAGTCTTCGCATTGAACATGCTGGACAGTTTGGAAAACAGCCCTGGGTACTTGAACCACTGTGTTTATTGATGAAGCAACGTTTCACACATGTAGGAGAGTAAATAAACAAAACTGCCGAATATGGGAATCGGAAAAGCCACATGTTTATCGTGAGGCTAAAGAGACAGTCCAAAAGTGAATGTGTGGTGTGTCCTTACGGGTGGCAAGATTATTAGGCTATTCATTTTCGCTGAAAAAATAAAAAAAATAGAAATGAACACCTGGATATGTTTCGGTTGTTTGTGCCTCCATAGTTAGAGGAATATCAACCAAACTTAACTTACCAACAAGACGGAGCGCCTCCACACTGGTCGCTAGATGTCCGTGAGTTTCTCATTGAGTGGGTACCGGACCGTTGGATGGGTCGAGATGGACCCCTCACATGGCCACCAAGATTGCCGGATCTTACATCTGCAGATTTTTTCCTATGGGGATATGTGAAACACAAGGTCTACACTACACGGGTTTGAGACATTTTTCAGGTAAAAGAGAAAAATCATATCAGCCGTGTCTGTTGTAACCACTGAAATGTTGGAGAATATATGGATGGAAACTGAATACCGGTGTGATTTAGTCCGTACCACAAATGGGGCACATATTGATTGCCTGCGAAGATGCACATAAAAACTTCATAATACTATGTTATGTGTTAATATCAGCCAGGTTGAGAGCTTTAATAAAATGCTGCAATACTTCAAAGTTGTATAATTCTTTTGTGGACACCCTGAATTTTACATTTTATTTTCTTCCACCTCCAGAACAATATGATCCAGCTTTGAGAGACTTTTCGTACTGCACAGTCTCAGGATATTGCTTTCAACCGACTCCATCACTCCAAAGCCCAAAAAATCGTCTAAAGGTGGCAAAAATATATACCAGAAAGTGTCCAAGAATAAACCAGTCAATGTGTCCCCGAGAATAAACTACAAAATGTGCCCACGGGCTGAAGGGATAAGGTACGGTGTGTGTGTGTGTGTGTGTGTGTGTGTGTGTGTGTGTGTGTGTGTGTGGTCCTTCCTCTCTTGTATGTCTGCCTCACCTTTATGTCTGCCTCACCTCTATGTCTCCCTCACCTCTGTCTCCCTCACCTCTATGGCACCATCTCTTAGCCCTCCTCACCACGCACTTTTCACCACGCCATCACATATCCTGGTTTGCCTCCTCTCTCCAAGCCATTACTTTCAACGCACGCCCCTCTTTTACTCTGCCTCACTTTCCTGACATACTATCCCTGACCTCACCTTGCCAAATATCATCTTAACGAGAGAGAGAGAGAGAGAGAGAGAGAGAGAGAGAGAGAGAGAGAGAGAGAGAGAGAGAGAGAGAGAGAGAGAGAGAGAGAGAGAGAGAGAGAGAGAGAGAGAGAGAGAGAGAGAGAGAGGGGGGGGGGAGAAAAGAAAGACAAGTCAGGTGAGAGAGAAGTCGCCTTTAACCCTGGATAGGCAACCATTTTTTTGTTACTATATTAGGTAACGTTGGGTATGACGTACCCCACGGAAAAAAAAAAAAACTTCTGTTTGAGATATTTCAAACTGCTTCAATACACAAATAATTCAATCCATTATCTTTAAACAGGGCCAGAAACAATAAAGTTTAATTGAAAAAATATATATATTTCTTAAAGTTTATACAAAAAATAATTACATTTTAGGTATACAAAGTTTAAAATTAAATCTTGCAAAACTGAAAAGAAATATCTTGATTCCTTGGGTGGCCTGCAGTAGACCGACGTTGGGACCTTTTGTATACAAAAGGAGAAAGACAGCAAATTAAAATAAAAAAATCACAAGAGGGCTCAGTTGAGGTTACATTACAGGTAACCTGGGGTATGACATACCCCAGTGGCTCTATAGAACAAAATCAGAGCCAGGTACAGCTATGACCCCATCATCCCCATGAAGAGCATCACAAGACAGGAAGGTAATGAGACGGACAGATCTGTAAACCTTATGCTCATGTTTTTAAAAATAAAATTTTGGAGACCGGGGTTTCTGATACCCCACGTTACCTACTAGGGTTAAGAAGAGTATGGAGACAGCAAAGTGAAAAGGGAGAGATGGAAAAAAAAAAAAGGTAAGGACGAGGGAAGAGTTAGGGTAGAACAGAGGTATGGAGGAACAGAATAACTGCAATACCATTTACTCTCACGTATATTTGGTATCCGTAATTAATACTCCTGTCTGCACTGAAATAAGATGAGTATACACACAAGTTTACATGTCTGATATCCGATGTTTTCTTAATGCGGCTAGGATTAAATTTACTTCGCTTGAGACAAGTATCGTTTTTAGTTCCAGGGTTGCTGTAATGCGTGAGTAGGTTATTTTTTTTTTTAGTATCTGCACTAAAGTATCTCTACTTTATTGGTGGTAGATGGGGACGCCCATCATCCACCCACTTGCTGTGGTGATTTCCTGTTTTTTTGGGGTAGCTCCACATTGAGTGGCAAGCCAAATGATTTCCTATAGACCAGGAAATCATTTACAACGCTGAGTGGTAACCCTATAACCAACCAACACGTGTTCCCTACCTGAAAACAAGTGGGATGGGGGAGGGTTAGTGCCCCTCCCCGGAAAACAACTAACTAAAAATACAAACATGAAGCCTCTGACCAGGACTGACCAAAAGATGACGACTAAGGACCGAACAAAGGACTTGGTACGGATAGCTACATGGACTGTAAAGGGTGCGAATGATGAGGTGAAAGAGAGAGATATTGTACAGGTGCTTGAGGGCGCGAAAGTGGATGCATGTGGATTAACTGAAACTAAATGGCAAGGTGAGAGTGTGAGAGAATGGGAGTAGGGATGGGGTATATGTGCATGAGTAGGTGAGAATGAGAGGGCAAAAGTTGGAGTGTGTATTGTTGTGAGTAATAGATGGAAGAAAAACATAAGAGAGTATGGATCAGTTGGCACAAGGATGTGTGGGTACGCGTGAAAGTTGGACTACAAATGTGGATGATTATATGTGTTTATGCACCAATGCAAGATAGTGCAAGTAGAGTGAGAGAAGAGTTCTGGATAAATGTGGAAGCGTGCTTTGGAAAAGTTTGAAAGGAATGAGAGAGTGTTCTTGATTGGATATATGATTGGAAAAGTGGGGAATGAGAAAGTGGATGGAGTAGTTGGTGAGTGAGGTGTGTCTGCAATGGTGGATGAGAATGGCAGTGCTCTAGTGCACATTTGTGTCGGGAGGGGGTTGGTGATAGCTAATACCCTCTTCAGGCACAAAATGATCCACAGGCATACATGGCGAGTGATGAGAAAGGTGGGTGGTTCACTGAATGAACGGATGGCAATGATTGATTATGAGTGTGTGGATGAAAGGATGAGAAAGTGTGTGATGGATGCAGGAGTATATAGAGGTTGGGGGAGTGGACTTTCAGACCACCACTTGCTGGTGGTCAGAATCAGTGTCCAAACGAAATGGACAAATAGAAGAAGGGAAGGACAGGAGGAAGTAGTTCTTACGAGGAGGGTAGAAAAGTTACAAGAGGATGGAAAAAAGGCAGAATATAAGAGGGAAGTGGAGGACCGATTGGGTAAGCATAGATTGGAGCAGACAGGGATGTGGAAGGTGTGTGTAAGATATTCATGGAAGAAATCTGTGCAGCATGTGAGGTGATGTGTGGGCTGAAGAGAAGACAAAACGGGATGCATGGAACAGCATAGTGGACTGAAGAGGTGAGAGAGGCTGTGGCACAAAAGAAGAAAGCATATAGTGAGTGGATGAGAAACAGGGGCGTGGAAGAAGTTGACAGACGGAAGAGAGAGTTATATGTTGAGAGGAAGAGAGAGGTGAAAAGATTAGTAAAAGAAAGTAAGAAGAGAGTGGATGAGGAATTTTTAAGGATTTTGAGTATAAAGTGGAGGAAATGTAAGAAAACGTTCTGGAAAGAGTAAAGGGAATTAGACAGGGTACCAAAGAAGTTAGTTGGGGAGTGAAAGATAAAAATGGTAGGTTACTAGTGAAGGGAGAAAAAGTGAGCGATGGAGAGAACACTTCAACGAATTGTTGAATTTAGATGTTAAAGCTTTGTAGCCAACATTTTTATATATGTAACTCTTAATTCTTGTAATAGGTGAGTCTTGAGTTAATTGAAGAGCAGGAGGAGTTAACGATGAATACAGGGAGTTGATCTTGATTTATTATCTTCAGAGAAAGTCTAAGCTGAGCAGCGTATGTAATATACAGAGACTTTAATATACTAAGTAAGTCTAGTTGGACCCCTCTTCTTATTCACTCTCTCCACTACCTGTCGATTCTATGGCCTGTCTCCTTCTCACCACCACCTGTCGATTCTAAGGCTAACCTCCTTCTGAGCTCTGCTTCCTAAATTCCTGTTTTAGCAGGGGTCGTGTCACGTGGAATATACTAATGTGAAGTTTCTAGAAGCCTGTGTGTGAGTATGTGTGTATGTGTGTGTATGGTCACGAGGCGCTGCTCGTCTGCCTATCAAGCATTCCTTGAGTTAGAGTGTGTAAGCATGTTTACCATTGCTCGATTCTCGCTGACACACAACCTATCTCATCCCCTGACTTGCTGCTTCTATCTGTCTATCTATCTCTCTATCTATCTATCTATCTATCTATCTACCCATCATGCTATCTATTATGATTTGTAATAATAATATGGAGTCCTGACATAGAGAATGAAAGTAATGCAAGTATAAGTGGCTGGGGAATGGCTGGGAGAAGGAGGGATGTGAGAAGAGAGGAAGAAATCAGTAGGATGGAAGTTGTGGAAGCAATGAAGAAAGTTAAAATGGGGAAAGCCCCAGGAATTGATGGACTGTGTGGTGAAATGCTGGAGCATGGGGGAGAGATAGTAGTGGAATGGATGTGGAAGATATGCAGATTGGCCTGGGAGGAAGGTAGAGTCCCGGAGGATTGGAAGTCAGGTATAATCGTTCCCCTGTGCAAAGGAAAAGGGAAAAACAAGTGTCTGGAAATCATAGGGGTCTTTGTCTTCTTAGTGTAATAGGAAAAGTATATGGTAGGATACTTACTGACAGAGTTAGGGAAATAACAGAGGAATTAGTTGGAGAAGAACAGGGAGGTTTTAGGAAGGGAAAAGGTTGTGTAGATCAGATATTCATTCTTAGATCCTTAGTGGAAACGTTTCTAGAGAAGGGGAAGAAGTTGTATGCAGCCTTCATGGATTTGGAGAAAGCATATGACAGGGTGGAGAGACAAGGATTGTGGAAAGTATTAAGAATATATGGAGTAGATGGGCAGTTGCTGAATGCCGTGAAGAGTACTGTATGTATGAGGGTGCCAAGGTTGAAGTGCGTGTGGATGGTGAACTGAGGGAATTTTTCAATTTGAAGGTTGGGTTGAAACAACGATGTGTCATGTGTCCATGGTTGTTCAATCTGTATATGGATGGGTTTATAAAAGAGATACAAGGTAGGGCAGTGGATGTAGGAGTGGCCCTAGTGAGAGAGGGCAGTGTTTGGAAACGCCCTGTACTGTTGTTTGCAGGTGATACTGTGTTGTTAAGTGAAGACGAAGGGGAGCTGCATGGCTTGGTGGATGAGTTTGGGAGAGTGTGTAAGAAAAGGAATCTAAAGATGAATGTAGGGAAGAGTAAAGTTATGGTCTTCGAGAGAAGTGAAGTCAGTGAATGTACAGTGAGATTGGAGGAGGAGGATATGGAGAATGTGAGTGCATTTAAGTACTTGGGTAGTGTGATGAGTAAGAATGGAAGTTTAGAGGGTGAAGTGCTTGATCGGGTGCAGCTGGGAAGAAAGGTTTGCTGGCTCCTTGAAAGTAGTGATAAGAAACAGGGAAGTGAGCATGGAAGTGAAACAGCTACTACACGATAGTATTGTTATACCAACTCTGACGTATGAAAGTGAAGCTTGGACGTTGTTGGAGGGACAGAAGTCAAGAGTGAGAGCAGTGGAAATGAGTTATTTGAGAGAGGCGTGTGGAGTCACATGGAGAGACAGGCTGACAAATGAGGAAGTGAAGGAGCGGTGTGGTTTGGATGTGGATGTGATAGGAAGCGTTAGGAGAAACACATTAACCCTTACACCGCGGGCTTGTTTTCCAATGTTTTGCGTGTTCCTCGGGGGTATTCGGGCTCCGACAGACTCTCAAAAAATATTTGCCAGAAATCAGTTATTAGTCCTAGAATATTAAAATTATATATGCGTATGGCACATACCTTCAGCTTTCTCCTGGGATGTTTCTTGAGCCTTCGTCGATTACCATAGGACTTGTGGAGACCTCTGAAGTTGGGTAACGAAGTCTCCACTTTACACTTCCCGACAACCGGTAATATGATTACCACAGCCAGATATCATCACTATAAACACTATTCTACGATTATCAAGTAGTTTGGGATCCATACTCCAAAAAAAAAAAAAACTGTGAAAGCAATGAAATTACGAGCGCGTGTGACCTTCCCACTTGCGCTAGTTCGCTGTTATTGGTATTCTGTCATTTATTATTCATAAAACCCCCTCACACTTTATATTTCTATTACTATATAACACTTATATATATATCTGGAGTCTTTATCCATAAGTTTCCTTCAGTAGTATTAGTTTATTGTCACTGAAGTCATTCAATTTTTCATTCAGTAAAATACGTAGAGAGCCACGGATTCACTTTCACTGTTATAACCTCAAGTATTTGTTCTCATATTCTTATATTACTAATTACTTACATTTCTCTTTACATTTTCTATTGTATTTTCAATATTTACACTTCTATTTTACTTACACTATGTTATTCACTGTCACTTTCAGAAACATAAAACTATATTACACTGTTCAATCATATGTACTGTACATCCATTGCTTTCACTTGCTATTTACACATTATTTACACATTATTTACACATTATTTACACATTATTTTCACATTATTTTCCTTTCCCACTTGCACTTTTAGAACTGCTTCTGGCTGTGGTAATCAAAGAAGCAGGTAACACAGAGGGGAACCTGGCACTCAGTGCACTGCCAAGAGGTGCGTTTGTGCTCAGGTGTGCGTCAGGTGGTATGTGCACACACCTGGCACCTGCAGATCGCAGCCTTCCTCTTGCTTGTGGCAGGCATTTGCACCAGTCTGTGCCGATCCATGTACGCCCTCTGCTCAAGTCTGCCGGGAAGTGTTACTGGATGGCGCCTTGGAGTTGCTGCTGTAAACCCACCATATCTTTCAAGCAGCTGCTGAACACAAGTCCTGGCGAACAACCTCAGGGAGAAGGACTTGGGTGGCTTGACCTTCATCTTGTACAGGATGAAGGCGTTCAGCATCATCATGTCTATGAGATGCAGAAAAACTTTCCTGTACCACCTAGTATTCTTCCTGAGGCAGTCGATCTCTCCAATCATGTTGGACTTGTCCACCAGCCACATGTTGATATTGTAGTCTAAGACAGCATCAGGTTTCCTCACAGGTTCACCTGTCCTACGGTCGACCTTCCCACTGTCTGTCATTTCCCCCTTATGTACGGTGGTGAGCATGTGCACAACCCTCTTGTCATGCCACCGTATTGCCAGCATCATCTCAGACTTGCGTAGGTGCATGTCTCCTCGCTGCGAGGTTCCTGCCTCTGGGAATTTAGGGAAGTGGGCACGATTACTCTTGACAGTGCTGCAGGAGCCGATCCCGTGCTCTGAAAGGTATTTGGCAAGTTTCGGTGGTGTATAATTGTTGTCTGTATACAGCACATGATTCCCACCAAAATACCTTTCAAGGAGCACTTTCACTACACAGCCTGAGAAGCCAAGGGGGTATGTTTTATCAAGATCGACAGTGCTGGCTGAATAAATGACGAAGTCAAGGATGTACCCCGTCTTACAGTCGCACAGTATAAAGAACTTGATTCCAAAGCAATGGCGTTTGCTTGGAATGTACTGACAAACCTAAGACGTCCTCTGAACAAAACCAAGGATTCGTCAATGACAACCTTCTGAAAGGGGTGGAAGAATGACATAAACTTATCCTTCATTCTGCTCAGAATCTCCCGGATCTTCCAGAGTGGGTCAGTTTGGGAAGGTACATCGCTGTCGGCAAAATGCAGGTTTCCCATGATGTTCCGGAAGCGATCTCTGGCCATGTACTTATTGAAGGTGGGTGAGGGTAGTAAGGGGTCCATGGACCAGTATTCTTCCAACTCATGCTTCTTTGAGTGTGGCATGAGAAGCATGAGGGCGAAGAACACATACAGCTCCTGCACTCCCAGCATGGACCACTGTTTCATCTTGGCTGCACCTGTACCACCTGCAGCACGTTGTGATTCATAGCTGTTGGTCTCATCACATATGTGCTGCATGACTTCGTCATCGAGGGAGGCCAAAAAGAAGTCCACACACTCAGCATCCTCATCAAGAGTGAAGGCAGGCTGTACTCCTGAGGAACTCTCGTCAAAATGGAAATGTTCAGGGACAAAATTGGACCCTTCCGTCCACACGAAGGCGTCCAGGATTCCCTGTCGTGGCAGTGTAGGGTGGGTGAAGGCGGAGGGTGGCTGTGAGGCAGATTTATCAGGTTCAAGGTCACTCGCACTGACCCTGGGTTGCCGTACAGCACTAGCAGCTCTTACTCTACTAGCAACTCTACTTTTACGGGTCAGGGATTTACCTCTTCCTCTACGGCCTGCCTTCACTGTTGATGCTGGTGGTGACTCCAACGACGAAGACTCCGGAGAAAATTCAGCAGAAGAAGAGGAAGAAATGAGTGAAGTGGAGCTTGGGGAACGGGGAGGTGAATCAACTCGGGACTCATGGCAGGCTGGGTCACGCGGGGCCATTGTTCCGGGGCTAACCCGCCGCCTTTTCATTCCCTTCCCAAATTCCTTCTCTTGCTGCACTAACGGCTCCTTTCCCTTAGAGCTAGAGATAACTTGGGACACTGAAGCACTCGTACTAGTAGTTTCTGGCACGATTTCCTCACCTGGCTCATCACACGAATCCCCTGAAGGGTCAAAGTCACTATCCATCATCACCATTGATAATTTGGCTAGGTCACAATCCACTGCAGAGTCACTTAGTCCTTTCCTGCATCCCCCACAAGATTTCTGGGTGTAGAGGTCACGGGGCCTTTTGCAATGGGTGCAGAAGTGGCAGAAATGGCGGGGCGCGAGTGCAACATGCTTTGACCACAGAGGAGGACAAGGAAATAAATGGCGCGGCTTATCTGAGAAGGCAAGGGTTGACAGTGACAATGGGGCTGACAGCTGCTAACTTACATGCTAATAAATTATTGGTAGAAAATCTCAGCAATACATAAAGAAATAGGTAGTTCCAGGTGAATGTGTCACTTAGGCTTCTCCCTTCCTTTCTGATATATATTTTTATTACAGAAATAGATTACAAGGCATAATTCAAAGGGGAAATTACTGTGGGAATGTAGCGAATGAATGCATGTGAGGTGTTGTCAGGTGATAATTAGCCAATTCTTGGTGTATACCACTATCACTTACCTTATTTTTTTTTTGGTATATATTATTTTGTATAAGTATACTGCATAGGGCTTATTTCAATGGATGAAATCTGTGGAAAAATCTGGGGGAGAATTGCTTAGCGCAGTGCGGCCGGGGAGGTGAGAGGACAGGGTAATGGAGGGGAGGTAGGGAGGGGAGTCAGGAATGGGGGAAAATGGCTAAAATGTCAACAATGGATGGGAGTACAGATGAGATTTGGAGTGCTGACTAGTGTTGGACATTGGCAGTACTGATAGATGATACAAGCCACCACTTGAAAGCCCAGGATAATTCAAAATAACACAGAATCACAAAAGTGACGCCCCGCGGTATGATCCATTGCACCCGAGTGTCACGAAAGTGATGCCCCGCGGTTAAGGGGTTAATAGGCTGACATCATTTGTATCATAATCTTCCTAACCAATCAACTTTTAGCAGCTTTTGGGAACCTCTCATAGTTAATGGGGGAGTCCTCATTATCCCCTTTTAAATAAAGCTGTCCTTGTATACTTGCTACCAACAGACAATTTTATTCACGTAAGAGGTGTGAATGTCGAGAGTAGGGTTGCGAGAGGCATAAAAAAAAAAAAAATTGGACGAGGTTAGAGGCTGTGACCTCGGGATCAAGGACTGAACAGGGAGGCTGCCAGAGTTCGAGCAGCACGGAGAGGCGTCATTAGGTGACCAAAGCCAATGCATGCAAGCAAGTTGGAGCCTTTATAAACGAAACGATATGAAACGAAGAAAAGTACCCATATTTTAGGTGTCAGAAAAAAGTATCTCATTTAGTAAAATTATGTCATGTAATTTACTTTTGATAAAGCCAACCAGTTTAAGCCAAATATAGATGACCTCGTGAAGTGAAAGATTAAATATACCTCGTTAACCACCCAAACGATGAAGTGACTACTTAAAGGACAAGAGTTGGTTAATTAGAGGTGAGTGGTAAGAGAGAACAGTAATTAGAGAGAGAGCCAATGTGAATAAACGGTAGTGAAATGGGGTAATTGCCTACCACTGAGACATGGGTTGTGGGTGTATGGGGTGGGTTGTGGGAGTGTGGGTTGGGTTGTGGGAGTGTGGGGTGGGTTGTGGTAGTGTGGGATGGGTTGTGGGAATGGGAAGTTGGAAGGATTGTCGTATAAGTAAGCATAGATTAAGAAGAAAGAACATTCAAGAGTTCAACACCCTTGCTCATCAGCTGATCAAAAGCCCAAACATTTGACTTTGCCCTGTGACCAACCCTTATCTTCAACCGATTTCTTGCAAAATCGAACTAAGTCATTAGTGTCTGACCAGATTTGGTACAAATCAGATAAAAATTATTTGAGTTGACCTTGTCTTGTGACCTTGGTCTTAGGCCTATCTGTTTGACGACCTTTAACTGGTTGTTCTCAAAATCGAATCCCTTTATTCTTATCTGATTGTTGTTAAAATCAACCATGTTTATCTTTGCCTTACCCTGAACTCTTCCACCAGTTTTGGCCAAGGTCGGTAAAAAGTTTTAAAGCTTGCTCTGCCATGTGCCCCACACCTTTCACATGCCCCTTTAAGTAAAAGTGTTATTCCAGTAACACAATACAAACGAAGCAGGCAGCAGTGCCGAAACAAGTAAATCAGCTGTTTCAGTGTTGACTTTTTAGTCTGCGGCGAAGAGGAATGCAAAACTGTAAGTAGAAGCTTTCTGTTACTACCAGAAGATGACCACCATCTTTAGCAAATCAACTTTGGAGGGAGTTATGAAGAGGGACAAAGGTAGAAAGCAGGATGATGATTTCTAACAGGAATTGGTGGATATGGAGACGCATAATAAACTGGTAAAACGAGTGCACAGACTAGAGAAGGCTTTTCAGAGTGAAATAGATGAAATTAAAAAGCAGGTGCACATGCAGAAGGAAGAAAATGAAAATTTAGTAAACGAGATTAATAAGAAAGACACAACAATAGATGAATTATCAGTTGAGGTGGGTACACTTAGAAGGAAGATTAGTGAAATGGCATGCACAGTTGTCAGTCATGAGAATATTATGGAAGAGTTCAAAAATGATACAGAGACAATAAGGCAGGGAAGCACTCTGATAGATCATAGCAGCGATATTGAGGAGAAGATAACCCAGGTAAATGAAGCGATGCAAAGCTACAAAAATGATGTGGAAACCACATATGCTGAAATGGTGAAAGTAAAGAAAGACTTAGAAACAAGAGTTGAAGAAAAGAGCATTATAAAGGAAGTGAAGAAAATAATCCAAAACAATCCAAAATTAGTCAAAGATTCAGCAGACGTCAACAAATCTATGGTAATCACTGGTATAGAGGAGGAAGAAATAAAAAAGATTTCGAGGGACAAAAATGAGATGACAAATATAATGAACATATTGAAGGAAGTGTCAGAGGAAATCTGTAGTAAAGACATAGAGGAACGCAAAAGGCTAGGGAAATATGAGGGAAATAAATCAAGGCCCCTGAAGGTAACCTTCCAGAGTGTAAACACTGTGGAGGATATACTGAAAAATGCAAACTTATGGAAAAAAAGGACTTTAAAAATGTATGGATAAAAAGATGCCTAACTCTAGAGGAACTTGGATTACTAAAAGAGAAGAGGGAGGAGGCGAGAACAAAGAATGAGGGAAGATCAGAGGAAGAGAAGAACACATTTTTTTTTACAAAGTAATTGGATTGCAGGTTCGAAAGTGGTACATAAAAAGGAGGGAATAAAAAGGAGAAAGGTAGCAGACCCAAGTCATGACAAGTATGTAAACAAGATGGTTAAGTCGATGTACTCTATGCAGATGGAATGGTATCCAAATTACTAGAGATGAACGATTATATCAAAGAACAGGAACCACATATTGTTTGCCTTACTGAAACGAAATTAACACCAAGAATATCAAACGATACACTAAACCTAGAGGAATACAATATATGGAGAAGAGATAGGAACTTATAAAAAAGAGGAGGAATTATAATATTAATAAAGAAAAATCTGCAAGTCAAGGAAATAGAACTAGATGTACATTCACAGGTAGAACTGATCGCAGTAAAGATTAGTACGGCTGAAGGGAAAGTAATTGTGGCAAATTTATACATGCCACAGAGATCAAACATTTGGGAATAAGGCGAATATGAAGACCTGGCAGAGAAAACAATTCAAAGTTTAAGAGTATTACTACATAAAATGTAGGAAAAATCTGAAAGAATTATACTAACTGGAGATTTCAATACAAATATAAATTGGAATACTCTAGATATAAAAAGCCAGGAAAGATGTTGGGACCAAAAGCTCCTGGACCTTGTGCAGGAGTTTTTCCTAACACAACATGTAAAAGAAAGCACCAGAAAAAGAGGACTTGACATACAATCAGTACTAGATCTTATATTTACTAGGCAAGAAAATGGTATTGACAATATAATGTATCACCCTCTATTAGGCAGAAGTGATCACGCAGTATCAAATTTCAACTTCAGGATTGCATATGACATAGTTAATAGCAATGAAAGTTACAAGACCACGAATAGGATGGATGGACAGTGTGAAGAGAGCGCTGGATGCGAGAGGGATGTCTGTTGAGCAAGGAAGAGTGGCTGTGCGTGACAGAAATAAATGGAGAGAAATTGTGAATGAATAAGTGATGACGCAGCCCTGAGGGGATATTCTCCCGCATTTGGTCTGATCAGCTAGTCAGGTCAGGTGCGGGTAAGGGGATGGGTCTGTTATGATGTGGCAGGGGTAAACCAGTTCTGCTGTCGGGCCCTGCTGCGGATGTCACTGATTGCATTGCGCAGTTGATCCTTGTGCGGTGTGGTGCGGTGAGGATCTATCCGTTCTCCCCTTTGGGGCTAAGATGCGAATGAATGTGTTTGAATGGATGAGTAAATGGAGAGTGAGTCGTCCTGTCTCGGCTACCTCCCTTTCCTTGGGGGAAGCAGCCTAGGTATAGAGATAGATAGATAGATAGATAGATCATGACCTAAAGAAATACTTCTTAGAAATAAAGCTTAGAGGACAAGATTTAGATGTTATATATTGAAAATTCTGTGAACTTCATGAATTAGGATCCAGAAGTACATCCCACAGCACAGAGAAGCAGAAAAGAAAATAAAGAAATGGTTTAATACAGAATGTAAAAAATCAAAAGATAAAAGAAATTTGTTCTGGAACAGATACAGAGGAAACAAGAGTGAAAGGGCATATAACAATTATAAAGAGGCAAGAAACGATTATACAAGAATAAGGAGGGAAGCCCAAAAACAGTTTGAGGACGACATCATAAATAAAAATAGTGATCAACCGAAGCTATTTTGCTGCTACATCTGAAGCAAAACCAAAGTAAAAGATAAAATACAATCCATTACAGATGAGGGGTGAAGCACTAATTAAGAATTTCCAATCAGTTTTAACAGAAGAAAATAATTTTGAGAGGGATTATGTGGAACATGCATGCCCACTCATACAACCAGATATACAAATATCAGAAAAAAGAAATACAGGAGGAGTTAAGTAAATTAGACAAAGGAAAAGCAAATGGTCCTGATGAAATTTCATGTTGGGTGTTACATGAATGTGCAAAGGAGTTAAGTAAACCATTATCTTTAATTTTCAAGGAATTCTTGGGACAAGGTAGACTACCTGATATTTGGAAGAAAGCAAACATTGTTCCCTTATTCAAGAAAGGGAATAGACAAAATCCACTCAACTACCGACCAGTATCACTAGCCAGTGTTGTAAGGAAGGTATTAGAAAAGCTTATAAGAAAAGTTTGGGTGAATCATTTAGAAGAACACAATATGATAACAGAAAGACAATTTGGTTTCAGAAAGGGAAAATCATGTGTTACTAATCTATTGAGCTACTATGACAGAGTAACAGAAACATTACAGAACAGAGAAGGATGGGTGGACAGTATCCATTTAGATTTCAAGAAAGCATTTGAGAGAGTACCACACCAAAGACTTTTATGGAAACTGTACCATCAAGGAGGAATCCGAGACAAAATGTATTGCTGGATGAAAGATTTTCTCAAAAAAAGAAAAATGAGAACAGTACTAACGGGAAATTACTCATCATGGAGGGAAGTGACTAGCGGAGTCCCACAGGGCTCAATGCTGGCACCAGTTATGTTTTTAGTGTATATAAATGATATAAACAGTAACGTTGGAAATGAAAGCTATCAAAATATATTTCCTAATGATGCAAAAATACAAAAAAGAATTACTAACACAGACTCTTGTAAAGAGCTACAAGAAAAATTAAATTAACTTCATGAATGGTGCAATATATGGCAAATGGAATTCAATGTGGACGAGTGTCATGTAATCAAGTTTGGTAAAAGTGGAAAAAGACCTGATTGGGATTATAAGTTAGGAAGTAAAA
Source organism: Coenobita brevimanus (assembly GCF_032717465.1). Classification (NCBI taxonomy): domain Eukaryota; kingdom Metazoa; phylum Arthropoda; class Malacostraca; order Decapoda; family Coenobitidae; genus Coenobita; species Coenobita brevimanus. The sequence continues at coordinate 32,896,370 of NC_137016.1, read as the reverse complement.
CCCTACTCACATCAGGAAAGGAGAAGGACCTAGGTGTGATTATCAGTAACAGACTATCTCCGGATGACCACATCAGTGAGAAGGTACGGAACATGTATACACTGCTTGCAAATATAAGAATAGCATTCACATACATAAATGAAGACATGCTAAGAAAGATAATAACATCATTCATCAGACCAACCCTAGAGTATGCGTCAGTAGTCTGGAGTCCTCGTCTCAAAAAACACATACATTAGATAAGATTGAAAAAGTTCAAAGGGCCGCTACAAGACGGGTACCAAGCTTAAGGGATCTAAGCTATGAAGAAAGACTAGAAAAACTGAATATACCTACACTACAGGAGAGAAGGAAAAGAGGAGACATGATTATGCTATATAAATGCATATCAGGGAAGGAGAAAATAGACATTAATGACTACATAACCTATGGGGATGCGTCAGCAAGAGGACACTGAAAACAACTGAAAAAAGAAAAAAAAAGAAAAGAAAGAGGCGATAAAGACGAAAGGAAATTTAGTTTCCCAAATAGGGCAATTGATCAGCGGAATGCACTACCGAATGAAATAGTGTGTGCCAAAACAATTCATAACTTTAAGGATATGTACGATAAATATGGTTTAATACACGGGACAGTACGAGCTTGACTTATTCCCGTAAAGATACAATTAAGTAAGAACAATTAGGTAAGAACACGTATCAACCTAACCTTCCTAAGAGATCACACGTTATTCGGAAAATTTCGGAGGACACTTACCCCCTCCTGCTCATATACTTGTTTCAGCTACTGTATATATCCCGGCACGCACAAAGATAGAGAAACAAAGAGACACCATACATACACAAAGAGCTGGTTTTCAAAAGATATAGGGAGGGGGAATTGGCGAGCGCGTGAATGACAGAGTAAACGAGGAAGAGAGGCATTGAGGGAGGGTGTGTAAGTGAAAAGAGGCGGGGACAGTAATGGAAAGTGAAAAGTGTAGGGACCATAACATGGGGGACATGACTGGGAATGCTGCAGAGGCACGCATGAAAAGCTGCTCGGCTGGAGAATTGGGAGATGCGGGGAGGAAAGATAAAAGCATGGAAAGGGAGTGAAAGGAGTGGAAAACGGAACTCCAACAAGAGTAGAAAGGAAAACTACGAAAAGGTGAAATAAAGAAGATTAAAGTTAGACTGAAGCAATGGCGTAGTAAAGTAAAATGTATGTGTTTCCTCACTGACCTATAGTTCGTCCACTTTAACTTGAGATTTTCGTTCAATTGCAGCTATTTTTCAGAAGCTCAATTAGTAAATAAGATGGCTCTAAATCATCCCCATAACACTTATCGTTTACCAGTACCATATTCTAGCTGTAATCTCTTCCTACAGTTCAGTATTCATAGAAGGCAGTGTTACGCTTCGTTAAAGTCGACAGAGAATATTTAATCCCATAGTCTTCAAGAATGGCACATTGACGTGATGACACCGATATAAGGACTGAATAAAAAAGAAATAAATGAAGGAAATTATGCGATTTAAAGGAAGAAATTGACGAGGGGAAAAAAAAAAAGGTAAAACAAAAATACTAAAAACAAGCAACAAAGGCCAGAAAGAAAGGAAGGATTGAGGGATAAAACCAGAAGGAATGGAAACCAGACAGAAATGGAATAAACACACACACACACACACACACACACACACACACACACACACACACACACACACACACACACACACATACACACATACATACACACACACACTTTGGTAAAAAACGAGAAATACCTAAAAGTAATCTGCACAACACACACACACACACACACACACACACACACACACACACACACACACACACACACACACACACACACACACACACACTTTGGTAAAAAACGAAAAATACCTATACGTAATCTGCACAAAGGCGAAAGGGTAAAGAATGATGCAAATGGGTTGAAGAAGGGTTGGAATCAGAAATTACATTAATATTCAAGACACGACTAAGGTAAATGACGTGATTATGAAAGGGGCGAGGGGTGAGTGGGGGGTTGGGCGAGGGATGGGGGAATGGGGAAGACGGGGTGGCGACATGTGGATGGCGAGGCAGGGGAAATGGTATTGGGGTTCAAAGGGTTAGAGATGAGGGAGCGGTTGTGAGGGATGGGGGAGTGGGGAAGAGGAGGTGGCGACATGAGGAAGGAGGGACTGGGGAAATGGTATTGGGGTTCAAAGGATGAGAGGTGAGGGAGGGGTTGAAGGGATGGGAAAGAGAGGGTGGAGAGATGGGGAAAGTGGGGTTGGGTATAAGGGACTGGAAAGGGTGGGGTATAAGGCAGTGGATAGGTGGTGGATAGTAGGGCAGTCGGTGGTACAGTTGTGGACACGAAACACAGCTTCTCTTGATTTCAATAAATATAACGACAGTGAGCAATGGCTTTTAAATACTAGAGATGTGTTTGGAGCCGAGCAAATTTTTACACTTATGTTTCTAAAACTACAAAAAAAAAGAAAAAGAAAAAGAAAGAAACAAAGAAGTCCTCCGGTTGAAGGGCTTGCAAATAAGTATTCCTTAATGCTGCACTATATCTTTTCACCTTTCTGCTTTGTCCGTTACGCTCTGCCACTAAATCATTATTTATTTCGAATGTGTTTTTCCTGATTGACTGTCGAGATCGCATAAAAGTTTAAAGCAACTGGAATAAATATCAACTCCGTCATTTTCTTCCTTTTTAGTTTTTATTCGAAAAACAACATCTGATTTGGTCATTGCTCTATAAAGAGGAAATGTCACAATGACCATTTATATGTTTATTTAATGACCATCACAGGTTGCAGAGAAGAAAATAAGCGAGAGAGAGAGAGAGAGAGAGAGAGAGAGAGAGAGTGGAGTTAGGGAGAGAAATGGAGAGATAGAGAGGAAGAATGGAGTGATAAAGATAGGAAAAGATGAGGGTGAAAGAAGAAAGGACAATTAGGTCTGCCATAAAAATGTAGAGGTGCAGGAGACAGGAAGGAGAAAATGTGAGAAAGGAGAAAGGGAATAGTGTGTGTGTGTGTGTGTGTGTGAGAGAGAGAGAGAGAGAGAGAGAGAGAGAGAGAGAGAGAGAGAGAGAGAGAGAGAGGTACACAAGTACACCTGCCTGACCCCCTGTCCACCTCAACACCGGTAAACATACCCAGCTCACAGGCTTCTTTACCACAAGTGCACATACCTAACCCCCGGTCCACTTCAACACAGGTGCACAAACCCAACCCACAGGCTTCCCTACAACAAGTGCACATGCCTGACCTCTGGGCTCCCAACCAAGTAACCCTTATCCACCGCCTCCACCTATGAAGACTGGAGGTACACCGGCAACGCCACCCATTACTCAATCCACCAATCCCATGAACTCAACTGACACGAACATCAGTCATACCAGCATCAACAACATTAGCAATCAGCAACAACTCCAATAATACCAGCAGAATCGCAAACAACACTAGCAGAAAGACAAACAACAACAGCAGATACACCAACAACACCACCAGATACACCAACAACAGCGGTGGCAACAACAACAGCACCAGCAGCAACTCCAATATCACCCGCAGCAGCACCAACAATATCAGTGGCAACACCAACAACACTTTAGAAAATCATCCAGCGAAGAGTACCTTCATAATCTGCACCCACAACCCAAAAGGCAAAGCAGGTTGTTGCTTCAACGACAACAACAACAGCGAGAGTTGCCCATCACAGCCTTCTTGGACCTCCCAGGATCATACGCACCCAGCTGCACCCCAGACCCGAAAACCAGGTGGACCTGAATCACAACCAGCCGACTCATTTGCCCCCTCCCGCAGTCCCCAGACGTGACAACCTACCTGGTAAGAAAGTCAGGACTCGCCCCCACAATTCAATCAACAAGACGGACTGGCCAGCCCCACAGTACAGCACTGCACGTTCACACAACTCTCGTACAGTGACACCTCACCAACCAGCCCCACTAATGCCCTCATTAGCTACTCGAGGCTCATCAAAGACTTACTTCTACCACTGCAAAGGAAGTGGATATTCCGACAAAAATTGCCACTGGCTTAGCTGGTGTGACCTCTGTCACCGAGTAGGTCACACCATTGAAAACTGTTGCACCCTTCAAGCTCAGGAAAGGGAAGAGACAATCTCCCGCCAGCTGTCACTGCTGGTTGACACCCCCAACAGGCACTTCTTGAGGCTACCACCCATCAGCGGTTCACCAACCCCTCTCTCAAAACCCCATAACACATAATTCCCCCAATCACGCCGGAACTATGCCAGCCGTTAATAATACAGAGAAATTGACAATCATTTCAGCAAATGTCAGGGGCCTCCAAACCACTATAGGAGACCTGAACCACTCTTTTATTATACCAAACAATCCAGATATCTTTGCCACTGTTGAGACCTTTCTCAATGCTTCAGTAGCTACTAACATCGACCAAATAAAAGGATACTCAGCATGGCATCGAAGGGATCGTGCTCACGGCACCTTTGGGGGCGTCGCTGTCTGCTTCCGAAATGGCCCTACATGTCGACATGGAGGAGCACCTGGAGATGTCATTCTTCAAGCTGTGGACAAACAATGACACATTCTTACTCTGCGTATGCTACCGCCCTCAGTGGCAGGGAAGTGCCCCCATCCAGTTCATTCATGCCAACTTAGACTCAATGCTCCTCCAACACTCCTGGAAACACCTTATTATTGTTGGTGACCTGAACCAACACCTTGTGGCAGGACCATTTCAGAAGCTATTAACAGATTATGGACTCACCAATCATGTCACTTTTCCCACCCACATCTCAGGCTCATCCCTGGACCCAGTCATCTCTGACCTTCCAGAGGAAGCGATCACCTGTGGCCCCTTGGGAATGGTGGGATCATCAGACCACTCAGCGATCCTCACCACTATCAGGAACTCAGTTGAGCGGGATGTGCCTGCACCCTGAACCAACTGGCTGTGGGCTCAGGGAGACTGGGACAGCCTCATAGGGGAGCTGGACTCAATGGAGTGGACGTTATTACTCCATAGTGGCGTCGACTCACAAGTAGACGTCTTCAACAACGTCCTACTATCCCTACAGAGGAAATACATACCCAGCCAAGAGTACAAAACCAAACCTCGGGATCAGCCATGGATTGGCTTTCAGTGTCGGACTGCTGCTGATGCCAAGAGCAGGGCCTGGACGAGGTACAAGTCACCCCTCACAGCAGAACAAAAATGCCCACAAAGAAGCCTGCAAGAATATGAGATGGGTCCAAAAATAAGCCATACAACGCTGGAGAGAAGCTGTAAAAAATAAACTCAGTGGTCGGAATGTAAGCAGCAAAGAGTGGTGGAGTGGAATTCAACAGCATCAGGGCCTGGCTGCTGACAACACCATCCCACCACTCAGCAGGCCTGATGGAAGCATAGCCACCCTTGCCACCGACAAGGCGCAACTATTAGCTGCTCACTTCTCCTTTAAAATGTCTGTACCGGATCCCACACTGCCTCCCTCTAAGATTCTTCCTCTCACCAATGCCTCACTGGAGAATTTTACCATCACCACTGAGGAGGTCAAGAAACAGCTGCTCCTGCTGGATCCCAAAAAGGCACTCGGGCCTGACAATATCATTACTCACGTCCTCAAGCGATGTGCTGCACAGCTGGCCCCATCCCTCACCATCATCTTCAACAACTGTCTCTCCTCATGTAAGTGGCCAGCGCAGTGGAAAGAAGCTAGGGTGGTGGAAGTACACAAGAAAAATAGCAAAAGTGACCCAAAGAACTTCAGACCAATATCCCTTCTCTCCATCGTTGGAAAGGTAATGGAGTCAATCATGGCCAGCAAGATCACCAGCTTCCTGGATTCCCACCATCTCCTCAACACCAAGCAGTTTGGCTTCAGGATGGGGAAGTCGGCTGCGGACCTCCTCCTCCTTCAGTCCACTGCTTGGAATCACTCTCTTGACACCTTCATTGTGGCTCTAGACATAGCTGGAGCCTTTGACAGGGTGTGGCACCAGGGCATCATCGCCAAACTGGGGAGCCTGGGTGTGCGCAGTGCCCTCCTGAACCTCATCCAGGATTACCTCAGTTGTAGGACCCTCAGAACGGCAGTAAGCGGCCACACATCCAACCAATTCCCCATAATGGCTAGTGTTCCCCAAGGCAGTATACTCGGGCCTCTCCTCTGGAACGTCTACTTCAATGACATCCTCCAACTCATCCCAGAAGCTAAAGCATATGCGGATGACTGCACTCTGTCATTCTCCTGTGACAGAAGTGAGTGGCAGGACACAGTCTACCGCATCAACCAGGCACTAGAGAAAATTGTGTCTTGGAGCAAGCGATGGCAAGTCACCCTGGCCCCTGACAAGACACAGCTCATGCTTATTTCCCACAGGCAGGACCTAGCTGACTTGTCCCCACTGGATGTACAGCTAGAGGGAAGAAAGCTTCCCCTACAGGACTCCATCAACATCCTCGGAGTAGAGTATGATTCGGGCCTCTCGTTCACCAGCCATGCCAGGAAAGTGGCCAAGAATGCAGCCTGGAGACTGAACTGTGTCCACTGAATATCTCACCTGCTGGACACCAAGGGAGTGGAGGTGCTTTACAAGGCACAAGTTCGCTCTGTCATGGAGTATTCTCCACTTGCCTGGTCTTCATGCCCTCCCTCCTACCTGGCCACCCTAGACCATGTCCAGGCTAGAGCTCAACGACTGGTGCGAATCAAAGCAGCCCCACACCAGCCTGCCCCCTTCCAACCCCTCCAGGAGCGCAGGGATGTGGCAGGTCTGTGTGTGATGCACAAGGCTCACATCCTACATACCCGCCACCTAGTGACCCTGCAACTCCCTTCGCCCCCACCGGCCACACACACTACCAGGGCAGCCCCATTCAGACAGCAACAAGTCGACGTCCCCTACTCCAGGACAGAACACCACTTCTGCTCCTTCCTACCCCGATATGGCCGCCTGTGGAACAAGCTGGTGCGCAACACAGACATTGGCCACAGCGACTCCCTACAAGCCTTCAAGCGAGAGGTCAACAGATGGGTGGCGTCGGCAAGAGACTATAATAATTATTAGCTACAGGTAGCAATAGTGTCGACAACACTAATTATAATCAATATGTATGTCAATATGTAAATTTTCTACTACCAATTAGCTATAGATAGCACTAGATTCAATCCTAGTTGCTTTAGCTTAAATTTCGAAAGTAACTATTAGGACCTTGACAACACCAAATGTAACTCTGCAATAAACCATGTTAAAAAAAAAAAAGAGAGAGAGAGAGAGAGAGAGAGAGAGAATTAGTGACAAGGAAGAGAGAGAAAAGTGAGACAGAGAGGTTAGAGACAGAGAGAAAACCAAGAAAAGTGGGAGAGGGGAAACAGGGAGCGAGTAGTAAGAAATAAATAGAAGGATGACATAAAAGGGAAGAGACGTAAGAGAAAGAATATTAGAATAGGAGAAGCACATAGAGGAGGAAGACAAGAAAAGAAGATGAATAAACGATTAGGAAGACAGGAAGAGAAGAGAAAGATTATCCATTAAAAGGTTAAAAAAGACAAAGATTTATTGTTAGAAGGGGAACAGGGAGAACTGATATGAAATGGAAGAAAAAGACTGATCGTTAATAGGAGAAAAGCGAGATGAAAAAGAGAAGTGGAAGATTAATAATTAGGAGATGTAGAGGAAGAGAGATTAGGTAAAGAAGACGAGATTAGGAAAGACAGAGAGAGAGAGAGAGAGAGAGAGAGAGAGAGAGAGAGAGAGAGAGAGAGAGAGAGAGAGAAAATGGCTTGAACACAAAACCGGGTATCTAAATTGGACATGTTCAGGAGAAGGGGAGGGGATAGAAAGGAGGAGGTAGAAAGGGGAGGTGAGGGGAGGAAGTGGAGGGGAGGGGTGGGGAGGAAGGGGAGGGAGGAGAAGGGAGGAAATACGGAGGGAAGGAAGTGAAGGGGAGGGGAGACAGCGGACAGGAGAACGGGGAGGAGGTTGATGGGAGAGTTAAGAGAAAAGAATTTTGGAGGGAAGATGAAGGGAAGGGTAAGAGGGAGAAGAGGGGAAAGTGAGGTGGGAGAAGAGAGGAAGGGGAAGAAAGGGGAGCGGAAGGGAGGAGGAACTTTCACAGTAGCTTACACACACACACACACACACACACACACACACACACACACACACACACACACACACACACACACACACACACACACATTTATGAACTCACTCAGATCATGTACATGAGAATAGCCACAATGGTTTCAGTTTTTCAGTCCTTCATAACCCGTTCCTTCAGAGTCAATAGCCACATATAAAAGAATCTGTGTGTTCTTACCTTACCTAATTGTTCTTACCTAATTGTATCTTTACAGGAATGAGTCAAGCTCGTACTGTCCCGTGTCTTAAACCATATTTATCGTACATATCCTTACATTTGTGAATTGTTTTGGCACACACTATTTCATTCGGTAGTGCATTCCATTGATCAATTGCTCTGTTTGGGAAACTGAATTTCCTTACGTCTTTATCACCTCTCTTCTGATGCAGTTTTTTGCAGTGTCCTCTTGCTGATGCTTCTCCATATGTTAAGTAATCATTTATGTCTATTTTCTCCTTTCCTGATATGCATTTATTTAGCATTATCATGTCATCTCTTTTCCTTCTCTCCTGTAGTGTTGGTAGATTCAGTTTATTTAGTCTTTCTTCGTAGCTTAGGTCCCTTAAGCTTGGTATCCATCTTGTAGCGGCCCTTTGAACTTTTTCAATCTGGTCTATGTGCTTTTTGAGATGAGGACTCCAGACTACTGATGCATATTCCAGGGTTGGTCTAATGAATGATGTTATTATCCTTCTTAGCATGTCTTCATTTATGTATGTGAATGCTATTCTCATATTTGCAAGCAGTGTATACATGTTCCGTACCTTCTCGCTGATGTGGTCAGCCGGAGATAGTCTGTTATTGATGATCACACCTAGGTCTTTCTCTCTTTCTGATGTGTATAGGGTTTTATTTCCTAACTTATAATCCCAATCAGGTCTTTTTCCACTTTTACCAAACTTGATTACATGACACTTGTCCACATTGAATTCCATTTGCCATGTACTACTCCATTCATAAAGTTTATTTAATTCTTCTTGTAGCTCTTTACAAGAGTCTGTGTTAGTAATTCTCCTTTGTATTTTTGTATCATCTGCAAACATATTCAGATAGCTCTCATTTTCAGTGTTCCTGTTTATATCATTTATATACACTAAAAACATGATTGGTGCCAGCACTGAACCCTGTGGTACTCCACTAGTCACTTCTTTCCATGATGAGTAGTTTCCTCTTAGTATTGTCCTCATTTCTCTTTTTCTGAGAAAGTCTTGCATCCAACAAAACAGTTTGCCTCGAATTCCTCCTTGATGGTACAGTTTCCATAAAAGTCTTTGGTGTGGTACTGTGTCAAAAGCTTTCTTGAAATCTAAATAGATACTGTCCACCCATCCTTCCCTTTCCTGTATTGTGTTTGTTACTCTGTCATAGTAGCTCAACAGATTAGTAACACATGATTTTCCTTTTCTGAAACCAAACTGTCTTTCTGTTATCATACTGTGTTCTTCTAGATGATTTACCCAAGCTTTTCTTATAAGTTTTTCTAATACCTTGCTTACAACACTGGTCAGTGATACTGGTCGATAGTTGAGTGGATTTTGTCTATTTCCTTTCTTGAATAAGGGGACAATATTTGCTTTTTTCCAAATATCAGGTAGTTTACCTTGACTCAAGGATTTCTTGAAAAATAAAAATAATGGTTTACATAACTCCTTTGCACATTCTCGTAATACTCAACATGAAATTTCATCAGGACCACTTGCTTTTCCTCTGTCTAATCTACTTAACTTCTCCTGTATTACTTTTTCTGCTATTTGTATATCTGGTAGTATGTGTGGACATGCGTGTTCCACATAGTCCCTCTCAAAAAATTTTTCTTCTGTAAAAACTAATTGGAAATTCTTATTTAGTGCTTCACAAATATCTTTCTCTTGTGTATAAGTGATTCCCTCGTCCGTAATGGATTGTATTATATCTTTTACTTTAGTTTTGCTTCTGATATAGCTGTAAAACAGCTTTGGTTGATCACTACTTTTATTTATTATATCCTCCTCAAACTGTTTTTGGGCTTCCCTCCTTATTCTTGTATAGTCGTTTCTTGCCTGTTTGTAATTATTGTACGCCCTTTCACTATTGTGTCTTCTGTATCTATTCCACAACAAATCACTTTTTTCTTTTGATTTTTTACATTCTGTATTGAACCATTTCTGTATTTTCTTATCTGCTTTGTGCTGTGGGATGTACTTCTGGACTCCTATTTCATAAAATTCACAAAAATTTTTATATACAGCATTTAAATCTTGTCCTCTAAGCTCACTTTCCCAATCAACTTCTAAGAAATAGGTCTTGATAATTTCCCTTTTTATAGTTTAGGCTCTTTTTGTAACTATCATTGCTGTTTACTATGTCATATGCTATTCTGAAGTTATAATTTAGTACTGCATGATCGCTTTTGGCGAGTGGAGGGTGATATATTAAACTGTCAATATCATTTTCTTGCCTTGTAAATATTAGATCTAGCACTGAAGGTACATCAAGTCCTCTTTTTCTGGTGGTTTCCCTCACATGTTGCGTTAAGAAAAACTCTTGTACGAGATCCAGGAGCTTTTGGTCCCAACAGCTTTCTCGGCTATTTATATCTAGAGTATTCCAATTTATATTTGCATTGAAGTCCCCAGTTAGTATAATTCTTTCCGATTTCTCTTCCATTTTATGTAGCAATGATCTTATACTCTGAAGTGTACTCTCTGCCAGGTCCTCATATTCGTCTCTTTCCCATGTGTTTGATCTGGGTGGCATGTACAAATTGGCTACAATTACTTTACCTTCAGATGTGTCGATCTCAACTGCAATCAGTTCTACTTGTGATGGTATATCTAGTTTTATTTCCTTGACTTTTAGATTTTTCTTAGTTAATATTATAATTCCTTCTCCTTTTTTTAAATATCTGTCTCTTCTCCATATATTGTATTCCTCTAAGTTTAGTATGTCATTTGATATCCTTGGTATTAATTTTGTTTCAGTTAGGCATATTATTTGTGGTTCATTTTCTCTGACATAATCATTCATCTCTAGTAATTTAGATACCATTCCATCCACATTTGAATACATCAACTTTATCATCTTGTTTATATACTTGTCATGACATGGTTCTACTACCTTCCTCCTTTTTCTTCCATCCTGTTTGTGTACCACTTTCGTACCTGCAATCCTATTACTTTGTAAAAAAATTTCTTCTTGTCCTCTTCTGATCTTCCCTCATTTTTTGTTTTTGCTTCCTCCCTTTTCTCTTTCAGTAATTCCAGTTCCTCTTGTGTTAGGCATCTTTTTATCCATACATTTTTGAACTCCTCTTTTTCCTTAAGATTCTTTGCATTTTTTTAGTATCTCTTCCACAGTGTTTACACCCTGGAAAGTCACCTTTAGAGGTCTTGTCTTGCATTTCTCGTATTTCCCTAACCTTTTGTGTTCCTCTATGTCTTTACTACAGATTTCATCTGATACTTCTTTCAGTAAGCTCATTACATTTGCCATCTCCTTTTTGTCTCTTGTGATCTTGTTTTTAACTTCATCCTCTTCTATACCAGTAATTACTATTGATTTATTTATTTCTACTGAATATCTGACTAACTTTGGATTGTTTTGGATTATTCTTTTCACCTCCTTTTTAATGCTTTTTTCCTCCACCCTTGTTTCTAAGTCTTTCTTTACTTTCACCATTTCTGCATACGTGGTTTCTACATCATTTTTGTAGCTTTTGCACAGCTTCATTTACTTGTGTTATCTTCTCCTCAATATCACTGCTCTGGTGTGTGTGTGTGTGTGTGTGTGTGTGTGTGTGTGTGTGTGTGTGTGTGTGTGTGTGTGTGTGTGTGTGTGTGTGTGTGTGTGTGTGTGTGTGTGTGTGTGTGTGTGTGTGTGTGTGTGTGTGTGTGTGTGTGTGTGTGTGTGTGTGTGTGTGTGTGTGTGTGTGTGTGTGTGTGTGTGTGTGTGTGTGTGTGTGTGTGTGTGTGTGTGTGTGTGTGTGTGTGTGTGTGTGTGTGTGTGTGTGTGTGTGTGTGTGTGTGTGTGTGTGTGTGTGTGTGTGTGTGTGTGTGTGTGTGTGTGTGTGTGTGTGTGTGTGTGTGTGTGTGTGTGTGTGTGTGTGTGTGTGTGTGTGTGTGTGTGTGTGTGTGTGTGTGTGTGTGTGTGTGTGTGTGTGTGTGTGTGTGTGTGTGTGTGTGTGTGTGTGTGTGTGTGTGTGTGTGTGTGTGTGTGTGTGTGTGTGTGTGTGTGTGTGTGTGTGTGTGTGTGTGTGTGTGTGTGTGTGTGTGTGTGTGTGTGTGTGTGTGTGTGTGTGTGTGTGTGTGTGTGAGGACTCTAAATTATCATAAATAATAGCTGGTAGCATAGACGTAAGGTAGAGGTTAAGTGCAAAGTCATATGCTAGACGCCGAAGAAAATGTGTTGGCAAAATTCTCTCGCAGGAATGCCAGACGGCAAGGTATGACCGGAAAGCTACCATACACACATACACACACACAGGCTTCTAGAACATTCGACAACAGTGTAGCTCAAGTGACGGAATTTCTCATATACGGAAGGAACGAAGAGAAGAAGGCAGAAGGAGTTAGGAGGCTGGAGGAGAAAGAAGAGAAAGGGAGAAGGGGGTCTAGACTCGAGAGAAAAGCAAGGTGATGTTAAAAAGGGGTCAGGCTCACGAAGTTACCTTAGTGTAAATTTTGAGATATCCCCTTGAAGAAAATAAAGCTACAATCAACCCCAGACTCATCTTTATCTTCTCCTGTCACCGACTACAAGTGAACTGAGGTTATCTCCTACAAATCTACTCACGATTAACTACAGCTCAGCTACGACTACGATTTAATCAATTACAGAGCTGATGTGTGTGTGTGTGTGTGTGTGTGTGTGTGTGTGTGTGTGTGTGTGTGTGTGTGTTTATCCTCGTAATGTAGTTATATTTTTAGGGAGGAGATGAATATACAGCACCCGATCTGCAGTTTTACACTGTTAAATGTCCCCTCCCTCTCCTCTCTCTCTCTCTCTCTCTCTCTCCAACAGGTGAGATATTTCAGTGTCCGTGACAATAGCAACATTTACCACCGGTCTCCATTCACTGTTATTTTTCTCTTATATTCACTATCACACTCGCTGCTCTATTTCTGCCTCACTCCTTTGTTACCAGTGATGGTGGTGTGTGTTTTAAAATCTAGCTGTGTGTGTGTGTGTGTGTGTGTGTGTGTGTGTGTGTGTGTGTGTGTGTGTGTGTGTGTGTGTGTGTGTGTGTGTGTGTGTGTGTGTGTGTGTGTGTGTGTGTGTGTGTGTGTAGGTGTGTGTGTGTGTGTGTGTAATGGTAATAGTGCTGAGCCAACAGGACAGCTACAAAACGGTGACGTAGAGAAACAAAATACCAATCAAATGGAGAACATTACATACCTGTACGGATTAAAATTTTGTCCCTAACTAGTGTTCTTCTTCATCGGTGGCCAAGTGGTTAGCGGGTCAAGTTCCAGTTATTTTGTGGCCTTCCATATGGGTTCGATTCAGAAGAAAATCATCCGCAGGTGGCAAGAATGAAATATAAGAGACGTGGTGGTGAGGATGTGGTTAACTCGTTGCCATAGACGCCTTTGGATTGTTTATTCATTTTAAATTCAAATAATTTTATGCAACTTGTTAACCCCTTCAGTCCAGTGACGTATTATCTGGTTTACTCTTGCTGTTACTAGATGGGAAGACGCTTTTTAATGAATGGGTTGATGGAGGCTATAATTATATAACTGTTTTAGTTCGAAATGTTTTAAGCTGAATAAAATCGTTTGGAGAGGCAGAACGAGATAAAAAAAAATCATCGGATGAAGATTAACTTCCAGCATATCACAGGCTTAATTACTTGTTCTTCAACTCTAGCTACTAAAATTTCGACAAGATAAACAAAATTGTCTTCAAGTAGCTTGAATGAGAACTTAACCCCTTCGTTACGGTGACTTCATATTATCACCCAACCAATTAACGACTAAATTCAAAGATTTTTATTAAACTAGTAAATGTGGAGTCGATCGTGGCTATATCATCTTTCCATTTAGAAAAGTCTCCCACTTGATGATGAAAATCGTGTGAAGTAGCATGACGAAGAGAATAATACGTCATTGGATAATAGAGCTTAATGAATCCGCAGAGAGTAAAAGGGGTAATATGAAAAGCGGTGAATATGAAGGCAGACCAAGACATTATGCAATGTTGTGGTTCAAAGGCAGCGGCACATTAACTGGTGAGAAGTATTGTATCACACACAATACCAGCCCATTAGCTCACGCACCACACAATGTGAGAGCAAATTTTTCACACAACAACAGTAAAGATCTAATAAAAGCGGCATTGAAATATCTACTGTGAACTATTCATAAACACTGATTTTGGTCAATACAGTTTCCTACAGCTGTTCATTACTTAAGTGCTAAACTTTAATAAAACACACCTATAATATGCACGATATTAATTTAAATGCAGATACTTTGAACTGCATTTTCAATTACTTTTTTGCTTCCAGCATCTCTGCGCTGTGGAGAACAGAATACTTCATGGTGATGTATAAGACATTCTTCTCAAAGAAATTTTATAAAAAAAGAATAAATTAGATTTTATCCCCACTGACAATGCATAAATTCATATAGTGAAAAATGTAACTCACTGAAAATAATGTGGAAAGCGGCCGCAGAATGGTTAACTGTGAGGCAGTACTTTAAGTAGACAAGAGGACGGGCTGATCCTATGCAAACGGCCAATCTTCTAGCAGTGTAAGAGAAGACAGCAAAGTTTTCTGTACTATTTAAGAATAAGTACTTGCAGCTGATGGATGAAGTAGATGACAATATAGAACAAACACTGGAAGTGAAACATCGGCGTCCTGCAAATAGTATTAGAGTTACAAAGAAATGTCTTTGTCCTGCGAGTTTAACCTTCTGCAGATTTGTCTAAAAATCGAATAATTTCATTCTTGCCTAACCCTAAGCCCTTCACTAAGTTTGGTTCAAATCAAATAAAAACTGAGTTGACCTTGCTCTGTAATCTTAACCCTTGATCTATTGTTCTTAAAAATGAATATCTCATTCTTGACTAACCACTCAATCCTTCCGCCAAGTTTTATCCAAATCGGATTTGAAATGTTTGAGTTACAGGGCTTTACCCTATGTCATGGCCATGCCCTTTGACAGACTGTTCTCAAAATCAAATCTTTTCATCCTTGCTAGGCCCTGAACCCTTCACAAAAATTTGGTCTAAATCGAATAAAGCTGCTGAAGCTGATCATGCAATATGTCTTTTATCTTTGACATTCCCTGAGGCCTTAAGCTAAGCCAAACTTTCTCAAAACTGAATCCCCCCATCCTTACCACACAGTGAATCCTATATGGAGTAGGTTTAAACTGGACAAAAACTGGTTAAGCTGACCTTTCCATGTAAACTTTTCCTTTGTCCTCCTGTTCTCATAAACAATGGGCCAGACCCTTGTATGAAACCCAAACTTTGTACCAAGCATGGCCCAAACCAGGTAAAAAAAAAAAAATGTTTTAGTTATGTTCACTCACAGATAGAAGGCTCGAAATCTGACTCTGCCTTGTGACGCTGTTCTTTGACTGATTGCTCTCAAAATTGAATCCATTTTTTCTTACCTCAGTTTATTCCTTTCCACCAAAATTGGTATAAATCAGAAAGAAACCGCAAGCCGACATTGTAATGTTACCTTAATGTTTGACCTATTGTTTTCGAAGACAAGAGATGAACCCCTTGGGTATCCCCCAACCTTTTCATCAAGTTTCGTCAAAACAGGATCAAAACTGCTTGAGTAATTCTGTTCACACACACACACACACACACACACACACACACACACACACACACACACACACACACACACACACACACACACACACACACACACACACACACACACACACACACACACACACACACACACACACACACACACACACACACACACACACACACACACACACACACACACACACACACACACACACACACACACACACACACACACACACACACACACACACACACACACACACACACACACACACACACACACACACACACACACACACACACACACACACACACACACACACACACACACACACACACACACACACACACACACACACACACACACACACACACACACACACACACACACACACACACACACACACACACACACACACACACACACACACACACACACACACACACACACACACACACACACACACACACACACACACACACACACACACACACACACACACACACACACACACACACACACACACACACACACACACACACACACACACACACACACACACACACACACACACACACACACACACACACACACACACACACACACACACACACACACACACACACACACACACACACACACACACACACACACACCGCTTGAACTATCATGCGTGCTGGTGTAACGATTGATAAGTTTTCTAGAAACGTAAATGACCCAGCACTATATGTCGGAGATATGAAACCTCAAAATGTTACTGGCAAGCTTTCAGAGAGCGCAGAAAAGGACTTCTCAAGAAGTGACTGTTATTGGGTGACACGAATGGACACATCAGAGAGACTTGACTTGATTTGACATAGACTTCCTGTATATTGGTTGCTGTAGGTGGCATAAGATCCATTTTAGATGATAAAAGTTGGGGATGATCCCGAGGTAAGGATCCTGTGGACTCCCTTCATATGTGCTCTCAATGGTAGTGTTCTCGGGGTCCACAGGAGCCTTACCTCGGAATAGTCCCCATGCTTTATCATCTAAAATGGATCCTATGCTACCTATAGTAACCAATATACAGCAGGTTTGAGTCAAGTCTCTCTGATGTATACATAGTTCCACTTTATTGAAGAGGTTAGTGTATTGGAATAAAATCTAATTTTGTATAATCTTTAAAAATTGTATAAATTTATATAATGAAAAAATGCAACAAATCTAGAGAAAAACCTAGGTACTGCAAATTATTTTTCACGTTTTTAAAATTTTAATTTCACGAGTAATACAATTTACTCTGACGCGCTTGAAAAGGAGATATTAGAGGCTTAACTTAATTTAATAAGGAAAAAGTTATATTTTTAAATATAGAGGTAAAATCCAAAGCTATTACTTTACATTTCTCTTTCCAATACACTAATCTCTTCAAGAAAGTGGGACTATGTATACATCAGAGGCTTGACTCAGATTTCCGGTATATTGGTTACTATAGGTAGAATAAGATCCATTTTACATGATAAAAGATGGGGACGATTCCGAGGCAAGACTCCTGTGGACCCCAAGAACACTGCCGTTGAGAACATGGAGAGATGGTAGTTACAGATTTACTGGGACTGGATAGCACTTAGTATCGTCCAGTAAGTAAGAGCAGAAAAAGTTGGGAGTCCATCGTCCTTCAGTGGATAACAGTGACGACGACGATGACGACGATGATGGTATTATTCAACGATTCACGCAACAAAGTACGGAATAAACATAACAAAGACATTCCCCAGAGAAAAAAAGTAAAATCAGTCAACCATGCACTTCAGCGGGGGAAGATTTTTCTGACAATAAACTGCTGAAAATCAGGTGAAATTAGTTTCCAAGCTCCACCTGCAGCTCCGCACCAACACACAGCAAATTACTAATGACTGGATCGAGCACTGACCTTGCTGATTGACCTTGTTACTTTCCGTATCTTGTGATGAAGTTTCTGTATTTTGCAAGAGAGTTATCGCTTGTTAAAACGTCCGATGATAATTGGTTTAACTCGATCGTGCTATCTTGTTACCGTGCCTAAATCTGGGTTTATTATAGTGTGTGTGTGTGTGTGTGTGTGTGTGTGTGTGTGTGTGTGTGTGTGTGTGTGTGTGTGTGTGTGTGTGTGTGTGTGTGTGTGTGTGTGTGTGTGTGTGTGTGTGTGTGTGTGTGTGTGTGTGTGTGTGTTGCATTGTGTGTGTTGCATTTTACATAAGATTGGAGATTTCGTATTACCTCTTCCTCGGCGATTTATTTAGTCTATTGCATACTTACGTCTTCTTGTATGATACTGACGCTATGTATGTCGATATCAAAACAGTATAATTAAAATCTGAGAGAATAACATGATGCAGTAGGCAAACTAAATCGCTATGGAAGAGGTGCTACGATGCCTCCTATGCCATTCAGAATACGGCCCTGTGTGCCACGCTACCACATCTCCACCTTGCCACCCTTCATCTTCAACCCGCCACCCCTCATCTCCATCCTGCCACCCTTCATCTTCACCCCGCCACCCTTCATCTCCATCCTGCCACTCTTCATCTCCACCCTGCCACCCCTCATCTCCACCCTGTCGCCCCTTATCTCCACCCTGTCGCCCCTCTTCTCCACCCTGTCGCCCCTCTTCTCCACCTGCACATCTCTATCTTCACCTTACCACCCTATTTCCACCTTATTTCACCTCATCTCCACCATGCCTCACTTCCTCTACCCTTCTACTCCTCATCTCCATCTTGCTTCACCTCATCTCCACCCTGCCTTACTTCATCTCTTCCCTTCTACTTCTCATCTCCACCATGCTTCCTCACCTACCACCCTTCTTTACCTCATCCCCTCCCTGCTTCATCTCATCCCCTCCCTGACTCATCTCATCTCCACCATGCCGCTCCTCATCTCCACCCTGCCTCATCTCATCTCCACCCTGACTCATCTTCACCATGCCGCCCCTCAGCTCCATCCTGCTTCACCTCGTCTTCAACCCTTCACCCCTCATCTCCCATCTGCTACCCCTCATCTCCACCCTACCTTACCTCATCGCCATCCTTCCTCACCTCACCTCCACCCTGTCTGGGCGCAATCAGTGCATGCCTGCCTAATAAACCACGCTACCTGATTCCACCCAGTCATCCCCACCACCTCTCATTTCCACCCTGCCTCAGTCCATCCCAACCCTGCCTCACCTCATCTCCACCCTACCTGGTCGCAATCAGTGCATGCCGCCGGGTTGAAGCAGACTTCCATGCAATGCGCCTGCAGGATTAGTTTCCCTTCCCATTGCACACCCATTTCCCCTTCTCTTACTCCCCTTCCCTTTTCCATTACTTCTTCCTCTTCTTCGACTTACCATTTCCCTTCCCTGCTCTTTTCCAGCTTTCCCTTTGCCCTCCTATTCACTCCCTTCTCTCTCTCGTCCCCTTTCTCCTTAGTTCCAGTGATCATCGAACTATACAGTTTAATATTACTACTGAAAAAGTAAAAGAAACGGAGAGCAAAGAAAAGGTCCCAGATTATCGTAGAGCTAATTTCAACAGGCTCAGAGCGCTACTTGCAACTGCAGATTGGAATCAAATGTCTGAAACCGATGACATAAACCAAGCATGGGAAATATTCACCGAAAAATTTAATGAAGTGGTAAAGTCATGTGTGCCACTACGTAACAGACGTCCAGCTGGAAATAGTAAACCAAAGTGGTGGTCCAGTGAAATAAAAAGTAACTTAATAGCCAAAAAAACAGGCATACCATAAATATAAAGCTACACAAAATAATGATGATAAATTACAATACGATAATCTACGCCGCACATCGAAAAGACTTATTAAACAAAGCAAAAGAGCACTGGAGATCCACATTGCTAATACGTGCAAATCAAATCCTAAAGAATTTTACAGTTACATTAGAAAGAAAAAGGTTATGACTACATCAATAGGTCCTCTAGAAACAAACAATGGCAGACACACTGAAAATGAGGTCGAAATGGCAAACATTCTTAACGATTACTTTGCGTCTGTTTTTACAGTAGAAAACACCACCAGAAACCTACTGTTACCCACAAACCAAGCAAATAGCACAGTCCTTAGTAACTATGCTATCCATAATAATGATATCCTTTCAGCCATAAATAGTACGGACATAAACAAAACCCTGGCCCCGATAAAATATCACCGAGAATTCTCAAAGAAGCAAAACATGAGTTACTGCTGCCACTCTCTGTCTTATTCAATAAATCATTAAGTACTGGGAAAGTTCCACGCGAATGGAAACTAGCAAATGTAACACCAATTTTCAAAAAGAAATGAGTCGCACCCAGGAAATTACAGACCAATCAGCTTAACATCAGTAGTGTGCAAGTTAATGGAAAAATCATAAGAGATAAAATAGTTAATTATCTAGAAGAAAATAATATAATTAAAGACTCGCAACATGGATTCAGACATCGTCGTTCATGCTTAACTAACTTACTGGACTTCTTCCATGATGTTTACAAATCATACGATGACTCAAGAGCAGTAGATATAATTTACCTCGACTTTCAGAAAGCATTTGACACTGTCCCTCACAAGCGTCTCATGAGAAAAATAGAAGCACATGGAATAAAAAAGGAAAGACGCTAAAATGGTTAAAAGACTGGCTGTCAGACCGAAAACAGCGAGTTGTGATAAACGGAAAGGAATCCAAATGGCGTAATGTGATCAGCGGCGTTCCCCAAGGCTCAGTACTTGGACCGATACTTTTTATTATCTATATAAATGACATTGATGAGGGTCTAAATTGTAAAGTATCCAAATTTGCAGATGATACTAAAATAACCAGTAAAGTCACTTCAAAATTACAGTGGCAGCAGTTACAAAATGACCTTAATACTTTAGCAAGCTGGGCAGAAAAATGGCAAATGAAATTCAACACAGAAAAATGTAAAGTACTTCATATTGGAAGTAACAATGTCCATGCAAATTACAAAATGAACAATATTCAGTTATCAAGTACAGACAGTGAAAAGGATCTTGGTGTGATAATATCAAATGACCTAAAACCAAGCAAGCAGTGTACCGATGCGGTAAAAATTGCAAACAAGCTAGTGGGTTTTATTGGAAGAACTTTCGAGTTTAAATCGGAAAAAGTCATACTTGCCTTGTACAACTCGCTAGTGCGCCCCATCTTGAGTATTGTGTGCAATTCTGGTCTCCGTACTACAGAAAGGACATTGAAAAATTAGAGAAAATTCAGCGAAGAATCACAAAAATGGTACCACGACTTAGAAACAAACCATATGAGGAACGCCTTGAAGAACTTAAATTATTTAGCCTAACGAAGCGCAGGTTAAGAGGGGACCTTATTGAAGTTTTCAAAATCATGAAGGGATATGACAACTTAGACATGAATAAATATTTTGATATAGACCGGTCGAGTCAAACCAGAAGTAATGGCTGCAAAATCATGGGAAAACGATTCCAATCCCACGAAGCAAAATACTTCTTCTTAAACAGAGTTGTAAATATCTGGAACAGATTACCCTCAGATACCGTGAACAGTATCTCAATTGAGACATTCAAAAACAAATTAGACAAGTATTTGCATGAAAATCCTCAGCTGACTCTTTTTCTGTCCGAATAACTTGCTTTTATAGCTACGGTACATGTAAGTTCATGCCCCCTTAGTGTACAAGACACCCCGTAAACAATGTACCCGTACATAGTGTTGCGTCACGATATTATACATTTCCAATTTATTCGGTGCAAACAAAGCAATATAAGCACAGATTAGGATCTGCACAGATAACCCTGAGTTAACGGTCACTACTCTTACTTTCGACCTGTGATGGGCTGTGGATCACTGAGGGTCCCTGTTAGTCAAGTGACCACCATCGGGATTATTTTAATGTACCAGGGGTCACTGCTTCAGGATGAAACTTGTGTACTGTCCCACATGGGAGAGTTCCTTGTCTCAGTGGAGTGAACGGAGCTATTGCCTGATTGACTGCTGCCTACCTAAAAAGCGCCAGGGAAGGTTGCCGCACCACCCCTAAACATCCACTCTGTGCATTGCACATCCACACTGTGCACTGTGCAGTCCCCTTTTATCTGAGACACCCGTCCTATATACTTTTCAGTCTCCCCAGCGCAAAGAAAGCAATATAAGCACAGATTAGGAGCTGCACAGATAACCCTGAGTTAACGGTCACTACTCTTACTTTCGACCTGTGATGGGCTGTGGATCACTGAGGGTCCCTGTTAGTCAAGTGACCACCATCAGGATTTTTTTAATGTACCAGGGGTCACTGCTTCAGGATGAAACTTGTGTACTTGTCCCACATGGGAGAGTTCCTTGTCTCAGTTGAGCAAACGGAGCTAGGGCCTGATTGACTGCTGCCTACCTTAAAAGCGCCAGGCAAGGCTGCTGCACCACCCCTAAACATCCACACTATGCAGTGTGTAGCTTCCACGTTATGTCCACAGACTTCCCATTAACTCAATGTAACTGGTTTATAATGTCATGCCGTAACTATTATTTTATTTGTTTACTTTCTCTTTCAGGTTACTCTATCGGGTAGCTTATAGATAAAGTATTATAGAATGTGACTTTTCCTTTCCAATGTTTCCTATAAAATTTCCATGTCAGTTTTTCCATGCTGCATGGTGGTTTTTCTCACTTTTTCCTGGAGGGTTTGGTGGTGGGGGGAGCCTTCTTGCTTTCCTATCCTTATCCTTCAACATGTAGAGTTAGATCTTGTAGTCATAGTTTTCTCTAACAAGCAGCCTCGAAAGGACCATAAGGTCTGTTGCTGTTTGCTTTCCTGTGTAATCCTGTGTAATCCTATTGCCATTCCCCTTTCTTTTTCTTCTTCCTCTTCTTCGACTCATCTTTAACTTTGCCTTCCATTTCCCGCCTGTCTTCTTCCCTCTCTTTCACTCCTTTTTTTTCTTCTGCCCCTTCCTGTCTCTCCCTGACCCTTGCCTTTTTTCTTTTTCCTTTCTCCCCTTTTGTTTCCCTCATTCGCAATCAGCCTTGCTTCCTTCATTCCTCCCTCAATGTTCCCTTCCACTTTCACGTCCTCTTCCCCTCTTTCCCTCCCATTCTCCATCAGCTTTTTTTTTCTCTCTCTCTCTCCCCATGCTCCTCTTTCTTCCCTTTCCTTTTCCCTCTCCCTGCCCCTTCTCTCCATTTCCTCTTTTTGATGGCCTTAATCAACTCCCATCCCACAACGCCTCCCCCGCACTGACTCGATCTATGAAATGTCATGGAGGGGGCGAGGTGGTGTGTCTGGTGAGGCGGAAGGACCAGCTGTGGCAATGCAGGTACACGCTACACATCATGCACCTGTATCTACGCTTTTGATTTAGGGTACCATTTCGAAATCTGTGGTCTGTGAAACTACTGTAACGATTGTAATTTTAACCTGTTCACTGTCAATTTTTTACCTTATGGTGGTTGCTATCATCATCATCATCATCATCATCATCATCATCATCATCATCCAGCCGTCTTTTCCCACCTAAGGAGTGGGTCAGGTACGGTCCAGAGAGAGAGAGAGAGAGAGAGAGAGAGAGAGAGAAATGCTATCACCAGATGCTTTTGTTCAGCTTAGAACAAAAACTTCAAGCTGGAGATGGTTAGCTGTACTTTTCATGAACCTCTTCATTTCAAGAGGGCTTTCTTAAGTAAAACAAAAAAGGCCTGGGGGTAGCAAGAACTCATTTTAAGAGTTCATCAGACTGAAGAAATGAATAAGTCATCATCATCATTATCGTCATCATCATCATCATCATCATCATCACAATCATCATCATCATCGTGTTTTGCAATAATATACCGATCGTACTTTTTAATTAGGAAAAAATAACAATCATCGACACCGTCTCTTACGTCACACTTCCTTGATAATACAAAACAATGAATTATACTGACACACCCCTCTCACTAAACGTTACTTCTGAATATGGTTATTGTTTAACTACTGTATGTTCCAGGATGGAGAGGA
Organism: Coenobita brevimanus; assembly: GCF_032717465.1. Classification (NCBI taxonomy): domain Eukaryota; kingdom Metazoa; phylum Arthropoda; class Malacostraca; order Decapoda; family Coenobitidae; genus Coenobita; species Coenobita brevimanus. Next base: position 32,872,467 of record NC_137016.1, on the reverse strand, counting down.
TAATCAGGGAGGAGACGATTATTATTTATTTCTCCAGATGTTCAACTTTCCATGAATTCATCCTCAGTGGATTCTAAAATATCAGAAGTGGATATAACTAATTTATTGGATTAACAAGAAGAGCCTATCTTCCCAGACCTGCGGCGAAACAACGCATCAGCTGATGCAATAGATGTCATGTCAATTCAATTCAAAATTTCAAGCTGAGCAACTTTGTATTTCATCAGAAAGTCGCTAAAATGCTTCCTTATAGCCCCGAAATTAAAAATCCCCCAACAGGGAAGGTTTGGAGCCAGCAGATTCAGTGTCTGGCCCTTGGCCTTTGATTGATACTGCTACTGTGAGTGAGGCAATAGGCAGGATGAGGGTGGGGAAGGCAGCAGGTGTGTCTGGGTTGACTGCCGAAATGTTGAAGGCCTCAGGCGATATAGGGGTGAGTTTAGTCACTGACCTGATAAATAGGATTATTTATGAGTGTGTTGTCCCAGATGATTGGCTGAAGAGTGTAATTGTAAATGTGTATAAAGGGAAGGGTGATGCCCTGGAAAGAGGGAATTATAGAGGTATAAAGCTTTTAGATCAGAAAATGAAGGTAATGGAGAGAGTTTTAGAAGGTATGATTAGAGAAAGAGTGAATATTGATGAGATGCAGTTTGGGTTTATGCCAGGTAGGGGGACCACTGATGCCATATTCATTGTTCGACAGCTTCAGGAAAAATATATTGGTAGGAGAAGGGATCTTTATTTTGTTTTTGTTGATTTGGAAAAGGCCTTTGACAGAGTCCCTAGAGAGGTGGTGAAGTGGGCAATGAGAAAGCTTGGCTTGGAGGAGTGGCTGGTTAGGGTGGTTATGGCCATGTATGTGGGTGCTCACACCCAGGTGAGAGTGAATGGAGATTTGAGTGATGAGTTTTCCGTGAATGTTGGTGTGCATCAGGGGTCAGTCTTGAGTCCCACGTTGTTTATCATGGTACTTGAAGCCCTTTTCACGTGACTTTAGAAACGGACTCCCGTGGGAGTTGTTGTATGCTGATGATTTGGTGTTGATTGCAGAGAATGAAAGGGAGGCGGAGGAAAGGTTTAGGAAGTGGAGAGATGGTATGGGGCAAAAGGGTTTAAGGGTAAATGCAGATAAAACAAAAGTGATGATATCTAGGGTTGGTGGCGGTACTGTCAAAGACGAGGGAGAGTGGCCATGTGCAGTTTGCCACAAGGGCGTGGGAAGTAATTCCATCTTGTGCGGTGTGTGTGATAAATGGGTGCATAAGAGATGTAGTGGTATCAGAGGTAGACTGCGAGATAATGCTGATTTTATGTGTACGGCGTGCCGGGGTGAGCAGGTGGAGATCGTCAGACGTGAAAGAATTGAACTTGCTGGTGAATCTCTTGAGTGTGTGGAAGAGTTTTGTTATTTAGGAGACATGTTGTGTGCTGGAGGTGGGGCTGGAGCTAGCTCTGTGGCTAGGGTGAGAAGTGGTTGGAAGAAGTTCAGGGAGCTCTTGCCTCTCCTGACATTGAGGGGGTTCTCCCTACGTGCTAAGGGGTCTTTGTATGCAGCGTGTGTTAGGAGTGTAATGCTGTATGGCAGTGAGACCTGGGCAGTGAAGGAAGAAGACATTCGCCGGCTCAGACGTACAGAAATGACAATGATTAGGTGGATGTGCAGTGCGTCCCTGCGTCCAAGGCCTGGAGGGGCTGGGTTTACAATGGAAGAGTTGAGAGGTAGGATGGGACTGGAGTGTATTGGTGTTGTGATGAGGAGAGGTAGATTAAGGTGGTTTGGACATGTGGAGGGGATGGGGGATGATAGTTGGGTGAGGAGGGTGAGAAGTGTTAATATTGGGGGTGGGGTTATGAGGGGTAGACCGAGAAAGACATGGGACGAGGTCATTAAGTGTGACCTTAGGGTTAAGGGACTGAACAGGGAGGCTGCAATGGATCGTGCAGCATGGAAAGCCGCCATTAGGTGACCAAGGCCGACACATGCAAGCATGTTGGAGCCTTTAAAAACGAAAACGAAAACGAGTCAAATGATCCGTCAGCTGACGCAACAGCTGACATGTTACATTAACTCAAAATTTCAGGCTAAGCACCTCAGTATTTCATTTTAAAAAATCGCTCAGACCTATCCACGAACAAATATTCGAATTTTCCTGAAGGAGAGAGAGAGAGAGAGAGAGAGAGAGAGAGAGAGAGAGAGAGAGAGTGAGAGAGGTGGAGAACTACCAACAGAGTGCCCAGCAAAAATAAGCTAAAAGCCATTACTCAAAATAACATGAGGCACCGCGGCACATTGTATATTATTTCTTCGTTCTAGTTTGGAAAGTTTGCTTCAACATCATACAAGACGATACTGAGGTGTATTGTGCAAAATAAATTGCAAATGGAAAGATGCTGGGAAATTCCCAAAGCCACTTACAGTATGACTCATAAATCAACCCACTCATCTTTTCAGCCTTTCACTACGACGACGTGTATATATATATATATATATATATATATATATATATATATATATATATACATAGATAGATAGATAGATAGATAGATAGATAGATATAGATAGATAGATAGATATAGTGTTCTGGCCGGGATAGATTAAAACTGCTCTCTTACTTGCCGAGTTGTGTGGAACTAAGCAATAATCCCGATATGTTGTCATTGAAATATATCCTTCCATAACAGATTTGCCTTGTTCCTCATAGAATTCAGATGGCTTAACTTTTATACGCCATGGTGTAGTGGTAACAGTGCCTGACTTTCATCTAGAAGTCTCGGGTTCGATTCCTGGCCAGGAGCTTTAAAAACATTTGTACAGCGTGTGATGTGTCTCTTCAATATATATATATATATATATATATATATATATATATATATATACACACAATAGTGTCCACTCCAGGACCGGCCTATCCCGACCGAAGTCGGGACGATACAGCCAATGTATCTCTACAAAGTGGCTTAGACTGTCTGGTAGAGATTGTATGTAGGGTAAAGTGCTTGTAAGTGTAATTGTAGTGTTGGAGTGGCTTTGAATGTGTTTGTAGTCTGTGAACCAAGTGTAATCGGCCAGTGCAAGCCGACTGGGTGCAAGCATACTTTATAGTAAGCGACAGTGGTTCAACCACAGCACCCCTTGTGTCACAGCATCCCTTGTGTCCGGCAGTGCAGTACGTGGAAGGTTAAACACTCCCAAAGTTTATTACCCTGGCGGGGCGCGAACCCTGGCTCACCCGTGTACGAAACGCACACTGTACCACAGAGGCTCTCTCTCTCTCTCTCTCTCTAGTTTGTTAATATTATCACAAGACGACTTTATCTTCGGACCCCTCTCCCTGGTAAAACGGGCTAATGAAAGGCTGTGTCTAATCCCTCCAGATCAAAATTCTCCCCTTAACATAGTAAAACGTCTAGTGTAGCAGGAGTAAAAGCAAGTGCATCACCACACTGAAAGAATTAAACCCGCAAGACTAAAACAAATTATTGGATAATGCTATGACAATCTGCATCACCGACTTCCAAAAACATAGCCACATATTATTATTGACCTTTTCAGCGGATTCTTGCTACTTATGGTCGATTTTATTAATCTGAGGAGAGACGTCTGGTTGTGAAGAAATCAGAAACTACCCCATTAAGCCCCGGCTGCTATGAGACATCTCCCATACGCTGAATAAAACCGTCTGATGGTAACAGGAATAAATTAACCATGGAGTGAAAGAGTTAATATTTCTACCACATCTGTTCACCATGTCGTCCTCCTCATCCTTAGAGAGATTGTACTATCATTCAATCAGTACATGTTAAATATTACAAGAGCTTTGCAGGATTCATGATGAGTATACAAACTACGTCAGTACTGAAGCGAATTCAGTAATATGCAGGTACAATGTTAAGGTGGAAAAGGTAAAGTAAATCACTAAGGAAGATGTACTACGGCGCTTCTTATGCCACCTTGTATTGACCTTTGGTGGACATTCTGATTATAGTTCTTTTGCATGTGTATTCTCTCTCTCTCTCTCTCTCTCTCTCTCTCTCTCTCTCTCTCTCTCTCTCTCTCTATCGCAATTGTCTTTCAATCAATTCTTGTTTCAGTAATACAACAGATGAGCTGGATTCGAGATTCTCTCTCTCTCTCTCTCTCTCTCTCTCTCTCTCTCTCTCTCTCTCTCTCTCTCTCTCAACTCTTATTCAAATAATTCCTGTTATTCCAGCAGAATAGCAGGATTCACGATTCTCTGTCTGTCTGTCCGTCTGTCTGTTTGTCTGTCTCTGTCTCTGTCTGTCTGTCTGTCTGTCTGTCTCTCTCTCTCTCTCTCTCTCTCTCTCTCTCTCTCTCGGGGAATGGATGGCAAACAATATATGGGAACAAATATCCGGCCTTCTTGGAATCTGAACCATGGACTCCGACGTGTGAATTGTGACATGTGGAAGTGTGTGGCAGGTGGGATGCCTCGCCTCAGGGAACGGACTGTCATGTTGGACGTATTAAAAAAAAAAAAGTGTGAAGAAAGCGTAAAAGAAAGCAGGAAAATAAAGCGTTAAAGTAAATGAAAGGAGACAGAAAGAAAACAGGAGACAGGAGGAAATCAGAAGAAGAGAGGAGAAGAATGGAAGAAAACAAGAGACAGGTTGAGAAAAGAGGAATCCAGGCGAAAGGAGGAGACAACACTAAACCAAGAGAGAGGTGGCATTAGCCCCTTAGTTTTGCGTTACATCTTTTGTGCTTTACTCCAGCAAACAACAGACGATTTCGCTATGATCAAGACGTTCTAGAGAAACCTTGATTAAAAAGAAAGATGTTTAGTCATATCATTCTGAACGAAAATTGTGAACTCTGTAATTTCTTCCAGTTTACGACAAACGATTTTATTCAACTCACGGGAACTTGCCACAGTCTTTTTTTTTTCTTTAATAATATTTCTATTTGCAAAAGATTTTTATGCCTCTTAAGAGAGCCACTTAGAATTGGAAAGGCTCAGTGGAGGCTGTATTTAACCTATTCAGCTCAAACATTTCTCCTCAGTTAAATATAATCGTCTGAAGGTAACAAAGCGAAAACAGGAAAATCACCCTCGGAGAAGGTGTTATTCTTACTCAACTAGGGTCAGTTTGACGGAGCAGACCCGTCAACCGTATGTAAGCAACCGGCATTTTGGGAATGTTCCATAAAGCAAAGACGAGTAGTGGGCATGAGGAGTTGGCGGAAAGGGATTTGGGGAACGGGATGAGAGAACGAAAATCGGGAGGGTGGAGGGGTTGAGAAGTGGGGGATGGAGAGAGTGGAAGGAGGGGGACGAAAAAGGCGCAGGGACAGAGAGCAGATGGAGGCATGATGGAGTGAGCAGATAGACAGGGCGAACAGAGGAAGGGGGGAGAGAGCCGGTAGAGGAAGGATGGAGACAGCCGATAGAGGAAGGATGGAGACAGCCGATAGAGGAAGGATGGAGACAGCCGGTAGAGGAAGGATGGAGACAGCCGGTAGAGGAAGGATGGAGACAGCCGATAGAGGAAGGATGGAGACAGCCGATAGAGGAAGGATGGAGACAGCCGATAGAGGAAGGATGGAGACAGCCGGTAGAGGAAGGATGGAGACAGCCGATAGAGGAAGGATGGAGACAGCCGATAGAGGAAGGATGGAGACAGCCGATAGAGGAAGGATGGAGACAGCCGATAGAGGAAGGATGGAGACAGCCGATAGAGGAAGGATGGAGACAGCCGATAGAGGAAGGATGGAGAGAAAGGATGGAATGATGGGAATGAGATCAAGAGAAGGGGATGGAGAAAGAGGAGGGGAGTTGAGAGAGAGGATGGAGGGAGCAGATGGAGGAAGGATGAAGAGAGGAGATGAAGAGAGCAAGAAGGGAGGATGGAGAGGGTGGATGAAGGGAGGGGGGAGAGTGGATGAAGCAAGGGGGGGGAGGGGAAATGGAGACAGTAGGAGGGGAGTGGAGAGAGTGGGACGGGCGGGTGGGTGACAGAAATAGCGGGAGTACTGAGAAAGGGGGTGGAAGAGCAGGGAGTTGGGAATTAAGGAGACAGCGGGGGTGTGGGGTGGCAGGGACCCACAAGCTCAAGGTGTCATGCTTGAGGGCCGGTTCATTCATCAGCCAACATGTGAGGATCTGGGGATCATGTCTGGTAATTTATCTTGTGCACAAGGAAGTTTTTTCTTTGTGAATTATGAACATCATAATACACGAAGAAAGTATAACTGCAGAAAGCCAGTTGGCCCATGCTAGGCAGCTCCAACAAGAGTGATTAAAAACTACTAGAATAATACATGGGTAGCAAAATAGAAGCCTCTGTAAACTTAACAACACATATTCCATGAAGGCCCTCTAACGGAAAGTACTGACCCCTCCAATCACATAATTGTTCTGTTACTGCCACGTCCTACTTTGCTGTCACGCTCCGTGAGCGTAATAATATTTTATTCCAAGAAGCACATCTTACGGATTCATTCTATTTTTCATTCTTGCTACTTCTTTATAGCTTAGACTGAGTCACAGGAGTCTAAGTATAATACTAGTATTAAAAGAAGAGCCTCGCCGCCTCGCGGGCCTATCGGGCCGCTCACCATTTATCCATATTAGGGCTATCTCTGAACTATGCTTCGCTCTAGGGCAGGTGTTTTGCAGTCAGACAGAGCCGCAAGGCACCTGCCCAAATGAGAGCTGTTTCTGAACAGCTACCAGCACCACCACCACCATCATCACAGCTACCACAACCATCACCACCACCACAGCTACCACCACCAATATTACCATTACAGCTACCACCAAAGCTACCACCACCACAGCTATCACCACTACAGTTAAAACCATTTTTTGTTGAATGAAATCGTCCGTTCGTAGCATCACTGAAGTAACAGACACCGGACTGTACATGTATGACCCCCATCCCCTCATTTTTTAAAAGACACATGAAGTTCCACAGAAATGCCCCGCCGCCTCTTCCAGGTGGGCGTACTGTAACATCATTAGTGACAATTATTAGGGGCGAAAGCACCCCTTTAGAAAATATCAATCGACATCAAACTGAAAATGACCCATCCAGGACCCCGTTCCAACCATTCTGCCATGTCTCATTAAAATCTTTTTCCCAGTTCTAACTGCACACACACACACACACACACACACACACACACACACACACACACACACACACACACACACACACACACACACACACACACACACACACACACACACTCATTCTCAATTCAGTAAGTTCGTTTGTTGTTAACCAGAATAAAGTAATGGAAGTGAAGGGACCATCAGAGCTTAATGAAGACAACATTATCACTCACACACTCCTATGTCTTATTCCCAACTTAAGAGAATTGTTTGGTCTTAACAAAAATAGGATACTGGAGTTATCGTGACTACAACTGTATATATATGACCACCGTAAAAATATAAAAAGTACTTCAAATAAATAAATACATAAATGAACGGAACCGTGGGCTAACAACACTAACTAACAACGCGTGTGTGAGACTGGCGACGGGCAGTGACATTGAGGTAGGACGTGTTGGTGGTGACAATGATGTGAATGTGACAGTAAAAGTGGGGATGACAGTAAAGGACAGTGAGACGGTGAAAGTGAAGATGAGGTTAATAAAGACAGTGAAAGTGAGAGTAACGAGGACAGTAAAGGTGAAAGGTCATGGCAACAAATGAAGAGAGTTAAAACTACAGTAAAAAAGACGATGAAGGTGAGGGTGAGAGAGAGAGAAAAATGTGTTACAGCAAAGGCAAGGGGATAGTGAAAGTGTCGGTGAGGGTAAAAAAAAAAAAAAAAAAGAATGTAAGGGTGAATGGGAATATGAAAAAGCAATAAAGTTAGCCTAATGTCGCGGGTGTTGTGGGACAAACTCAGACTTCTTAAGAGTAGGCACAGCCCCCTCAACTCACCTGACCTCACTGCACTTCACTAACTTACTCTGACTTCACCAGACTCCACCGAACCAGACTAATTGATTTCACCGGACCTGACTTGAGTTCACATCACCCGATTTGATATCACTTGACCTGACTTCTTTTCGTCACTTCTCCTCTTACATTAATTACATCCTTACTAGGGTGCTCTCGTGCTCTCCTTAAACTGCATAAAATCGTCTCAAGGTAGCCAGAATAAAAAAAACGGAGTCACCGTCGTGAATAAGTTAACTAATTTTCTCCATCTCTTGTTTCTCTCCTTACCCTCTACTTTATTTTCCAATCTAGTTTTCTCGTCTCTCTCCAAGTCTGCCTTTAGTTTTTCTTCTGCTCCTCTCCTTCGCCCCTCCCAGCCATTCTTTTCTCCTTTCCCCGAGTTTTATTTCAGTTTCCCCAAGTTTCATCACAGTTTTGTTCAGTTATTTTAGTTGAAGCGACAATTACTAGCGTTTATTTCTTCTTTGATATCCACTGTCCCTCCTCTTCCAATCTTTTCTTTCCTTCTTTGTCAGAGGGTGACAGTTGCTCTCAAGTATATTTTTGTCTTTATTGCGACATTCTTTAACATTCCTTTTTTATACTCTTTACCTCCCCTTCTGTTTTCTTCCTCTTTCCTTGTCAGATGTCAGTAAGTTTCTCTCCAACTTTATCTTGAGCTTTGAGTTTCTTTTCTGACAATTATTCTTTCTTACTGCATTCATTTATATAGTATTTTCTATTCCCTTTCCCTCCATTCTTCCACTCCTCCCTTCACAGCGAGTTAAATGTTCTCTCCGGTTCTTGTATTTTTCCTTTATACTTCCTTTCATCATTTACAAGTCTCTCTGTTTTATATACATTCCTTCCTTCTCAGTTGTATTCATCTCCTGCCTTCTCTACGTGTGTTATAAATTCCTCCCTGTGTGTGTGTGTGTGTGTGTGTGTATGTGTGTGTGTGTGTGTGTGTGTGTGTGTGTGTTTTCTCCCTTAATACTCCTTTCTCTCTCTCTCTCTCTCTCTCTCTCTCTCTCTCTCTCTCTCTCATATATATATATATATATATATATATATATATATATATATATATATATATATATATATATATATATATATATCCCTAGCACCGTCCGTTATCCCCCCACTATTTTTTTGTAGTGCCATTTTCCTTCCATTTTTTTTTTCAATGTGTTTTGGTGTTTTCCCACGATGCTTATTTACTTATCATCCTCTTTCTCTTCTTCGTTTTGTTTCGATTCATTGTTGACTCATTGGCCACATTCAAAGAGGCATAAAATCTCCGTTAGCACCTCTTCCTCAGCGATTAACTCTGCATGTTACACCTTGACATTCCTTGTATTTTATCCACATCGTTTTCATATCACAGTCTGTATCAGTAACATACAAAATGATACTGAGGCAATGTATTGAATACATCACAAGGAAGTCACAAACTCTTCATTGCAACTTAGAAATCTACCCTTGAGCCTTATTTCCTTTCTCTTTATTTTCCTTTTCTTAAACAGGAAGATTTTAGCAGGCTCCTTAAGTTTTTACGGTCATTTGCGAAACACGTGTAAATTTTTAATGTGATCACCCCGCATTCTACAGGACACAGGATATGGAGCAAAGAAACAAAGTGGTCAGACATATCCAATCATCGTCACATACTTCAAGCATGATCGTCAAAATATAAGGCTTCCTCCACACCTTCGCGCTCTGTTCTAATCAGCATAACGCAAGTAATGTCCCTTCAGGTTTCCCGTCCCCGCCCAGGAGGGGTTCGGGGACAGGTATTATTTTCACTAGGTTTGTCTGTCTGTTTGTTTGTTTGTTTGTATGTCTGTACGTCTGTCTATTAACAACTTTACGCGAAAACTACCAGTGCGATTTTAACTACAATTACACGGATGATGGGCTATGACCCTCTGATTACCTGATTAAATTTTGAGCCAAATTGAGCCAAGGCCCAGGCAAAGGCCCCAAAAATGTAAAGAAAAAATCGCATTTTCGTCATAACTTTTTCAAATTCGTCATATCGACATGAAACCAAAATCTATAGCTGCATCTTTCAAATCTGCATCCTATAACATGCCTCATTACATCAGGGGGTAACCCCCCCAGTTAGCGGGAGGGGGTCAGTGTCAGGTGGGTCACACTTAAAATTTCATATGGGCATAAAATTGTCAATTTTCATCTGATTTACTCCAAATTTGATATGTCACATCTTTCACTAGATATCCTGTTGTGTTTATACGTCAGCACTAGAATGACTGCAGGAGACGGATTTGCTGTGCCTTGGCACCGCTTCTTGTTTATTTTTGTTGCTACCAGACATATTTCTTGAACTAAGGAAAGGCCTCTCGTTATTCTAATAACGTGTCTAACTCTTTAATTGCAAAAGTATATCCTAAACAAATTCATATCGTTAGGAGATACACGAGTAACAGTAAAACGACCCAAGACACAATGAAGTAACTCGATCAGTCAGATGATGTACTTTTTACTTTTTATTTTTAACAATACCAGACATATTTATTCAGCTCTGGAGAGACTTTACGGGCTAGAGCAGTTAGATTTAGTATTTCTTTAACCTTCCAGTAATCGAGGTTCTCCCTGAGTGTAACAAAATCATCTGGAGGTTAAAACAAAAAAAGTAGAGTAATAACTAAAAAAATAAAAGTCATTAAATTAAAGGGATTAACAGCGCTCTTAACAGGTGTCTTTCTGCGTTTAATTCATTCATTATGAAGACGCCTTACATCTTTTTCAGGCTTATATATATATATATATATATATATATATATATATATATTCGGCTTAACTGGGCTGTATTTGACTGAAAGAAATAGAAACTATCTCCAATAGTCCTTTATAACATCTGACCCCTTATGGATTGCATATGTACTTTAGAATACTTAATACCAAGGAATTTCACTGACCTCGGGGAAACTGTCTTAATGGGAGACAAACACTCATATTCACATACACTTACAGAAACATACCAGTGGACCCACTCACACATTCACTCAATGTAGCGATCCAAATTCCATTTACACACACACACACACACACACACACACACACACACACACACACACACACACCGCTCGTCTCTTACAGCCGTACCAACACCATTAGCACCAGTCTCTTCCATTAAGGAATTAAAGCAACCCTGATTCTGGCGGTCAACTTTCCCTCACCTGATGCCGCCAAAGATTCAGATATAACACCATTCGTCACTGGATTCTACCATTTCACTATTTTTTTTTTTTATATACAAATCTTTTTCTTATCATTTCTCCCATCCATTGCCGGAGTTTCTCTGAGTTATAATGTATCATGTAGTCCACTTTAATTTCTGGCAACCGTACTTACTTTTTAAGATTTTTTTTTCTCGTATCTAGCTTCAGTGTTACAATTTGTCTAACTATTGTTACTTCTCTCACTACTCTTCTCGTGTTTATGATGGCAATTTTCTCTGATTTACAATATACCCTGCACTTCTAATCTTTCAGCAGATGTGCTTTTTAAATTTATTAAATTAATCACCGACTTGAGGAATCAGACCATATTATATATTTCTTTAGTGAATGTTTCCTTCGCCATTATTCTCCCTGTGTTCCTATCAGCAAGGTTCTCTTTTACAATATGCCCCGTTCTTTAATCTTTTAGCAACCCTACGTATTTTTGTAATACGCTGATTTCGCCTCTGCCTTTAACTACATGACTGATCTTAAATATCTTTTTTTTTTAATTAGCGGTTGTAGCATTCATACCATCATAATGAAAATAATGAAGACTATGAAAAGAAAGCCATATAGGGAGACCACTTGTACTGAAGGAGTCACTGAAGGGGAGACTATTAGTACTGGGGTCATTGAAGGGGAGACTATTTGTACTGGAGTCACTGAAGGGGAAACTATTTGTACTGGAGTCACTGAAGGGGAGACTATTTGTACTGGAATCACTGAAGGGGAGACTATTTGTACTGAAAGAGTCATTGAAGGAGTGACTATTTGTACTAAAGGAGTCACTGAAAGGGAGACTATTTGTACTGGAGTCACTGAAGGGGAGACTACTTGCAAGTCAATGAAGAGGAGACTACTTGTGCTGAAGAAGACACTGAAGGGAAGACTACTTGTCCTGAATGAGTCACTGAAGGGGAGACAATTTGTACTTGAGTCACTGAAGGGGAGACTACTTGTATTGGAATAGTCACTGAAAGGGGGAGACTATTTGTACTAGTGCCACTGAGTGGAAAATTATTTGTACTGAAGGAGTCACTGAAAGGGAGATTACGTGAAGTGAAGGAGTCACTGAAGGGAAGACTGTTTGTACTGAA
>NC_137016.1:32850203-32857703 GCF_032717465.1 Coenobita brevimanus | reverse complement strand
CACTGACATGACATTCTATATATTATTAATGCTATTTCCAGACGATTTTACTGAACACTTGTATTTCTCGAACTACTAGCGTACCTTGTTTGACAAGAACGATATTTATAAGTATACATGAGTGAGACAGGGGGGTGGAAGGGTTGTTGTCAGAGCACTGATGGACTATGTGGTTGTGTCAAGGAATGTAAGAGGAAGATTGTTGGATGTGAGAGTTTTGAGAGGGGAGGGTGGAGGTATGTCTGACCACTACGTGGTGGAGGGAAAGTTGAGAGTACGCACGAGGTGGGTTGGAGCTATGAGAGTTAGGTGTCGCAGGAAGGTTCTGAATGCGAGTGAGTTGGAGAAAAGAGAGAAAATGTTAGAGTATCAGAAGTTGAAAGATGAGTGGAACGCAATGAAAGATCAGGAAAATGGCAGTGTGGAGGAGGAATGGCAGTTGTTTAGGAGTGTTGTGGCAGAATACACGAAAGAGATGTGAGGTGTGAGACGAGTGGGTGGTGGTGTAAGAAAAGGAATTGAATGGTGGTGCGAGGAAGTACGTATGGCTGTGGCTGAGAAGAGACGTGCATATAAAGTGTGGCTGCAGAGGAAGGATAGGATGTCATGAGGGGTATAAGGAAAAGAGGACTAGGGCGAGAACAGCTGTGCGGGAAGCTAATGTGGCAGCAGCTGAGGGGAAGGGTAGGCGGTTGACTGGGAATTTTCAACAGAATAAGAAAATGTTTTTGAAGGAGGTGAAAAGGGTGCGAAAGGGACAGTGGGAATGAAGAGCAAACAAAGGCAGAGGATGGAAGGAAGTTAATTGAGATGGATGCAGTAAGGAAGAGATGGGCAAAGTATTTCGAAAGATTTTAAATGTAGAGGATGGAAGGGAGATCGAGACTGTGGCAGATGGAGTGGTGCAAGGAATAAATGTGTTGGGAGAGTTGAATGACTCTTTGGTCATGAAGGAGAAAGTGCAGGAGGCAGTAATGAAGATGAAAACAGAGAAAGCTACAGGTATGGATGGGTGTGCTGTGGAATGCCTGAAAGGTGGTGGAGCGACTATTGTTGAGTGGTTAGTAACATTCCTGAATGTGTGTTTTGTGAGAGGTATGGTGCCAATTGACTGGGCAAGTGCTTGTGTGGTTCCATTGTATAATGGTAAGGGTGATAAGTATGACTTTACAAGCTTTTGGGGTATACGTCAGTTGAGTGTTGTATGTGAGATGTATGGTAGAGTGTTAATTAAGAGTTGAAGAGGGTACAGAGGGAGTGATCGGTGATGAGCAGTGTGCGTTTAGGAGAGGGAGGGGATGCATGAATCAGGTGTCTGCTTTGAGAATGGTGTGTGAAAAGTATTTGGCGAATGGTAAGGATGTGTTCTGGGCGTTCGTGGATTTAGAGAAGGCGTATAATTGATAGGGAAGCTTTGTGGACTGTCTGAGACTGTACGGACTTGATGGTAGGATGTTTAAAGGAGTGAGAGGTTTTTATGTAAACAGTAGAGCGTGTGTAAGAATGGGAAATACTGTGGGTGATTGGTTTCCCGTGAGAGTGGGGCTGCAACAGATGTGTTATGTCGCCTTGGTTTAATATTAAATGGATGATGTTTTAAGGGAGATGGATGCAAGAATGTTAGGTGGAGATTTGAGTCTGGTGAATGCTGATGGTAGAGAGTGGAATCTGAATCAGCTGCTGTTTGCGGATGATACTGCAATGGTGACTGATTCGGAGGAGAGATTGAAAGAGTTGGTCGAGGAGTTTGGAAGGGTGTGTGAAAAGAGGAAATTGAGAGTAATTGAGAATAAGATTAAAGTGATGAAGTGTATGAGCTTGGTAGATGGTAGGACGATAAATGTAGTTTTGAATGGTGAGTTGCTTGAGGAGGTAGAGTGTTTTAAGTATATAGGGCCATATGCTGCTCTGGATGGAAGAATAGATGTAGAAGTGAAGTTTAGAATGAATGATGAAGGAAAAGTGCTGGTAGGAATGAAAAAAGTGTTTAGATGTCGTTCGCTTAGAATGGATGTAAAGAGAAGGCTGTATGAGGGTGTGGTGGTACCGAGTGTGTTATATGGGGCTGAAACATGGAATATGGTGTAACAGAGAGGAAAAATTTTACTGCAATGGAGATTAAATGTCTGACGAGTATGTGTGGAGTGAAGAGTATAGATCGAGTGAGAAATGATGAAGTGCGAAGAAGAACTGGAGTTATGAGGGAGATGGCTGATCGAGTTGAGCAGATAGTGTTGCGATGGTCTGGGCATGTGGAGAGAATGGATGAAGAGCGATTGGCGAAAAAGATAACTGGATTGGATGTGAGAGGTGTAAGGCTGAGAGGAAGACCACGAATAGAATGGATGGACAGTGTGCAGAGAGCATTAGATGAGAGAGGGATGTCTGTAGAGCAAGGAAGAGTGCTTCTGCGATGGGTTTATGTGAAGTGAATAAAATCGCCCGTTGTAAACTAGAATATAATAAGTGAGTGGGTCGACTCATCACATAACACTTCTAAACAGGGTGGAGTCTGGCTTTTCGTCTCCAACTCGTTATCTCACAAACTCCCTGCAGCTGCCCCTTCCCCCACCTCTGTCTGTCTGTCTGTCTCTCTGTCTCTCTGTCTCTGTCTCTCTCTCTCTCTCTCTCTCTCTCTCTCTCTCATAGGCACAAGTTCTCTAACATGCAAAAGTCTTCATAAACAAAAGCAATGGCAAGAATAAACTGTAACTGTAGTCACTGATTCATCTCTCTCTCTCTCTCTCTCTCTCTCTCTCTCTCTCTCTCTCTCTCTCTCTCTCTCTCTCTCTCATTGTACATTGTTTTTATGCTAGCTACTCGCCATTTGCCAAGGACTGACCACAAAACATAAGGCTGCCTCATGCACCCAGCTGTTATTGTGGTATGGGAGCAGAGGAGCGCGTCTTGGCTGTGTGTGTGTGTGTGTGTGTGTGTGTGTTGCTCCCAATGAGAACGCAGCCAAGCCAAGAGCCTCGTTTACTGCAAGGTCCAAGGAGAGAAGGTCTGTCCAGCCCAGGCGAGAATTCAACCTGGTTGGCGCATGACGTCACGTGGGAGACAGCTACTCACTCCACTCACTCAGTCACTTAGTTTCCCTAGACCGCAGTGGTGGACAGCTCGGTGTTCCCATATATTTATCTCATACTAGGACAGTTACCAGAAAGCTGCCACTTAACTGCACTATTTGGATGCTATTCAGTCAGCAGAATAGACCGTGACATCAAATTCTTCAGGTTCCCTCAAGATGAAGACACTAGAAAGAAATGGGTCCAGCTGTGTAAGAGACAAGACCTGGTTAACACAAAGGAAGCCCGTGTCTGCAGTCTACATTTTGCTGTTCTATCCCTCATTCGCCTTCTTCTCTCTCTTCACTTTTTTCCTCACTCTCTCCATTTCCTCATCTCTCCGGAGTAGTCCACCCGTCCCTCAATTACTGCTTCTTTCTCTCACATCCTCTATTCCCTCCTTCTTTTCCTTCAGTACTCCCTCTTTCTTTTATTTCCTCCATTCCCTCTTTCCTTTCCTCCATCACTCCCTCACTCTTTAACTTCCACTACTCCCTCCCTCCTTCCACTATTCCTTCACTCCATTACTCCCTAACTCCATTCCTTCTATGCATTCTCTCCCTCCCTCCGTTATACCCTCTCCCTCCTCTCATCCATCATTCTCTCCATTCCTCCACTCCCTGTCGCCCTTCACTGCTCCCTAATTCTTTCCATTCATCCACTCCCTCCATCCCTCCAAGTATTCCCTCCCTCACTCCTTCCATCCAACTATCTATCCTTCTAGCGAATCCCTCCACTCTCCCGTAACCGCATTCCTTCTTTTCCTTCCTCGTTCTCCATTTTTTCTTTCTCTTCTACCAACTTTCCCTCAAGGTTTTCCTCCATCTCCTCTTCTTCTTGCCTCCCTCCCTCCACTAGCTGTCCTTCTCTCCCACTTCTACTACTTTCCTCTCCCTCCAATTTCCCTCACCCGTTCCCTCAATCTTTCTATCCCTCAGTCAATTACCTACTTTCCTTCCTCTGCCCCTCCATCCCTTCCTCTCCATCCTTCCATCCTGCCCTCCCGTTTTTCTTTTCCTCCATTTTCCCTCACTCTTTCCTCATATCTACCTATCTATCCCTTCAGCTATACCCTCACTCCTTTCCTTTGAAAACCATTATTTTATACTCTCTCTCTCTCTCTCTCCTTTCATTAGTACAGATATTACCTCCCTCAATCTTCCACCTGCTCCTCCTTCTCCTTCTCCTTTCTTCCACCATTCTGCAGTCCATCTCTCCATTTCTGCTCCTCCTCCCTCACTTTTCTCTCTCCCTCCTCCTCCTCATTCTCCACTTCTCCTCTCTTCCTCCATCCCTAACTCCCTTTCTCCTTTTTCATCCTCCCTCCTCTTCTTCCACTTTTCTAGCTCCCTCCTCCACCTCTTTCTCCTCTTCTCTTCTCTCTCCATACCTTCTACTCTCTTCCTTTCTTCGCTTACGTCGTTTACTTCATTCGCAAATACTGTATCTCCCTTCCTTCTCGCCCAATCACTTTTCTCTCTCTCCCGTTCCTCCCTACCGCTTCTCCCTCCCTCCCGTCTTGCTCTCCTTCTCTGCCTTCCACATTTTCTCCTTCATTTCTTCCTTTCTCCTTTCCTTCTCTCTTCCCCTTCCTTCATCTCTTCCCCCCCGACTCCAAATCACCGCTTTCATTTTTTTTTTTCTCCAATCCCTTTCTCTCTCTCTCTCTCTCTCTCTCTCTCTCTCTCTCTCTCTCTCTCGTTAACTGTTACATCCCCATTAACTAGTAGAAATGTTAATTATGCAATGAAAACACTTTAACCATAATATGATCAGCTGAAAGTTCTGGGGGCGAAGCTATATAACATTATATTACCTCAGAAAAAAGCAGTATACCCTAAAAGAAAACGGAAGTCACCTTCGGCCGCCCGTTTATCTCCCACCTGACGTCATCAGAATGTGCGCACGAAGAGACCTTCTCTCTCCTTGGACCTTGGTTTACTGATTGGCTGGCCGTACGCGGCGGTGTGTTTGGCAGGAGTTTTTGCCGTGCCATTCGTCAGTCCCTACCCTTGTGCTCTGTTTCTCTCTCTCTCTCAAAGGTGAAGATCAGCATAGGGTGAGTTAGATCACTTTACGGTTACAGCAGGACAGCATCAGCGAGGTAGGGGTCGGTGTCTCATTCTTCTATCTTGCTTAGTCTGCTGTGGATAGTATTTTCTCTCCTTACCTGCCCCCCTCTCTCTCTCTCTCTCTCTCTCTCTCTCTCGAAGGTGAATATCAGCATAGGGTGAGTCAGATCACTTGATGGTCACAACAGGACACCATCAGCGAGGTGGAGGTCAGTGTCTCATTCCTCTTTTATCTTGCTTAGTCTGCTGTGGATAGTATTTTTTCTCCCTACCTGCGTCTCTCTCTCTCTCTCTCTCTCTCTCTCTCTCTCTCTCAACGGTGTTGGAGGAATTAACTTCTTCCCCTTCCATGTTGGTTCTTATAGTCACTTGTGCGGTACAGTTTATAGGAAAATAACGCTTAGTTACTTTCCCATTTTCCTTCGACATCTTGTTCTATGAGAAGTGTTATATGAACCATCGCCAGGCCCATAATACTGCCCACCTTTACACAGCTGACCTCACAGTGTAAAAAAAAAAAAAAAAAAAAAAAATAAGAAAACAATTTACTTTAGAATAAATGGAAAAAAAAAATTAAATGCAACAAAATAATTTGAAATGCGGTGTGTAAACTAATAAAATAAAAACTACGAAACTCTCAATCCAATACAAACTTACAACGTAAAACCGTAAACGAAAATTGGTGCTAAAGCGTGAGGTCTATCGGGACATTTACACTATAGCGTGAGGTTTATCGGGACATTTACACTATAGCGTGAGGTCTATCGGGACATTTACACTATAGCGTGAGGTCTATCGGGACATTTACACTACAGTGTGAGGTCTATCGGGACATTTACACTATAGCGTGAGGTCTATCAGGACATTTACACTACAGCGTGAGGTCTATCGGGACACTTACACTATAGCGTGAGGTCTACCCGGACATGTACACTACAGAGTAGAGTTAGGATTGGATGGGCTAGGACAGGTTAGGACAGGAGAGGATAGGATAGGATGGGATAGGATATGATAGGATGGAACAGGACAGGTTAGGACAGGATAGGATAGGATGGGACAGGATAGGATAGGATAGGATAGAATAGGACAGGCTAGGACAGGATAAGATAGGACAGGATAGGATAGAATAAGATAGGAGAGGATAGGATAGGATGGAATAGGACAGGCTAGGACAGGATAGGATAGGACAGGATAGGATAGAATAAGATAGGATAGGATAGAATAAGATAGGATAGGATAGGATAGGATAAGATAGGATAGGATAAGATAAGATAGGAGGGGACAAGTTAGGATAGGATAAGAAAGGATAGCATAGGATAAGTTGGGATAGGGTGGGATAGGTTAGTTAGGTTAGGAGAGGATAGGTTAGGTTGGGTTAAGTTGGGTTAGGATAAGATATGATAGGTTAGGTTAGGTTAGGACAGGACAGGATAGGTCATTGGGTTTAGTTAGGCTAGGTTATGTCCTGCCCAGTCCTATGCTAACCTAACCTAATTTAACCTCTCTTATCCTCACGTAGCTTATCAGCCTATCTTACCTTCACCTATCCTATCCTATCCTAACCTATCCTAACCTAACCTAACATAACATGACATAACCTATCCTAAGTGCACGCTGTAGTGTAAAGGCCCCGGTAAACCGCATGCTACAGTGTCCGCGCCCCGGTAAACCGCACACTATAGTGTAATGCCCCAGTAAACAGAACACTATAGTGTAAAGGTCCCGGTAAACCGCACACTTTAGAGTAAATGGTAAACCTCACTCTATAATGTAAATGTCCCGGGAAACCGTGCGCTATAGTAGCTCCCGAAAATTATACTAAAGATGAAGAAAAAAAAAATTAAAGAAAGAATATGAAAAATTAGTTGGCTAATAAAGGGGAACTATTGTGGGAAAAATAAGCAAACGAGGAACAAAATAAAGACAGAATTTGTTAGCTTTCTCTTACGTGAATGATATTAGTGTTACCAATGTCCGTATTCTCGTCGGCTAAGGAAGCTCCCAGTGTCCTGACCTTAGTTTCTTTCTTAAGTTAGTATATCTCGTATGGTATACATGCAAACTATGTTGATACTAAACTGGTGTGTAACATACAGTACAAGGGAAGATTAACATGCGGTATGAAAAATAAATCACCGAGGAACATGTGCCACAAACCTTCCTAACTGGAGAGAATACCTTCCCGACGCTCCAGCCCACACATGCCAGCCACATACCCTATTAATCCTCCCTAGGATTCAGTAATCCCTCCGCCTTGTTCAGAAATTCCTTGGTTGTAGGAGAAAGTGGTGTGTGTGTGTGTGTGTGTGTGTGTGTGTGTGTGTGTGTGTGTGTGTGTGTGTGTGTGTGTGTGTGTGTGT
>NC_137016.1:32805203-32847703 GCF_032717465.1 Coenobita brevimanus | reverse complement strand
CCAGTACTCTAACTTCACATCTACCAATCTTAGGCATTTTCGTTTCAAATTTCATCCCATCCACGTCTTTCCACGATTCAGGAAAACTTTGGCTGGGAGTTTTATAGTGCTCTGGCAGCGTGTGATGTAAGGAGGGAGACTGAAACTTGGCGGAGTCTGCCAGACACCAAAGGCCTTAGTTGTCCTCTCTGATTTACTGAGATATTGTTTGGGGCATTTTATTTGGTACCGTGAATGAATATATATCTGTATTTGTCTTGCTATACAGAATGTAGGCTTTTATACGACATACTTGCTTTGTTGTATGAATATCTAAGTGGCTCGGTTTATTTTTACATGCGTTTCTATCTGTTAGCTTTCCTCTGTAAATATCTCTCTGTCTATTTATCGGTCTAGCCATTAATTTAAATATATTTCCGTCTACGAATATAAACATGTTTTTTCTATACATACCGGTATGGCTTTCTCTCTCTCTCTCTCTCTCTCTCTCTCTCTCTCTCTATACTGTATGTATATATACTGTCTATATATTTAAGAGCAAGAAGCAATTAAAGAGACTAGTGAAAAGGAAAAATAAGGAGGTAAATGATCTAGGAAGAGAAATGAATGCGAACTACTCTGAAAATAGAAAGTTATTCTGGAAAGAGGTGCGGAAATGTAGAAGTGAAAGCGGCAAGAAATGTGATGGTGTGAAGGATGTAGGTGGTAGATTATTAACCCATGGAGATGAAGTAAGGACCAGATGGAAAAAATATTTTGAAAACCTGATGGATGGGCATAGAGAGAGCAGAGCGGCTGTATAACAAGACTGGTTTTGCGGGTGTGCAGAGAAGGAATGCAGTGCCGGGAGGCATGACACTCGCACAGGTGAAGAGTGCTGTGAAGCGGCTGAAAAATGGGAATGTAGCTGGAATTCATGGTGTGTATGCAGAGACGCTTAAGTGTAATGGAGAGAGTGGAATGAAGTGCTTGTTGGAGATATGTAAGAAGGCATGGAGGAGTGAAACTGTGCCTGCAGAGTGGAAAAGGGCTGTGATTGTTTCCCTGTACAAAAATAAAGGTGAGCAAAGTGAGTGCAAGAGTTATCGTGGCATAAATTTATTCAGTGTGGTAGGGAAGGTATAGGGAAGAATTATTATAAAGAAAGTAAGAGAAATCTCAGAAGTCCTAGTGAGTGATGAACCGAGTGGATTTAGGAGTGGCAGAGGATGTGTGGATCAAATATGTGCAGTGAGACAGATAGTAAAGAAGGCCTGTGAGAAGGACCATAAGGTGTTTATGGCTTTCACGGATCTGGAAAAAGCATACGACAAAGTGGACAAAGAGGGATTGTGGAAAGTTTTGCGCATGTACGGTGTAGGTGGCAGGCAGCTAGGTGCCGTCAAGAGTTTTTATGATGGTAGTGAGGCATGTGTGTGGGTTAATGGACATCTAAGTGAATGGTTCACGGTCGGTGTGGGTGTGTGACAAGGTTGCGTGATGTCCCCATGGTTGTTCAATATATATTTGGATGGAGTGATATGAGAAGTAAAAACACGAGTAATGGAGAGAGTGATGGCATTGGTAAGAAATGGTGATGGATGGAATATTTCAAATTTGTTGTATGCTGATGATGCAGTACTGCTTGCAATATCTGGACAAGAACTTGGTGGGCTATGTTTTGCTGATGTCTGTGAGCGTCGTGCCTTGAGAGTGAATGCAGAAAAGAGAAAAGTGATGGTTATTGAGACAGAAAGTGACTCCCAGTGCGAAGTTACAGTGAATGGAGAGAGACTGGAATTGGTGAAAGAGTTCATGTACCAGGGTACAGTGATAGAAAAGAGAGGAAAATGTGCAAAAGAAGTTGAAAGTAGAGTGACACAAGGGAGAAATGTAGCTGGTGCAATGAAGGCCTTGATAAGAAACAGAGGCTTGAGCAATGCAGCTGGACGAGGATTACATAAAGAAGTGTTAGTGCCAACATTAACATATGGATGTGAGACTATGGTGTGGCATGAAAATGAAAAGTCAAGAGTAAGAGCAGTGGAGATGGGACTGCTGAGGAAGGTATGTGGAGTACAGAGCGTGGATAGGATACAAAATAATGCGTTTCATGAAAGATGTGGAGTGACGACGTCGATGGACTGTTGAATCGAAGAGAATGTACTAAGATGGTATGGTCATGTGGAAAGAATGGATAAAAATAGAGTGGTGAAAAAGAAGGAAAGAGGCGAGGTAGGACAAGGAGAAGGTGGAGAGATATGGTGGATGAGTATGTGAGGAAGACAGGTTTGGAAGTCGGTGAAGCTAGGGAACTGACAAGAGATCGAGCTGGCTGAATGAATGTTGTGAGAAGAAGTGCATGATCAGGGATGTGGCACCCCTTTTTAACGTGGTAGCGTCCGGATTGACTCAATCGGATACGTTTATTTGAAACTACAGAAAGTGGTGAATGTTTTTGGCGTATCTGATAGTGCCAGGATTCCGGGACCTCGAATGATGAGTGAATGGAATTGTGGCACGTTGAATTGGGCAAAATTGAGCTGTCTAGACATTGCTACTCCTCACCCTGCCCTAGGGTGGGAAAGGAGGTCCGGATATATATATATATATATATATATATATATATATATATATATATATATATATATATATATATATATATATATATATATATATATATATATATATATATATATATAGATATATTTATATATAGTATATATATATATAGTATATATATATATATATATAGTATATATATATATATATATATATATATATATATATATATATATATATATATATATATATATATATATATATATATATATATATATATATATATATATATATATATATATATATATATATATATATATATATATATATATATATATATATATATATATGTATATTGTATATATATATATATATATATATATATATATATATGTATATTGTATATATATATATATATATATATATATATATATATATATATATATATATATATATACAGTATATATATAATATATATATGGATCTTGAATTTGGCTCTCTTTTGTATTGTTTTTGTTTTTTCTTGGAAGGAACGGGTTGTGGGTTCCTGGCCTTTGGCTCCTTCTTTGTTGCATTAAAAAAAACAGAGGGTATTACAACTGGGAATGCAAGGACGGCTAGATGCTTTCATGGGGGAAGTAAAAAAGAACAGTAATAATTGAAGGAGGAAGTATATGCTGAGCTACGGCAGCAGAAGTATGAGGTAAGCAGTGAAGTGATAGAGTGCAGACAGCATGTAGACGACCAGCTGAAGACAGTTAGTGAGAGAATAGTGATGAAATGCAGGAGAGCCTTGATGGATAGTGTGCGAGAAGACAGAAGAACAGATGGCAAGGAGTGAAGTAGGAATGGGAATCTTGGCAAGAAATGCCAAAGTACGGTTGTGACAGGGCCAGCGTCAGATGAAGGCCTGAAAAGGATGTAGATGGAGGATGCAGATTTACAACCAGTGCTTGAGTGGCTGTAGTAGAGTACGATGCGACCATCTTGGGAAAAATTGTCCAGGTTAAGCCCTGTGACAAAGAGCTACTGGAGTCAGTGGGACCTTCTTTGTTTGAACAATGGACTACTGGAGTGTCAGTGGGACCTTCTTTGTTTGAACAATGGACTACTGGAGTGTCAGTGGGAGACACCTGATGGCCTCAGCAAATATTGGCAACTGGTGGTTCCAAAGAAGATGAGGTCTGAGATATTGGAAGAGTCCCATAACCAGATCACTAGTGGGCAACCGGGCGTGAAGAAAACTCTAAACCAGCTGCAACAGGGGTTCTATTGGATTGGCATGCGTCAGGATGTTGAAGAGTGGTGTCAGGCCTGTGATGTGTGCTGTGCCAAGAAGGGACCCAAGAAACATGGTTGCACCCCTCTCTAGCTGTACCAAGTGGGTGCACTGATGGAAAGAGTCGTGGTGGACATTGCTGGACCTCTGCTGTTGCTGAGAGGGGAAACTGATATAAGTGTCACAATGGACTACTTCACAAAGTGGCCAGAGGCCTATGCTATCCCTGATCAAGAGACTGCAACTGTTGCTCAGGTGTTAGTTGATCAGTTTTCCATCGCTCTGGGATGCCACAAGAGCTACATTCAGACTAAGGTAGAAACTTCGAGTCTGCTTTGTTCCGTGAGTGCTGCAAGTTATTGGGGATCAAGAAGACCAGGACGACCCCACTAAGGCCACAGTCAGATGGGATGGTGGAGAAATTCAATTGGACCCTGGGACAAGAACTGGCCAAGTACTGCATAGAGGGACAAACAGAATGGGACCAGAAGTTACCTGAGTTGCTGATGGCATATCGGTCTGCATCCCATTAGTCTACTGGGTACACCCTTGTCAAACTGATGTTGGGCCACAAGCTACGCTTACCCGTTGACTTGTTAATGGGAAGACCACCTGGTGAAGACCTGCCTGCAGACACCACCAGTTATGTGAAACACCTTCAGGAAAGGCTGGCTGAGATACAGTTACCTCCACTTCTAACGAGTACAGCGGGTGGTGTGCTTGGTGAAATGTGGCACCACTGTGTTTGTTTACATCGTAGTAATAGTGAGTGAATGGGCAGACCCGGCAGAGCTTCCCCTCCGCTACAGTATCTAGTACCCACAGAAACAATGTTGTGTCAAGACACACTCTGTCTACAAATACAAGTGTTTACCACGTATGTATAGTGGAAGGTAGAGAAAAACAAATAGTATTGCCATTGGCTCCCATTGTTTCTCTGACAGGAGATGAATGTGAGTGAGGCGAGGTGGAACGGAGGGGAAGGGGGACAGGTGGTGGAGGCGCGTGTATCGAAATTTTGTCGTGTTTCGTTTAGAAAGGTGAAGGGTGTGATTATACAGTTGTTCTGAGGTAATCTGTAGCTCCGTATGCAATAACGTGTATTGGATGAATGTTGGAGTCTTAACGTTCGTCATACAATGTGGTGAACAACTGTAGATGAGCATAAATGTTAGACGGTGTGATGTCTGGTGTCTCGAAACGTGGTTCACATGAAACTAATGAGTGTGCGACTCAGCTACTGTAACATATTTGTGTCTGAACCAGGGTGGCCATAAATGATTCATGATTATGCATGTGACACAACGGTCATGCCATGTTGTGCATCATCCAGTCTGTTTTATTATGAGGAAAAACAATCATTATCTCGCAAACCATGGTATAAGTAGATGTCCTGTTGCATAGGATTATAGCTACTTTGAGTGTTAGACAGCTATTGGCTTGTGCGAAAATGTTGTGCAGTCATCATACTGATAGATCGCGCTGAGGTAATGAGATACTGCATTTGCATAATCAATGCATAGCATCATTATAATAATTAAAATAACGGTATTAGTGGTGTTCAGTCCAAAAATGATGTCGCTTTCTTCGTGGTGCTATTTCATTAGTCTGGATAGTGGACCCAACATCTACAAACATTGATCATCCTATACCGTACTCTCTTTAAAACATTGATACATTAGTTTTCATACACCTATTACAGATCCAGGCCCTTCTTTATCTCCAGACGCATTATACTATTTAATCTTCTGTCTAAACTCACACACTGTTCATCCAGAGGGAGCACTATTCCCATTACCAAGCATGTCTGTCCGTTGTCTGCCATTATAACACAAGGTTATAGTATGTGGCCACAGCTACACAAAATATATCGGTGGCGTGGTGTTGCTGGGATTGTGTAAAATTGCATATAGTCAACGTGTGTTTGTGCAGGGAGTCTGGTAATACACTTCACCGACTTATTCACACTCATGGCAAGATAGCAGCCAAAGTCGCAGTTTTGGTGGCTATACTGACTGACCATTGAACACTCTTTCACCTCGCAGCAGTCTGAATGATGTCCTGTTTTCAGTCAATAGAAACATTAATACAGTGAACAAAGCAATATTAAATGTAAAGTAAGAAGTGTTTTATGCACTGTGTCATCATACAGGCTTATACAGTATAACACAGCTAAGGATAAGCTGGACCTACGGTACGATAAAGGTTAAGTGCTGCTGGAGCGTCCAAGTAAACGTAACCAACACTGGTGCACCAGCACTTGGATGGTAAAGCCCAACCACCTCGCTTTAGGAAAAATACCCCTGGGTTTTGAAGCTACAACACATCATCCAGTAGATTTACACAAGGCCATTAATTAGGCTGCAATCTCGTCGTAGTGATGCGATATGATAAGGAAGTCAGTATTAGGTCTCGTTACCCATTATTCGAGGAAGAGCCAGAATTTGTGTGTGTGTGTGTGTGTGTGTGTGTGTGTGTGTGTGAGAGAGAGAGAGAGAGAGAGAGAGAGAGAGAGTTTCTCTCCTTTCGTATATATATATATATATATATATATATATTTATATATATATATATATATATATATATATATATATATACATACATATTGTTACGGAACAGAGAAAGATAACGTACACTTTAAGTGAGAATACGAAGAGTCACTACTGTCCCGTAAAGTTCCAGGTTCAAAACAAAAGAGTTAGGTAAAATTACAAGTTAAAGTTTAATGCACAAACTAACAACAAAACATTCAGAACTCATAAGGATAATGTAATGGCAAAAACAGGTTAAATATATGGTTAACTGCAATAGCCTCTATTAACACGAAATTAGCAAGAGTAAATTTATCTAAGTCAGCCCTGATAAAATGAGATACCAGATAATACTCAGTGAATGCCAGATAAATATTTACAGATACAAACTATTATCAAAAACGACTGACATAAAGAACCCTACATGAATTACAAAAACGTCATTAGGCCCACAAATTAAACTTATGCTATACAGTACAAGAAAAAATGCAACAACAGCTATACTCAAATTACACACAGCTGCTAGATGGTTGGAGATTTCTTGAGCACTCACAATAATAATATCTGTACAGGGGAGGACAGAGATGTGAACAAAATGAGGAGCAGATCTAAGTGGCAATGATGCAGAGACTGAGCTCATTATATAGGGGCCAGCCGAGCCTGATACAACTTGTAAGCAGGACGCGCAAATGAAGCCATGGGGACAAAGAGCTGATAATCCCGCTCTAAGCAACAGAGAGAACGACTTACTCTACTATAACGGTAGAAGGGGGGAACTGAGGCAGAACACGCTCGTGATCAAACATGCAGCATACTGAGCGTTAAAATTACACAAAGGATGATGAAATCATAGGCTATGTAACACCTCCCCACAAAGAAAAAGAAATTTACAAAGGAAATTTCTTATTACTCTAAAACAATCTGTATATGGCACTACAGACCATGCAAAAGTCTTTCCTAATAGTACAAAACATGAGATCTCCCTAGCACGCTCAGTCATAGGTACTTGCCAGTATCCCTTTAACAAATCAAACTTACTTATGTACCTAGCCTTTCCGATCTTGTCTATGCAATCTTCCACACGAGGGAGAGGGTAAGTGTCTGTTTTGGTTATCTGATTAAAACGTCTGTAGTCAATGCAAAGCCACTGTGACCCACCTGGCTTGGGGACCAGAGTGACAGAAGAACTCCACTCGCTCTGACAGGGCTCAATCATCTTGTGGTCCAACAGGTAGCCAAGCTCCTTCTGGATGAGAGGAACTTTCACTGGGTTCACACGGTAAGGAGGCAATTTAATTGGCTTTGCGTCTCCAACATCGACATCATGCATCAACACAGTGGTTCTTCCTGGAGTAGCACGGAACACTTGCGGGTACTCCTGCAGTAATGCCGAAAACTCCTGCCTTTCCTTGGGTGGTAGATGAGAAAGCTTAGTCTGGAGATCATTCATGATATCAGGATTCTTCCCCAAACTATCACTCAGGCTCATACTGCATGGGAGAGCTTCACTTGCAGACTCGGGTGGAACAGCTACAGTGCAGACTGGATTATTTTCGTCCCGCCTGTGATATAACTTTAGCATGTTGATGTGACAAAGTTGCTTGCTCTTTCTACGATCTGGTGTGGCGATGACATAGTTGACATCACTGAGTTTCTTCTCCACGAAATAAGGGCCACTAAACTTGGCTTGAAGAGGTTGCCCATGAACTGGTAGCAGAATCAAAACCTGATCTCCTGGCTGAAAGTGGCGTAACCTGGACTTCTTATCATACCAAGTCTTCATCTTCTCCTGAGCAGCTCCTAAATTCTCTCTCGCCAGCTGTAAAGCAGTGGACAGCCGTTCTTTGAAATTCATCACATACTCCAGCAGGTTGACGTCATCTTCCTCCGACAGCCAGCATTCCTTGAGTAGCTTAAGGGGTCCTCTTACTTCATGGCCAAACAGCAGTTCAAAAGGTGAGAAGCCCAGTGATTCATTTGGAGATTCTCTTGCGGCAAACACAACGAATGGAAGACCTTTATCCCAGTCTTTCTGATGTTCCAAACAGTATTTCTTGAGCATCGATTTGAGTGTTTGATGATATCTCTCCAACGCTCCTTGGGTCTGGGGATGGTAAGCTGAAGACGTGATCTGGGAGATGCCCAACTCTTTCAGAGACTGCTTGAAAACATTTGACATGAAATTACTTCCTCGGTCTGACTGTACCTCCTTGGGCAGACCAAACTTTGTGAAGAACCCTAGCATTTCCTTAACCACGTTCTTTGCTGAGATATTTCTAAGTGGAATGGCTTCAGGATAACGAGTAGCCATATCAATCAGGGTCAACACATAAGAAAATCCTGAAGAAGTCTTAGGAAGAGGGCCCACAATATCCACCAACACACGGGTGAAAGGCGCCTCAAAAGGAGGAATGGGAACTAGAGGTGCAACCTTTTCAGTCTGATTACACTTCCCCACAACTTGACAGGTGTGACAAGACTTACAATACCAGGAAACATCCCTGAAGATACCTGGCCAGTAGAAGTGTTTCAAAATGCGTGCCACAGTCTTCCTCACTCCAAGGTGTCCTGCCAAACTGGAATCATGAGCCACTCTAATGATATCCTGCCTACAAACACGAGGGATGACAACTTGATGTACAACCTCCCATTCACAGTCGGCTGACGCTGTTGGGGGTCTCCACTTCCTCATAAGTACTCCTGACTTTACATAATAACAAGTAGAAGCACTGGCTGACTCTTCTTCACTGTAAGCAGAGTTAGCTAGACCTTTCAACTCAGGGTCAGCAACCTGCAACTCAACCAACTCTTGACGAGACAAATTATCAACACTACGGGGTACTGCCTCATCTGGTGAGTGGTCCAAATTAGCAAGAAAAGTGTCAGCTAGGTTAACATCATCATCATCATTATCCTCTAAATCACCAGTAACTTTAGACTTAGCCCTAGTGACAGCACATGCAGGGAACACATCAGGGACATCGCAATCCCGGGTCGCAGCCACTGGCCCACCAGACAACTGAGGAGCTGGACACACTTGACTTCCACCAATATCATTTCCAAGTAAGAAAGTTACACCTGACATTGGGAGTGTCTCAACCAACCCAACCATAACAGAACCATTAACAAAACCAGACTCTAAATTCACTCTGCACAGAGGGACAGAGAAGTAATTATTCCCTACACCTTGTAAGATCACAGTTTCATCAGAGGAATTAACATTAGAGCCTAGAACACCGGTCAGCATAAGGGATTGGCAAGCACCTGTATCACGATATATTTGAACTGATTTCCTGTCATTACTGTCCAGAGGACTGACAAAACCATCAGACAGGAAATTAGCACATGAACTCTTGAGAGTGTCACCCACGTTACTGCTCAAAAGAGGAGCTCCATCATGAGAATTTAAGTTACCCCTCAAAGCAGGTTCAGTTAACTCAGTTAAAGAATTCTGGGAACTCTCAAGAGTGGACACTAGACCAATTGACTGAATATTTAAAGACTCCTTTTTGTTCACATCACGCTGTCTCCTGAAACATCTACCAAGCTTACTACAATAAGTACATTTACTTTTCTGAAATCTAGAGGTGAAGCTGGTATTTACTTCCTGAGAAACATCATCCTTATTCTCTTTCCTGTTACCTGTACTCTGAGTAGAGGCAACGTACTTACTCTCAGCTTTCCCTTTTTCTCTAGAATATCTCTTGTGAGTGAGAACATACTCATCAGCTAAAACTGCAGCATCAGACAAATTATCTATTCTTTTCTCATCAAGATATAGGCTTACATCTTTACTAATACACCTTTTGAAGTCCTCCAGCAAAATCATCTGCTTAAATTTGTCAAAATCAGAATCCACATTCTTAGAATTTAACCACTGCTCTAACAAATCTTCTTTGATTTTTGCATACTCAACATGGGATTGCTTATCTTGCTTGTAAGTTGTCCTAAATTTCACTCTGTAAGCTTCAGGAACAAGCTCATAGGCTTTAAGAATCAAGCTCTTAACTACATCATAATTATCAGACTGATCCTGAGGCAAAGATGCATAAGTTACTTGAGCTTTACCGGTGAGAACAGTTTGAAGGAGTACTGGCCAATACTCCTTAGGCCAATTAAAACCTGTAGCTACCCTCTCAAACAACTGAAAATACTTTGTTAAATCAGATTCATTAAAAGGAGGGACAAGTTTAACATTTTTAGCCACATCAAAATCATCAGAGCTAGATGATCCAGTTCCACCTTGTTTCATGCGATACTCATGGTCTGCCTGAATCCTAGCAAGTTCAATTTGTGCCTGAGCCTGTACCTGTGCCTCTTCAATACGAGCATTTGCCTCCTTAACATCAGCCTCCTTAGCACGTGCTTGAAATTCAGCTTTCTTCACACGAGCCTCCTGCAGGGCTAGCTGTAACTTAGCTAATTCAATCTGCGTTTGCTCATTTCGAGGAGTTACATTAAACAAGCTTTCATTAATCATGGCAACAATCTGATCTTTAGACTGATGAGAGCGAACAACAAATCCCAATTGTTGAGCAACAAGCTTAAGTTCATTCTTTGTTCTGTTTTCTATATCACACACTGTTTGCACATTTGACAAAAAATCTTTGGCTTCATCAAGTGTAGAAATAGTAGCCATCATGAATATATCACAGTCACAAAATATCAAGCAATATCCTTATGATAATATCCTGAATATCCTGATATGAGGTCGCCAAATTTATGTTACGGAACAGAGAAAGATAACGTACACTTTAAGTGAGAATACGAAGAGTCACTACTGTCCCGTAAAGTTCCAGGTTCAAAACAAAAGAGTTAGGTAAAATTACAAGTTAAGGTTTAATGCACAAACTAACAACAAAACATTCAGAACTCATAAGGATAATGTAATGGCAAAAACAGGTTAAATATATGGTTAACTGCAATAGCCTCTATTAACACGAAATTAGCAAGAGTAAATTTATCTAAGTCAGCCCTGATAAAATGAGATACCAGATAATACTCAGTGAATGCCAGATAAATAATTACAGATACAAACTATTATCAAAAACGACTGACATAAAGAACCCTACATGAATTACAAAAACGTCACTAGGCCCACAAATTAAACTTATGCTATACAGTACAAGAAAAAATGCAACAACAGCTATACTCAAATTACACACAGCTGCTAGATGGTTGGAGATTTCTTGAGCACTCACAATAATAATATCTGTACAGGGGAGGACAGAGATGTGAACAAAATGAGGAGCAGATCTAAGTGGCAATGATGCAGAGACTGAGCTCATTATATAGGGGCCAGCCGAGCCTGATACAACTTGTAAGCAGGACGCGCAAATGAAGCCATGGGGACAAAGAGCTGATAATCCCGCTCTAAGCAACAGAGAGAACGACTTACTCTACTATAACGGTAGAAGGGGGAACTGAGGCAGAACACGCTCGTGATCAAACATGCAGCATACTGAGCGTTAAAATTACACAAAGGATGATGAAATCATAGGCTATGTAACAATACATATATATATATATATATATATATATATATATATATATATATATATATATATATATATATATATACCGGTATAAGGAAAGAGAGAGAGACCTCACTCTCTCTCTCTCTCTCTCTCTCTCTCTCTCTCACACACACACACACACACAAACACACAAATTCTGGCCCTTCCTCGAATAATGGGTAACGAGACCTAATACTGACTTCCTTATCATATCGCATCACTACGACGAGATTGCAGCTTAATTAATGGCCTTGTGTAAATCTACTGGATGATGTGTTGTAGCTTCAAAACCCAGGGGTATTTTTCCTAAAGCGAGGTGGTTGGGCTTTACCATCCAGGTGCTGGTGCACCGGTGTTGGTTACGTTTACTTGGACGCTCCAGCAGCACTTAACCTTTATCGTACCGTAGGTCCAGCTTATCCTCAGCTGTGTTATACTGTATATGCCTATATGATGACACAGTACATAAAACTCTCCTTACTTTACGTATAATATTGCTTTGTTCACTGTATTAATGTTTCTATTGATTGAAAACAGGACATCATTCAGACTGCTGCGAGGTGAGTGTTCAATGGTCAGTCAGTATAGCCACCAAAACTGCGACTTTGGCTGCTATCTTGCCATGAGTGTGAATAAGTCGGTGAAGTGTATTACCAGACTCCCTGCACAAACACACGTTGACTATATGCAATTTTACACAATCCCAGCAACACCACGCCACCGATATATTTTGTGTAGCCGTGGCCACATACTATAACCTTGTGTTATAATGGCAGACAACGGACAGACATGCTTGGTAATGGGAATAGTGCTCCCTCTGGATGAACAGTGTGTGAGTGTAGACAGAAGATTAAATAGTATAATGCGTCTGGAGATAAGGAGGGCCTGGATGTGTAATATGTGTATGAAAACTAATGTATGAATGTATTAAAGAGAGTATAATTTACGATGATCAATGTTCGTGGATGTTGTGTCACAGCTATCCAGACTAATCGAACAAAACGATATCATATCTGGACTGGACACACGTAGTACTATTATTTCAATAATTATATATAATACAAGATATGCATTCATTATGCAAATGCAGTATCTCATTACCTCCGCGTGATCCATCAGTATGATGACTGCACAACATTTTCGCACAACAAGCCAATAGCTGTCCAACACTCAAAGTAGCTATAATCATGTGGAACAGGACATCTACTTATACCATGGTCTGCGAAAATAATGATTGTTTTTCATCACAATAAAACAGACTGGATGATGCACAACATGGCATGACTGTTGTGTCACATGCATAATCATGAATCATTTATGGCCACCCTGGTTCAGACACAAATATGTTACAGTAGTTGAGTCGCACACTCACTAGACTCAGGTGAACCACGTTTCGAGACACCAGACATCACACCGTCTATATTTTATGCTCATCTACAGTTGTTCACCACGTTGTATGGCGAACTTTAAGACTCCAACATTCATCCAATACACGTAATTGCATACGGAGCTACAGATTACCTCAGAACATCTGTATAATCACACCCTTCATCTTTCTAAACGAAACACGACAAAGTTTCGATACATGCGCCCTCACCACCTGTCCCCCCTTCCCTCCGTTCCACCTCGCCTCACTCACAGTCATCTCCTGTCAGAGAAACAATGGGAACCAATGGCATTACTATTTGTTTTTCTCTCTACCTTCCACTATACATACGTGGTAAACACTTGTATTTGTAGACAGAGCGTGGCTTGACACAACATTGTTTCTGTGGGTACTAGATACGATAGCGGAGGGGAAGCTCTGCCGGGTTTGCTCATTCACTTACTATTACCACGATGTAAACAAACAGTGGTGCCACATTTCACCAACACACCACCCTCTGTACTCGTTAGAAGTGGAGGTAACTGTACATCATCAAGTGTGAGGAGCCCTCAAGCTTTCAGGATAGGTGATGAAGTGCAAGTATGATGCCAGGGCATGTGAGGTGAGCTTCCAGGATGGTGATCAAGTTTGGTTATACAATCCTCATCAAAAGAAGGGACAGTCATCGAAGCTGCAGAGCCCATGGGACAGGCCTTGCACTGTGTTGGACCGCCTATTAGACGTAATATATCGGATTCGGGGAGGCAGGAAGTCTCGCTCAAAGGTGGTACACGTGAACCGTTTGTGGCAGTACCATGGGCCAGAAGAGTACAGCTGGGACGTCTCTGAGGAATCGTGCTCACCCGCAGCAGAGGATGTTGAGGAGGTCCAAGGAGCTGAAGTGCAAGAGGATGGTGACAGTTTCCTAAGAGAAGAAGTGAATCAAGAAGAGGACCAAGACCTTCCAGGAGGAGTGGACTGTGAGGAGGAACAAGGACCTCGTCGGAAGCGGCATAGAAGAAGACCTGATAAGTTGAAGGATTATTTTGTTTATAATTAGATGTTTCATTAGGATTAAGGTTTATGTTTGTATATATTGTGTAGTTTTGTCGGGATGACAAAGAACTAGGGAGGGGGTAGTGTTAAGAAGCGAGGTTTGCCAGTTATGTAGTGAGGAGCTTCTCTATGTTTCCCAATATTTACAGTAGGCTCGTTCTGGTAAGAGTGAGTTTTCCTGCTGTTTGTGAGTGTATTTTTTTTTTTTCTCGTAAGTTATGCATTAATTTTTGTGCTCTTTTTCTTTATAATGTTTATGTGATTGCTTGTTAATTATGCAGTTTTATTTAAGTCAGTATGCTAAATAATTTACAGTGTTATGTAATGTAAGAAAACTCTGGCATGTTTTGATGTCTCCTAGGTGGTAACTGTTGTTGCTAGGGGCTGATGCAAAATCAGCATGTCCTAGAATGTTGAAGTCATTCTAGTACAATGCGAGCTTATATAACGATGGATAAGAGACTAGAACAAGTTTAATCAGTTTTGGTTTAGTTTGAGTGTAGTGCAGTGTCAGTGAAGATTGTATATTTTTGGTACTTGTGAAAACAGTGGCAAACAGTGACGTGTTATTGAAGTTTGTACATCATCGGTACTTGTGAGAAACTGTGTTGTCAAGCATTAAGTGTAATTGCAGTTAGTAAAGTCTGCATAGCTCCAGTGCTTGTAAGAACAGTAAAGTGAAGTTGGAAAGCATTAAGTGTAGCCATTTAGAAATAAAGACAATGAACTTTCAGTGTTTATTGACAACGCTTCAGCTGATCTTGTGTACTGTACACCTGAAGGCTGACCATAGGAAGAACAACTCACTAGGCAACGTCCTTCCTGTACTGAACTACTGCTGTTGGGGCTATGGCAGTGTGAGGACGTGGACGTAACAATAGATGTGTGTGTGTGTGTGTGTGTGTGTGTGTGTGTGTGTGTGTGTGTGTGTGTGTGTGTGTGTGTGTGTGTGTGTGTGTGTGTGTGTGTGTGTGTGTGTGTGTGTGTGTGTGTGTGTGTGTGTGTGTGTGTGTGTGTGTGTGTGTGTACGTACCCGGTATGTATTATACCTATAATATCAATAAGAACTTAAGAGAATGTGGAATTCTAGATAACAGTAATAGTAACAGGAACACCTTTCTTTAAAGATGATTAGGAATTCTTAAGTTTACTGCTATCTCCATCTCGCATTGTAATCTATAGTAGTTGTCTCTCATATACTCTCATCTCCATTCGGCTTCTCGGTATGATGTTTTTTTGCACTACGCATGCTACCGGTGACCTATTTTATTACTGTTACTAGCTGACGATTCCAAGCAGCTTTGATGAGACTGTTCTAACATGAGAAATATAACCTTCACTGACCCCTTTATTACTAAACAGGTTGATGAAGAAAATAGATCGATGGCGAAAATAGGTTGGTGGAGAATAGTTCAATGGGTAAAACAGGCCCACTGGTGCTTTTTAGGTTCAAGGGGCAAAATAGACTCATGGGTCAAAATAGGTTCACGGGGCGAAATAGATCCATAGAGGAAGATACATCCATGGGGGAAAATACATCCACATTGGAAAATAGATCCATAGGGGAAAACAGGTTTGTTTGGCAAAATAGGTCCATCAAGAAGATAGGTCCATGATGAAAAAATAAATCCGTATAGAAATGCTCATGAGCAGTCCCGGAAGGAAAATAAGTCCATGTGAGGAAAACTTGTCAAGTAAGAAAAAGGTCCCTGGAGGGGGTGACAGGTTAGCTTGGGGAGGGGGGATACCTTGGGGGTGTAGCCGGATAAAGTATAGCCGGTCACGGGTATATGAGATGATAACATCAAAACTCACATGCTAGTGAGGCATCTTTGAATGACATCCATTATTGACATCAACACAAGATCTTGGAATATTGTATGTTCTCAGAGCTAAGTATTTCACATCGTTCACTCTCACTTATCCATGCTTTGTGTTCTCGTGTGTTCTCTGTACGCTAAAGTATCAACCGTTCCGGGTCTGGGGGACAGCAGTACTGGTAAATTCTCCACACTCCTCTTCCTTTGACTGATAAATCTTTTTTGGGGTACTGTGCATTACTTTTGTGTATGTGACTGTGTCGTTACTTAAGACTGAGTAAAGCCATATGAAACATTAGAATACTATTTAATGCTGAAAATATTTAAAAGTTATCTTACCAGTAGAACTGAGATCAGCAGCAACCTCTCTTCACAATCTTGAGATCACAGTTCATCCTCGATGCCTCCGATCAGCAGGATCACAGATGGCATGCAGCTCACAAAGTATATTAAGTAATCCAGCTTCACAGTAATCCTCCCGGCACAACCAACTCCCTGTGACTGACGAGAAACTACCAAACTGGCGCCGCCCAGATGAGACTGGCGGTACTTGATTCGAACCAGCTTAGCGTGATTCGACTCGACTCGACTCTCTTTCTCTCTGTAGGTCATAATATAGACATACCTCGTATTAACAATGCTTGAATCTACTGTGCTAGCAGCTTTTGACTTTTTACAAGCAACGTGCGCTGCATGCACACATGATATCATTGTCAAAACTCAGTACCGGTATATTATATTCTATTTTATCCACTTTGGGAAATTTTTAAAGTAATGGTAGGCTTAATGGGGGCCATATCAAACTCCTGCAGCTCGAAAAATAACCAATTGAAATGAAGAAATCGCCTGGGGATAGCAAAGATAACTATCATCTGATTCAAGGAATTTAACACTAATGTACTGTATATAGGAAGTGATTGCCAAATTTTTGGAACAAAATAAGTTACATATAGCCTTCGCTAATGCAGTCGATATTAGATATCTTCCGAAAGATGAATATACTCGACTGTTGCAAGCAATTATAAAATTTTAAATCATTATTGAATTACAGGAGGTTAAATACGAAATATCAATATGTATACGCAATGTCAGGCTAGCCCTCGTGTATGTCGAACTGTATGATATGCTGTCCACTGTAATTTGCAAAAATTTGATCACACAGCACGTTGGCACAAAATTTCGTCGTTAATTATATATACCGTTGACAATTAAACGGTACACACCGCTGCTAAAGCGCTCCACAAACATCCCATAAAATAGGACTCACACGTCACAAATACGTACATTTCATACATATACATTCATTTACACATACATACATTCATACATATATACGTACATACACATAAAGGCACACACACACACAAATATACAGTTCCTGTCTGTCTGTCTGTCTGTCTGTCTGTCACACACACACACACACACACACACACACACACACACACACACACACGTCAGGACTCCATCTTATAATAATACAACTCATAGCATGATGGATAGATAGATAGATAGCAGATAGGAGCACCAGCCAAGGTGTGGGAATGGGAAATGTGTCAGCCAGAGCTGACCAAAGGAAATGTGTCTGCATTTCTGTAAGCAATGCCAGAGGGCACCTGAAGCGCTACATACACACAGACACATGCAAGCTTCTAGAAACCTTACCTACGGGTTATACACGTGACACGAGCCCTCCTAGATAAAAACGCAGGGATTAGAGAGTCAGAAAGGGGCTAGCCATGGGACCGACAGGTTGTACAGAGAGGGAGAGAAAGAAGAGGGGTCCAGCAAGACTCCCTGTATCCATCTTTAACTTCTCCTACCTTCGACAAGATAACTAGAACCAAATCTCAAGATTAACATATTACAAGCTCAAGATTCACATATATAGATGGTGGCAGCGAAAGTACGAACCTCGTCTACGAATCTACAGTGAATTTCTACAAAAGCAGGCGAGAGACTAACCAATATTAGCTTCAATTCTACAGTGAATTTCTACAAAAGCAGGGGAGACTGTAACCAAGATCAGCTTCAGTTCCACAGTTGATTCTACATTATCAAGATAGAGAACAAAAAATACCTCTTACAACCAACAACCCACAACCAGCTCCTGACAGTATTCTCGCCAACCCTCTCCCCCTCCATCTCCCCAGTCATCACGCTGATGTAGAGGCGAAGAGGTCACACGACGCTTTGCCAGTAGTTTAACGAAATAATGATACAAACAATCTTCCAGTTTCTATGACGAAGCAACGAACAATAACCATCTATGATCAACTACAAGTAACAAGTCTACGAGTTCTACACGCACCTACAAGTAGCGACATTCTTCATCCCACAACGAGTAAATCACAGGGAAAAAGAACCGAGAATACATCGAGAAAGAAAAACAAAAGCAAACGTAGAGCGAGAGTTAACTCACAACCCACAACTACATCATCTCCCACCTGACCCCGCCCTTCTCTCTAACCTACCCACCACCTCCACCACCACCACAACGCTGAGGCAGGGGTGACGACGGCAGCAAATACCAGATCCCTCACTCATGTCTCACCTTACTCATCGTTACTCATTTACTCACCACAGCTACCAGAGTGTGAGAAGTCGATGTTGCTAGCATTTTGCTGAGAAGCTGAGAACACCACCACAACCCGTCAATCAACCCGTGAAGGACAGCGCTGTCACCACGTGCACCACCACTCACACCATTTCCAGCACGGAAGAATTAGTGAGTTACATAGTTACTTCATTTATACAATACACAGTGGTAGACAAAAACTTCTGCACAAACGTATAAAACATGCTGTATAGTTACAACTTACGTACCCATACCTGTTTCAGTTATCTGCATAATTAAATCACTAAATACTTGCACCAACAATAAATATTCTACACTGTATATATTCATTCATTTACTATAGCATTTATTTACTACCAACGAGTGTTACCATTTATACCTACATAAAGTACGTGTTTTATACATACAACTATAGTGTACATTAATACATCCACAAAGTAATAAAGAAAATATACTCTCACAGTTACTCAGTGAGCAATTAAAAGAACTGTATTAAACATTAATTAATTAATGCTGCCTAGTGGAAACAGACAAATTAAGTTACAAGGAAAACTAGGAAAAAAATGGCCAACACAAATGACGTTAGGAAGAATGAACAACATGTTCCACACAATCATGAAGACAAAGATTTCCACACAGTGCTGACATATTGCCCACAATAGGTACAAATGAACAACAAATGAGTGTATATAGTTAATGTTGTATATATATATATATATATATATATATATATATACTTTTTATATCAAATAACAAAATATGGGGCTATATAATATCATTTTCAATAATATCTGTGCAATAAGCCTTAAAAAAGGGTCCCAAGGGAATTAACCAGCAATTATGCAACCTCGGACAAAACCAAAGAAGCATAGACAAACGAAGAAAAACAAACTATAGAAAATCAATACATACACACACACACACACACACACACACACACACACACACACACACAAAAAAAAAAAAAAAATACAGTAGGATCACATAACAAACAGATGAAAATAGGTGTAAGTGTTACTATAAATACCACAGTACAACATAAACTTCTTTAAGTGACAATTAGGGCAAGTTATTATTCTCCATGAGCCAGTGGCAAGGCACATCATCACTATCATCGACCGCAGCATGACCCGTTTAGCGATGTCAGGACTGCAGTTACTACAAAATTACTGCAATTACTACAATTATGTAACTACAAACTATTGCATAATGTTACAGTTAATACAATTATGTAACTACAAACGATAGGTAACAATTACAATACAGTTATGTACAAAACAAATATTGTGTAACAATTCATACAATGTTAGTACAAACAATTCTGTATTACTACAATGTTACCATAATATTACTACAATGTCAGTACAATTATTTTACAGTTGCTACAGTTATATAACTACAAACGATATGTAACTATTATAATACAATTATGAACAATAAAAATACAATTATGTAACAATTCATACAGTGATACTACAATTCTGTATTACCAGAATCATCATACAAGTTACGTGAAATATTAGACATTACTAAAGGGATAACTCTATATGTAATGTAATGACCTAGCACTATTACCATTGCACAATCATATGCATATGTCTGTTATACATACACATTTTACAATATGTTATACAATATTTTATAATCGATTTAACTAAAATGCATTTGTTCAATTCTTTATACAGTTTGTTTAAAATGTATTATGTTTCTAGAATATTATTAGATCAGTACAATATTATCATGAATGTTATGTCTACACAATATTATAATCAATATTATGTATTAATAGATTAGTGTGTCACTGATAACGCTGTCGGAGGATCGCCATCTGGCGTGACCGAGCGATGTCAGGAATCCATATTATAATAATACAACTCATAGCATGATGGATAGATAGATAGATACATAGACAGTAGATAGGAGCACCAGCCAAGGTGTGGTAATGGGAAATGTGTCAGCGAGAGTTGACCAAAGGAAATGTTCTGCATTTCTGTAAGCAATGCCAGAGGGCACCGGAAACGCTACATACACACAGACACATGGAAGCTCTAGAAACCCTACCTACGGGTTATACACGTGATACGAGCCCTCCTAGATAAGAATGCAGGGATTAGAGAGTCAGAAAGGGGCTAGCCATAGGACCGACAGGTTGTACAGAGAGGGAGAGAAAGAAGAGGGGTCCAGCGAGACTTAGCTAGTAAATTACGTTCCTGTGTAGTACATGCACTGCTCAACCTAAACTTTTCTTTAAAGATAACAAAACAAGATCAACTCCCTGTATCCATCTTTAACTTCTACCTTCGACTACACAATAACTAGAACCTAATCTCAAGATTAACACATTACAAGCTCAAGATTCACACACACACACACACACACACACACACACACACACACACACACACACACACACACACACACACACACACACACACACACACACACACACACACATTTATTACTGGATTACTGGCATTGAGAGAGTAGTAATATTTTTGTGACATGTGTGTACATAGAGTTAGGGTTAAAGCCTTGAAGGGTGTGTTTTTTCACCCACCTTATACTGGTGGTTTATTTTGCATATTA
This sequence comes from Coenobita brevimanus, assembly GCF_032717465.1. Taxonomy (NCBI): domain Eukaryota; kingdom Metazoa; phylum Arthropoda; class Malacostraca; order Decapoda; family Coenobitidae; genus Coenobita; species Coenobita brevimanus. The sequence goes on along the minus strand of NC_137016.1, from coordinate 32,826,433 downwards.
CGTTTCTTCATCTATATTGTACTTGGCGACTTATTCTGTATATTGTGCCTTATCATCAACCTCATACTAGGTGATTTATTGTGCAAATTATATTATCTCTAGGAAGGTTGTGAGGGAAGAATACTTCCTCAGTACCTCTGCTTGTTCTATGAGGCGACTAAAAGGGACCTTTTAGTCTCCGATCTTCCTCTCCTTACTGTCCTCTTCCTCTTCTGATGTACTTCTCTTCTTGATATATCCGTGTTTCTTCCAACCTTTATTTTCCCTCTGCTCCCATCAGGTTAGATATTTCGGTTCATGACATGGATAGTTTAAGGACCTTTCAATGACGCTGACCACTCCTCCATTCCTGGGTCAACCTTTTCAATCAATTCTTCATCGCCATGCCACTCGTAGCCAGGCTGCTTTTACACCAAGACCACTTCTATGCCAAGACAACTTCTACGCCAAGACCATTTGAACACCAAGACCATTTCAATGCCAAGACCATTTCAGTGGCAAGTCCTTTTCAGTGCCAAAACCGTTTCAGTGCCAAGGCCATTTCAGTACCAAGACCTCCATATCCTTCACCTAATTAAAATCCCTCTTTAGTTTCTGATTATCCTCTGCCGTGTTCTCCCTACTCCTTACAATACCTTCAAATCATAACACAGTGCCAGTGGATCTTTGCTGTCTGCTACTTGGATTTCATTCACTCACTGACTTTGCATATAACGGCCTATCATCTACTTCATACTTGATTTCTTATGAATAATTCATCCTATCACCTGCTTCATACTTAGTGATTCATTCTGCATATTAGGCCTTATTAGTTACCTAACACTGACCGACTTATTTTGCATATTACAATCTATCATATATGTGTGTGTGTGTGTGTGTGTGTGTGTGTGTGTGTGTGTGTGTGTGTGTGTGTGTGTGTGTGTGTGTGTGTGTGTGTGTGTGTGTGTGTGTGTGTGTGTGTGTGTGTGTGTGTGTGTGTGTGTGTGTGTGTGTGTGTGTGTGTGTGTGTGTGTGTGTGTGTGTGTGTGTGTGTGTGTGTGTGTGTGTGTGTGTGTGTGTGTGTGTGTGTGTGTGTGTGTGTGTGTGTGTGTGTGTGTGTGTGTGTGTGTGTGTGTGTGTGTGTGTGTGTGTGTGTGTGTGTGTGTGTGTGTGTGTGTGTGTGTGTGTGTGTGTGTGTGTGTGTGTGTGTGTGTGTGTGTGTGTGTGTGTGTGTGTGTGTGTGTGTGTGTGTGTGTGTGTGTGTGTGTGTGTGTGTGTGTGTGTGCCTTTTTTATATCGACAAAGATAACATACATAACTTGCTAGAGAATATTAACACACCATACACTGCAATATGGTTTTAAGACGTTTTTGGCCCCTAAACTGACGAGAATATGACCCCATAGTGTTTAGGTGAGTTTTGGAGGGTTTGTTCTCGTATGATTATTATGGTTCTCCGGCACCCGTTTCTTGATTTTTTCTTTTTCCTCAAATAAATACCGTTACTTATCCTTTTTCTACATACTGAAACAAGACGAAAGACTGCAGAGAAAAGGAAGAAAAAAAGAACCACCGTGAATCAGAACCCAGACCATTTAGGACAAAAGTTATTAAAATTCAGGACCTTGACCCATGAAATATGTACATAAAACTAACCTGATCATAGTAAACATCCAGCTTACAAAAAGTGGGGTCTAGGGGCCAAGACTTTGAAGATCTGGAGCCCCCAAATGCCAGATAAATAAATATATACAAAAATACAGGTGCAAACACATTTTAATTACTTCCTACATGGCAGGTAATTATGACCATTAATGAATTTCCTGTTTACACCAGCACACCTTTATGAACACAACATTACACTCGTAGGACAACACAGGACCCACAATTCATATTATATTCAAATGCAATATCCGTGCGACATATATTTCAGTATTCCCATCAGCTGGTCTCATTAACAGTGTACATGCTTGTAGAAAAAGCAACACAGTGCACAAAATTCATTATTATATTCAAAAGCATTATCTTTAAGGATTATTACTCGTTGCTAATTAATCGACTCCAGGGCGTGACACATATTTTGCTCATTGTAGTGTACATTCAAAGACAATTTCCTTTTATTCCTGCTGATTCTTGGCGATTTTGTTAACCTTAGGACAGACTTCAAAACTGGTTGGATTATGCTACATACAGCCATCATTTACTTCATTACTAACAAAAGACGTCTTCCATAATCTGAACAAAATTTTATGGTGTGGCAAAAATAAATCATCAAAACTCATCATCGGATTGAAAGAGTTAATATTCTCTTCTATGTTTTCTTTCATTTTTTAAATGTGTATGTGTATGCTATATCGATACACGAGAGTGATACTTTTAGTTCGTATACATAAAGCTGCTGGAGAATAGAGCTCAGTGGTAGAATATGGCATCAACGCCTCATTCTTTTCCACAGCAACTCTGCATGACTTGCCTTATAGTGCTAGTCTCTTTTCATAGCTCAGCAAGATGAAGACATGGTTAATATAGGCATGATAATTTGGACAGAGTATTACATGGCCTACAATGAGAGCATTAAAATGTTCTACGCAAAATAAATCGCTGAGGAAGAGGTACTTGAGAGCTCCCTAAGACAATGAAAACACGGAATCTGGCAGAAAATTTAAGATTAATACCCACCCACAGTTGGAGGGACAATAAGTGACGCATTGAAGTTCTGCGAAGGTTTATTACTCACCTACAATATGGAGGTGAGGTGGGGGAGGGAAATATGAGGTGTAGGAGGGAAACATGAGTTGTGGGAGGAAAACGTGACGTGTGGGAGGGAAATGTGAGGTGGGAGGGGGGAATGTGAGGTGGGGGAGAGAAATGACATGTAGGAAGGAAATGTGAGGTGGGGAAAAGAAATGTGAGGTGTGGGAGGGAAATGTGTGGTGGGGGAGGGAAACGTGAGGTGGGGGAGGGAAATGTGAGGTGGGGGAGGGAAATGTGAGGTGTGGAAGGGAAATGTGAGGAGTGAGAGAGAAATGTGAGGTGTGGGAGGGAAATGTGAGGTGTGGGAGAGAAATTTGAGGTGAGAGCGGGAAAATGAAGTGTGGGAGGGAAATGTGAGGTGGGGGAGGGAAATGTGAGGTGTGGGAGGGAAATGCTAGGTGTGGGAGGGATATGTGAGGTGTGGGAGGGAAATGTAAGGTGTGGGAGGGAAATATAAGGTGTGGGAGAGAAATGTGAGGTGTGGAAGGGATATGTGAGGTGTGGAAGGGAAATGTAAGGGTGGGAGAGAAATGTGAGGTGTGGGAGAGAAATGTGAGGTGTGGGAGGGAAATGTGAGGTGTGGGAGGGAAGGGATATGTAAGGTGTGGGAGGGAAGAGATATGTGAGGTGTGGGAATGAAATGTGAGGTGTGGGAGGGAAGAGAAATGTGAGGTGGGGGAGGAAAATGTGAGGTGTGGGAGGGAAATGTGAGGTGTGGGAGGGAAATGTGAGGTGTGGGTGGGAAAGGAAATGTGAGTTGTGGGAGGGAAATGTGAAGTTTGGGAGGGAAGGGAAATGTGAGGTGTGGCAGTGAAATGTGTGGTGTGGGAGGGAAATGTGATGTGAGGAAGGGAAATGTGAGGTGTGGGAGGGATATGTGAGGTGTGGGAGAGAAATGTGAAGTTTGAGAGGGAAAAATAATGTGAGGTGTGAGAGGGAAACGTGAGGTGTGGGAGGGAAAAGTAAGGTGTGGGAGGGAAATGTCAGATGTGGGATGGAAGGGGAAATGTGAGGTGTGGGAGGGAAATATGAGGTGTGGGAAGGAAATGTGAGGTGTTGGAGGGAAATATGAAGTGTGGGAGGGAAGGGATATGTGAGGTGTGGGAGGGAAACGTAAGGTGTGGGAGGGAAATGTGAGGTGTGGGAGGGAAGGGAAATGTGAGGTGTGGGAGGGAAGGGAAATGTGAGGTGTGGGAGGGAAATGTGAGGTGTAGGAGGGAAATGTGAGGTGTGAGAGGGAAATGTGAGATGTGGGAGGGAAGGGAAATGTGAGGTGTGGGAGGGAAATGTGAGGTGTGGGAGGGAAATGTGAGGTGTGGGAGGGAAATGTGAAGTGTGGGAGGGAAATGTGAGGTGTGCGATGGAAATGCGAGGTGTGGGAGAGAAATGTGAGGTGTGGGACTGAAGGGATATGTGAGGTGTGGGAAGGAAATGTGAGGTGTGGGAGGGAAGGGAAATGTGAGGTGTGGGAGGGAAATGTGTGGTGGGGAGGGAAATGTGAGGAGTGGGACAGAAATCTGAGGTGAGAGCGGGAAATATGAGGTGTGGGAGGGAAATGTGAGGTGGGGATGGAAATGCGAGGTGTGGGAGGGAAATGCGAGGTGTGGGGTGGATATGTGAGGTGTGGGAGGGAAATGTAATGTGTGGAAGGGAAATGTGAGGTATGGGAGGGATATGTGAGGTGGGGGAGGGGATTGTGAGGTGTGGGAGGGAAATGTGAGGTGTGGGAGAGAAATTTTAGGTGAGAGAGGGAAATATGAAGTGTGGGAGGGAAATGTGAGGTGGGGGAGGGAAATTTGAGGTGTGGGAGGGAAATGCTAGGTGTGGAAGGGATATGGGAGGTGTGGGAGGGAAATGTAAGGTGTGGGAGGGAAATGTGAGGTGTGGGAGAGAAATATGAGGTGTGGGAGGGAAATGTGAGGTGTGGGAGGGAAGGGACATGTGAGGTGTGGGAGGGAAGAGATATGTGAGGTGTGGGAATGAAATGTGAGGTGTGAGAGGGAAGAGAAATGTGAGGTGTGGGAGGAAAATGTGAGGTGTGGGAGGGAAGGGAAATGTGAGTTGTGGGAGGGAAATGTGAGGTTTGGGAGGGAAGGGAAATGTGAGGTGTGGGAGTGAAATGTGAGGTGTGGGAGGGAAATGTGACGTGAGGAAGGGAAATGTGAGGTGTGGGAGGGAAATGTGAGGTGTGGGAGAGAAATGTGAAGTGTGGGAGGGAAAAATAATGTGAGGTGTGGGAGGGAAACGTGAGGTGTGGGAGGGAAACGTGAGGTGTGGGAGGGAAATGTCAGATGTGGGATGGAAGGGGAAATGTGAGGTGTGAGAGGGAAATGTGAGGTGTGGGAAGGAAATGTGAGGTGTTGGAGGGAAATATGAAGTGTGGGAGGGAAAGGAAATGTGAGGTGTGGGAGGGAAAAGTAAGATGTGAGAGGGAAATGTGAGGTGTGGGAGGGAAATGTGAAATGTGGGAGGGAAGGGAAATGTGAGGTGTGGGAGGGAAGGGATATGTGAGGTCCGGGAGTGAAATGTGAGGTTTGGGAGTGAAATGTGACGTAGGGGAGGGAAATGTGAGGTGTGGGAGGGAAATGTGAGGTGTGGGAGGGAAATGTGAGGTGTGGGAGGGAAACGTGAGGTGTGGGAGGGAAATGTGAGGTGTGGGAGGGAAGGGAAATGTGAGGTGTGGGAGGGAAATGTGAGGTGTGGGTGGGAAATGTGAGGTGTGGGAGGGAAGGGAAATGTCAGGTGTGGGAGGGAAATGTGAGGTGTGGGAGGGAAACGTCAGGTGTGGGAGGGAAATGTGAAGTGTGGGAGGAAATGTGAAGTGTGGGAGGAAATGTGAGGTGTGGGAGAGAAATGTGAGGTGTGGGACGGAAGGGATATGTGAGGTGTGGGAAGGAAATGTGAGGTGTGGGAGGGAAGGGAAATGTGAGGTGTGGGAGGGAAATGTGAGGTGGGGAGGGAAATGTGAGGAGTGGGACAGAAATCTGAGGTGAGAGCGGGAAATATGAGGTGTGGGAGGGAAATGTGAGGTGTGGGAGGGAAGAGATATGTGATTTGTGGGAGGGAAGAGATATGTGAGGTGTGGGAGGGAAGAGATATGTGAGGTGTGGGAGGGAAGAGATATGTGAGGTGTGGGAATGAAATGTGAGGTGTGGGAGGGAAATGTGAGGTGTGGGAGGGATATGTGCGGTGTGGGAGGGAAATGTGAGGCGTGGGAGAGAAGCGAATTGTGAGGTGTGGGAGGGAAATGAGGTTTTGGAGGGAAGGGAAATGTGAGGTGTGGGAGTGAAATGTGAGGTGGGGGAGGGAAATGTAGGGTTTGGGAGGGAAGGGAAATGTGAGGTGTGGGAGTGAAATGTGAGGTGTGGGAGTGAAATGTGAGGTGGGGGAGTGAAATGTGAGGTGGGGGAGGAAAATGTGAAGTGTGGGAGGGAAATGTGAGGTGTGAGAGGGAAAGGAAATGTGATGTGTCGGAGGGAAACGTGAGGTGTGGGAGGGAAATGTGAGGTGTGGGAGGGAAATGTGAGATGTGAGAGGGAAGAGAAATTTGAGATGTGGGAGGGAAATGTGAGGTGTGGAAGGGAAATGTGAGTGTGGGAGGGAAACGTGAGGTGTGCGAGGGAAATATATGTGTGGAAGGGAAATGTGAGATGTTGGAGGGAAGGGAAATGTGAGGTGTGGGAGGGAAATGTGAGGTGTGGGAGGGAAATGTGAGGTGTGGGATGGAAATGTGAGGTGTGGGAGGGAAATAAATGTGAGGTGTGGGAGGGAAAAGTAAGATATGGGAGGGAAATGTGAGGTGTGGGAGGGAATTGTGAGATGTGGGAGGGAAGGGAAATGTGAGGCGTGGGAGGGAAATGTGGGGTGTGGGAACGAAGGGATAAGTGAGGTGTGGGAGTGAAATGTGAGGTGTAGGAGTGAAATGTGAGGTAGGGGAGGGAAATATGACGTGTGGGAGGGAAATGTGAGGTGTGGGAGGGAAATATGAAGTGTGGGAGGGAAAGGATATGTGAGGTGTGGGAGGGAAAAGTGACGTGTGGGAGGGAAAAGTGACGTGTGGGAGGGAAATGTGAGGTGTGGGAGCGAAGGGAAATGTGAGGTGTGGGAGGGAAATATGAGGTGTGGGAGGGAAATGTGAGATGTGGGAGGGAAGAGAAATGTGAGGTGTGGGAGGGAAATGTGAGGTGTGGGAGGGAAATGTGAGGTGTGGGAGAGAAATGTGAGGTGTGGGAGAGAAATATGAGGTGTGGGAGGGAAGGGATATGTGAGGTGTGGGAAGGAAATGTGATGTGTGGGAAGGAAGGAAATGTGATGTGTGGGAAGGAAGGGAAATATGAGGTGTGGGAGGGAAATGTAAGGTGGGGAGGGAAATGTGAGATGTGGGACAGAAATCTGAGGTGAGAGCGGGAAATATGAGGTGTGGGAGGGAATTGTGAGGAGGGGAGGGAAATGCGAGGTGTAGGAGGGAAATGTGAGTGTGGGAGGGAAACGTAAGGTGTGGGAGGGAAATGTGAGGTGTGGGAAGGAAATGTGAGGTGTGGAAGGGAAATGTGAGGTGTGGAAGGGAAATGTGAGTGTGGGAGGGAAACGTATGGTGTGGGAGGGAAATGTGAGGTGTGGGAGGGAAATGTGAGGTGTGGAAGGGAAATGTGAGTGTGGGAGGGAAACGTGAGCTGTGGGAGGGAAAGATGAGTGTGGGAGGGAAATGTGAGATGTGGGAGGGAAGGGAAATGTGAGATGTGGGAGGGAAATATGAAGTGTGGGAGGGAAAGGAAATGTGAGGTGTGGAGGGAAACGTGAGGTGTGGGAAGGAAAAGTGAGGTGTGGGAAGGAAAAGTGAGGTGTGGGAGGGAAGGGAAATGTGAGGTGTCGGAGGGAAATGTGAGATGTGGGAGGGAAGGGAAATGTGAGGTGTGGGAGGGAAATGTGAGGTGTGGGAGGGAAATGTCAGGTGTGGGAGGGAAATGTGAAGTGTGGGAGGGAAATGTGAGGTGTACGATGGAAATGAGAGGTGTGGGAGAGAAATGTGAGGTGTGGAAGGGAAGAGATATGTGAGGTGTGGGAAGGGAATATGAGGTGTGGGAGGGAAGGGAAATGTGAGGTGTGAGAGGGAAATGTGAGTTGGGGAGGGAGATGTGAGGTGTGGGACAGAAATCTGAGGTGAGAGCGGGAAATATGAGGTGTGGGAGGGAAATATGAGGTGTGGAAGGGAAATATGAGGTGGGGAGGGAAATGCGAGGTGTGGGGTGGATATGTGTGATGTGGGAGGGAAATGTAAGGTGTGGGAGGGAAATGTGAGGTGTGGGAGGGATATGTGAGGTGTGGGAGGGAAATGTAAGGTGTGGGAGGGAAATGTGAGGTGTGGAAGGGAAATGTGTGGGAGGGACAGTAAATGTGAGGTGTGGGAGGGAAGAGGTATGTGAGGTGTGGGAATGAAATGTGAGGTGTGGGAGGGATATGTGAGGTGTGGGAGGGAAGCGAAATGTGAGGTGTGGGAGGGAAATGTGGTTTGAGAGGGAAGGGAAATGTGAGGTGTGGGAGTGAAACGTGAGGTGGGGGAGGGAAATGTGAGGTGTGGGAGTGAAATGTGAGGTGGGGGAGGGAAATGTGAGGTTTGGGAGGGAAGGGAAATGTGAGGTGTGGGAGTGAAATGTGAGGTGTGGGAGTGAAATGTGAGGTGTGGGAGGGAAATGTGAGGTGTGGGAGTGAAATGTGAGGTGGGGGAGGGAAATGTGAAGTGTGGGAGGGAAATGTGAGGTGTGGGAGGGAAAGGAAATGTGATGTGTCGGAGGGAAATGTGAGGTGTGGGAGGGAAATGTGAGATATGGGAGGGAAGAGAAATTTGAGATGTGGGAGGGAAATGTGAGGTGTGGGAGGGAAATGTGAGGTGTGGGAGGGAAACGTGATGTGTGGGAGGGAAATATGAGTGTGGGAGGGAAATGTGAGATGTGGGAGGGAAATGTGAAGTGTGGGAGGGAAATATGAGGTGTGGGAGGGAAGAGAAATGTGAGGTGTGGGAGGGAAATGTGAAGTGTGGGAGGGAAATATGAGGTGTGGGAGGGAAATGTTAGGTGTGGGTGGGAAGGGAAATGTGGGATGTGGGATGGAAATGTGAGGTGTGGGAGGAAAATGTGAGGTGTGGGAGGGAAATATGAGATGTGGGAGGGAAATGTGAGATGTGGGAGAAAAATGTGAGGTTTGGGAGGGAAATGTTTGGTGTGGGAGGGAAATGAGAGGTGTGGAAGGGAAATATGAGGTGTGGGAGGGAAGGGAAATGTGAGGTGTGGGAGGGAAATGTGAGGTGTGGGGGTGAAATGTGAAGTGGGGGAGGGAAGGGAAATGTGAGGTGTGGGAGGGAAATGTGAGGTGTGGGGGGAAATGTGAGGTGGGGGAGGGAAATGTGAGGTGGTGAGGAAAATGTGAAATGGGGGAGGGAAACGTGAGGTGGGGGAGGGAAATGTGAGGTGTGGGAGGGAAATGTGAGGTGTGGGAGGGAAATGTGAGGTTGGAGAGGGAAATGTGAGGTGGGGAGGAAAACGTGAGGTGGGGGAGGAAGAAGGTGACAGATGAAAACAGACCTGGGATGTAAAAGCTTCTAAATCTCTTACACTGACGTAGGGAGATACAATACGGTTTTATGTTTATTTTCGACACACATACACACACACACAGACACACACAAACACACACACACACACACACACACACACACACACACACACACACACACACACACACACACACAGGCAGAGAGAGAGAGAGAGAGAGAGGTTACACAGTGAAATCAAAATAATGTTTCCAAGTTAATTTTGAAAAGAGAGAGAGAACTCTTTTACATATTTATTCAATGTTTTTTTATTATTTATTCTGTTCTGTGGTGCACTTACATTAGGAGGATTGGACCCTGCCATATTTATCTACAATAGGATTTAATTTCATTCAGTGGCCATGCAAACAGGCTATTAATACCATGGGATTACAAAATTTAAATTAATGAACTGTCTTTATCTATCTCTATATTTATTTCGGTGTATCAATAGTCTATATCTATTTATCTGTCTGTGTCCATCCATCTGTCATTGTGACTATCTTTCTATCAATCTATCTGCCTGTCTATTTATCTTCTTATCTATATCTGTTTGTTTATCTATCTATCAACCTATCTAATACCTAGTGTTTTACCTACACACGACGAAGGGACACTCTTAAGCTGAATAAAATCGTCTCAGGGAACCAAGAATAATTTTCAAAGGGCGTCATCGTACTGAAGGTACCAACTGCACCTACAACTGCATCTACACCCACAACTGTATTATCTACCACATGATTTTAGTCACACCTTCACAACCATGACGTCTTTTATGGTCCAAAATATTCCACAAGCAATCTTCCATGTTTTCAAGACCTTCCTCACGCAGTTTTCCCAGCTTTCCAGATCGTCGCAAAGGAATAGTCCCTCCTGCAAAGTCTTCCCAGTGCAATCTTCCATGCTTGCAAGATCTCACTAAAGAGTCTTCTCACTTTCTACGATCCGACTTCAAAGACACCATGAATATTCTATCTCCAAACCAATCTTCCATGCTGCAAAGATCTTCTCACACCATTCTTCCCTCCCACAACGTCTTCCCAATGTCATCTTCCATACCATCGAGATCACCCCAAAGCAGTCTTCTCCTCTTCTAATATCTGTTCTCTCTCTCACCACCATTACACTTTATTACGTCATGTGAACGCTCTTAAGTATTGCTCAATTTCACTGCAATTGGCTCTCATACTAAAGAGTTCATAGCATTAGGTATGTAATTACCTCTCTCTCTCTCTCTCTCTCTCCTTTGTGTCATTTTTCTGCCACATCATTGTACGGTACTTTCACTGATTAATACTTTTCTGTTGTCACATCAGTACTATTTTATTTCGTCTTCACTAACATTGTTTTTATTCTTGCTTTTATTCTTGCTTTTTTAAACTCTGTTTTTGCTCTCGCTCTACAGCTCAGTCCTTTTCCCTTGACAATATACACAGATTATCCCTCAGAATCCCTGAACTTGTCACAGTTGTCTACCCTGCTAATATTTTGTGTCACTTTCACAAAATGCCAAGCTTTTCTCCAGCCGCTTTTTCAATATATATATATATATATATATATATATATATATATATATATATATATATATATATATATATATATATATACTTAGGTTGCTTCCCCAAAGGAAAAGGAGGTAGCAGAGACAGGACGACACACTTCCCATTTACTCATCCATTCAAACACATTCATTCGCATCTTAGCCCCAAAGGGGAGAACGGACAGATCCTCACCGCACCACACCGCACAAGGGTCAACTACGCAATGCAATCAGTGACATCCGCAACAGGGCCCGACAGCAGAGCTGGTTTACTCCTGCCACATCATAACAGACTCATCCCCTTACCTGCACCTGACCTGACTAACTGATCAGACCAAGTGCGGGAAAATATCCCCTCAGGGCTGCGTCATCACTTATTCATTCACAATTTCTCTCCATTTATTTCTGTCACGCACTGCCACTCTTTCTTGCTCAACAGACATCCCTCTTGCATCCAGCGCTCTCTTCACACTGTCCATCCATCCTATTCGTGGTCTTCCTCTCAGCCTTACACCTCTCACATCAGATCTAGTTATCTTTTTCACTAATCGCTCATTATCCATTCTCTCCATATGCCCAAACCATCGCAACACCCTCTGCTCAACTCTATCAGCCATCTCCCGAACAACTCCAGTTCTCCTTTGCAATTCATCATTTCACACTCGATCCATACGCGTCACTCCACACATACTCCTCAGACACCTCATCTCCATTACATTCAAACTTTTCCTCTCTGTTACACCCATATTCCATGTTTCAGCCCCATATAATGCAGTCGGTACCACAACACCCTCATACAGCCTTCTCATTACATCCATTCTAAGCGAACGACATCTAAACACTTTTTTCATTCCTCCCATCACCTTTCCTACTTCATTTATTCAAAACTTCACTTCTGCATCTATTCTTCCATCCACAGCAACATGTGACCCTAGATATTTAAAACACTCTACCTCCTCAAGCAACTCGCCATTCAAAACTATATTCATCCCCCTACCATCTACCAACCTTGTACACTTCATCACTTCTCTTATTCTCATTTACTTTCAATTTCCTCCTTTCACACACCCTTCCAAACTCCTCTACCAACTGTCTCAATCTCTCCTCTGAATCAGCCACCAGTGCAGTATCATCTGCAAACAGCAGCTGCTTCAATTTCCACTCTCCACCATCAACATTCACCAGACTCAGACCTCCACCTAAAACTCTTGCATTCACCTCCCTTACAACACCATCCATGTAAATATTAAACAACCAAGGCGACATCACACATCCCTGTCGCAGCCCCACTCTCACAGGAAACCAATCACTCACAGCATTTCCCACTCTTACACACGCTCTACTATTTACATAAAAACTTTTCACCCCTTTTAGTAACCTACCATTAAGTCCATACAGTTTTAAAACAGTCCACAAAGCCTCCCTATCAGTTCTATCATACGCTTTCTCTAAATCCATGAATGCCCAAAACACATCCTTGCCTTTCGCTAAATACTTTTCACATACTTGTCTCACCGCAAACACCTGATCCACGCATCCCCTCCCTCTCCTAAAGCCACACTGCTCATCACCAATCACGTCCCCTGTACCCTCTCTAACTCTCATAATTAACACTCTACAATACACCTTACCTACAACACTCAACAGACTTATACCCCTAAAGCTAGTACATTCATACTTATCACCCTTGCCTTTATACAATGGGACCACAGAAGCACTTGCCCAGTCAATTGGCACCATACCTTTCACAAAGCACATTTTGAACAATCTTACTAACCAGTCAACAATAGTCACTCCACCACCCTTCAGGCATTCCACAGCACACCCATCCATACCTGCAGCTTTCCTTGTTTTCATCTCCTTTACTGCCTTCTCCACTTCCTCCTTCGTGATCAAAGAATCATTCAACTCTCCCAACAAATGTATTCCTTGCACCCTTCCATCTGCCACAATCTCAGCCACCCTTTCCTCCTCTACATTTAACAATCTTTCAAAATACTCTGCCCATCTCTTCCTTACTGCATCCATCTCAATTAACATCCTTCCATCCTCTGCTTTTACTTGTTCTTCCTTCCCAGACTCTCCCTTTCGCACCCTTTTCACCTCCTTCCAAAACATTTTCTTATTCTGTTGAAAATTCTCTGTCAGCCGCCTACCCCACCTCTCATCTGCTGCCACTTTAGCATCACACACAGCCCTTCTCGCCCTATTCCTCTTTTCCTTATACCTTTCATATGACATCTCATCCTTCCTCTGCAGCCACACTTCATATCCACGTCTCTTCTCAGCCACAGCCATACTTACTTCCTCGCACCACCATTCACTTCCTTTTCTTACACCACCACCCACACGTCTCACACCACACACCTCTTCTGCATGCCCCACCACAGCACTCTTAAATAACTGCCATTCCTCCTCCACACTGCCATTTTCCCGATCTTTCACTGGATTCCACTCATCTTTCAATTTCTCCTGGTACTCTATCTTTTTCTCTCTTTTATCCAACTCACTCACTTTCAAAACCTCCCTGCCACACCTAACGCTCCTAGCTCTCACCCATCTCTTACCTACTCTTAACTTTCCCTCCACCAGGTAGTGGTCAGACATACCTCCACCCTCCCCTCTCAGAACTCTCACATCCAACAATCTTCCTATTACATTCCTAGACACAACCACATAGTCCATCAAAGCTCTATCAACAACCCTTCCACCCTCCTGTCTCACCCATGTATACTTATAAATATCTTTCTTCTCAAACAGCGTATTTTCAGTCACCATCTCTCGCTCAACACACATGGCTATCATTCGTTCCCCATTTTCATTTCTTCCAGGCACACCATGCTTACCAACTACACCTTCAACTGCTACATTTCCCATTCTAGCATTCAGATCTCCCATCATTACCACATTCACATTCGCTCCAAAACTCTGCAGAACCTCATCAACATCATTCCAGAAAGACTCCCTCTCTTCTTCATCCCTTTCACTACCAGGCCAATATGCACTCACAAACACCCACAACTCACGTTCAAATTTTGCTCTCACCCACATCAGTCTCGATGACACCTCCTTCCATTCAATCATACACTGCTGTACTTCCGGACTCACTAACAATGCCACACCTTCTCTTGCCCTTCCTCTATCAACACCTGACAATCTTCCATTCACACTTCCAAACATAGACTCACCCTTCCCTTTCATATTCGTTTCACTCAAAGCTAACACATCCAACTTTCTTCTCACAAACATTCTCCCAATCTCCTCCCTTTTAGCCTCAGTCGTACTACATCCACGCACATTCATAGACCCAATCTTCAGGGTACGGGGATAACTCCATCCCCCATCCCTTTCTCTGGCCTGTCTCTTTTTAGGAACTAAAAAACAGAGGAGGGGGTCCCTAGTCCCCTCACCCCGCCCCTTTTAGTCGCATTTTACGATACGCAGGGAATACGGTGGCAGTATATATATATATCTATATATATATATATATATATATATATATATAGAGAGAGCGAGAGAGAGATAGATATATATATATATATATATATATATATATATATATATATATATATATATATATATATATATATATATATATTGCACTTCCGCCAACGGCTCAAACATTTCTATCCTGTCCCGTGCGTGAGTGGTTCTGCGAGAGATGAGAAATCCGATACATTCGTAACTCTTTCAGGCCAAGGGGGTAGTTTTCCATTAAACATTTATTCCCTCCAGCCAATTATATTCAAAATCCACCTCACTGAATGCATTAATGAAGGCTATATCTAGCCCCTCCAGTTGGAAAAGTGTCTGTCAAGGTGAATGTATGCTTTTGAGGGTAGTAGGAATAAAATAAAAAACGCCATCGGAGTGATGTGCTTAGTTCCATATCACAATATCGCCCGAACTCCCTTTGAGTAAGGACACTGCAATAGTTCTTGCTTAGATCAAAGAGGGATTTTCAGATTTATGTTCTGCATTTAATCTGCCTATTTTTTCCATCTAGTCTCTCGTCTGTTAATTTATGTTCTGTATTTAATCTGCCTATTTTTATCCATCCAAACCCCTGTATGTTAACCCTTTCATGGCAGACAACTCTAATATTTTTTTCTCGCTAACGTTAGACGATTTTATTCAGCTGGGAGTAAGGAGAGGAACCTGAGTGTTAACACTGGCACCACTAACCCTCTCATGATCGGGAAAATTCTAGTATTTTATTCAATCCAACACTCAGTCATTTTATTCCAGTGATCATAAGTCACAGGCGCCACACAATAAAACCATCGACTAAAAATATTTAACAAACCCACTTCAACTACATGACAAACCTACTTCAACTACATGACAAACCTACTTCAAATAAATGACAAACCTACTTCAACTACATGACAAACCTACTTCAAATAAATGACAAACCTAATTCAACTACATGACAAACCTGCTTCAAATAAATGACAAACCTACTTCAACTACATGACAACCCTACTTCAACTACATGACAAACCTACTTCAACTACATGACAACCCTACTTCAACTACATGACAGACCTACTTCAACTATATGACAAACCTACTTCAAATATATGACACACCTTCGTCAAATATATGACAAACTTATTTCAAAAATTTAATCAATACTTAAGAACACAATATACAACATCAACACAGGCCAGTTACAGAGCCAACAGCTTCACCTCTTCACTAAGAAAGGTTTGCTCCAAGATGAATAATATCGTCCGGCCGAGGCACACGTACTCGTAATGGAAGAAGTTGTACCAAAGGGGTTTATGATGAAGAAAAAAAATTAAGAAAAGGAGAGTAAATACCTTCTGGCAAGCCTTGTCGTCACTGATCGCAAAAAAAAAAAAAAAAAAAAAAAAAAAAAAAAAATGCACAGACGCCTTCACTGCTAGAGGTCTCTCCTAGGTTGAATGAAATCGTCGGGTGGTAGCCAGAATATAGTAAAAGACGACATCCTAATAATAAGGTTAATCTTTTAGGCGACAGGGGGTTCCTTAAGCTGAGTAAAATCGTTTGATATTATCCAAAACAGAATATCCAAGCGAGGGCCTGCCTATAAATGATCAAGACATTTTTAATCCTTCACTCAAAATGTTATATCTCTTGGGCTGAATTAAACTGTATGGTGAAAACATACATTATTTTTATTACCCTCTTGAGAAAGTGGGTATCGCCCTTAACAGCTTAATCTTGATGTTGGGAAATGATATTCTCTACAGGAAAGGCCTCTCGTACTGAAAGGATTTATTAAGTCAGTACCTAACCCATCCACCCATTCACTTCAAGAAATACATAACCCCAAACAAAATCGTCAGGAGCGAGCAAGAACAAATTGGGAGAGACGTCACCGGGCTGAATGGGCAACAAACGTCATCTAAGTAAAAGGTTAATAATCCATAACGACCAATGGAGGAAGTGAGTAGGGTGGCTTTGATGGAAGGCTAATTAACCTTACTGCACCCGACATTCTTAAAGATGATAGATTAGTAGGTATTTACTCACACTCCATGTTTGCTTGAATTGCTTAATAATGATAAGAGTTTATATATAAAAATGGTCTTCTTATCCAGTTAGATCTCACACTATTCTTCTTCTTCTTTTCTCTCTCTCTCTCTCTCTCTCTCTCTCTCTCTCTCTCTCTCTCTCTCTCAAATATGCTCATGGTCTGAAAGGTCACATTTGCCACATTCCCCCCCCTTTCTTCCCCCTCATTTTCTCCCTCCCTCTGCTTCGTTCCCTTTCTCTCTCTCTCTCTCTCTCCTCCCCTCCCCCTCTGTCCTTCCTTCTTCGCTTCTCCTCTTTCTTCTTTCTCTCCCTTTCCTTCCATACTCCTTTCTCCATATTTTCCTTTTTCTTCTCCCCTTCTTTTCTTTCCCTCTCTCCCTGCTTTCCTTCTCTTCTTCCCCGCCTCGTCTCCTCCTCTCCTCTACCTCCTCATCTTCTCTCCTCCTTTTTTCTTCCTCTCTCTTTTCTCTCCCCATCCCCACCCTTTTATTCCTCTTCCTCCCCCCCTCCTCCTCCTCTTCCTTTTTCCCTCCTGCCATCTTTTTCTGCCCTCTTTTTCTCTCCCCTCACCTCCTTAGCTCCAAGAGTTAAGTTGCAGACCTGAAGAGTTCACAGTATTACCGTACTTGCCTTGATCTGCCTAAAGTGGATGATTGCAGAGAGAAGCAGGAGAAAAGGGAGGTGGAAAAGAGGAGGGTAGGAGAGGAAAAACGGAAAGGAGGAGAGGAGTGGAAAGGAAAATGTAAAGAGAGAATGAGACGATGGAAAAATGAAAACGGAATGGGAAAGAGAAGAGAACTGAAGGAAAAGAAAAGGGATGTACGAGAAAGGAAAGAATGGAATGGAAGATGAATATAAATAAGAGGAGGAAGAACAGGCGTGAACTGAACCAAGGGAAAAAGGAAAAAGCAGAAAAAAAGAGATAACAAGAGGAAGAAGAGAGAGAAATAGATGGAGGGGGTGAGAGAGAAGAGGAAGAGAGGTATACTGTGATGCCTAAGAGTTCATATTATTATCACAATTGCTTTAAACTGCCTGAGGAGAGAGAGAGAGAGAGAGAGAGAGAGAGAGAGAGAGAGAGAGAGAGAGAGAGAGAGAGAGAGAGCAAAACCGACGAGGAAGAGAAGGGAGATAAGGAAGAAGAAAAAGAGAAATATAGGAAAGGAAGAGTGGATATTAAAAAGGAAGGAGAGAAAGAAAAGAGAAAAAGAGAAGAGGGGAAGAAGGAGAAATGAGAGGACGAGAGAAAAGGAGTGGCAAAATAAAAGGATGAGAAAAAGAGAGGATGAAGGGATGAGGAGAGAGACATGAACGAGAAGGAGAATGAGAGAAGAAAAAGAGAAGAGAAATAGAGCGAGCGAGAGGAGAAAGAGACATAATGATAGTAATGGCCTAAAAGTTCAGAATATTACATTTGCACTGACTTGACCAAAGGGGAAGAAGGAAGAGAAAAGAGGAAGATAAAAGAAGAGGAAGAAGGGAGAGGAGAAAGGAGGAGGAGACAATAATATTTAAACAAAATAATAAAAGAGTGTGGTAAGAAATAAAATATACCGGTATTACGAAAATGTCCATCTCTCTCAATTTTATCTTTCTCTGTATCAATCTATATTTATTCATCCATGCATCTGTATTTATCTATCCACCCATGCATTCATCCATCTGTATATATCTATCTCAAACTATCCAACCATCCATCCCCAGTTTATCTATATATTTGTCTATTTCTATCTACCTATGTCTCATATCTCTCTATCTATCTCTGTATTTATCTACCATTTAATCACGACAAGGGTGAAAAAGAATCTGATAATATGAGAACAGCTTCAAAGGACAAGCCTTTATTAAAACGCACGCGCCCACACACACACACACACACACACACACACACACACACACACACACACACACACACACACACACACACCACTCTAGCGTCCTGTATGAAAGGTCATAAAAGTCTTACTGGGGCGAAAGGTTGCTTCTCTACAAAGGAATGTTGTTAAAATGGTGCTTTCGTGATGTTACTGCCAAGTCTGCCTAACCCTCGTAAAAATTGGAATAAATGAAAAAAAAAATTAAAGAATGAGAAAATAAACAAATAATTAAAATACATAAAAAACTAAATACAATTCAAAACAAGAAAAGCAAAATATAAAAGAAAATATCATAAAAATGTAAAAGTAATCTGTATGAAATGTAATTAAGGGCAAAATAATTTTTATGAATTCACTTCTTAAAAAATCAGCCCAACTCGATTAAATGTCCGCGGATATCTGAAATAATATTACAGGGTGTATTAGTGTACAGTGGCAACTTGCAACTACAATAATAACAATAACGAGAACTCTGTAACTGTCCTGCGGACAGTTACTAGTCTCAACCTACTGTTTTTTACAATGACCTTGATCCCATTGGAGAGATTTAGAATTTTTTTTTCTATCAGCAATGGCTCGTACCAGGACACGTAACCTGGGCAATTCAGATTCCTTGCGCAGGTCCCCTTGATATCTCCAGTAGACACGACCAACTTATCTCTTTCACAGGATTATACTGATATGACACCTTCTGTCATGCCCTTCCACTACGCATAAAGGATTTGGATTTTTTTTTTTTTTTAAATCAGCAATGGCCCATGCCAGGACACGAAACCTGGTCCCTTCAGTTTCCTCGCGCAGTCTCCAGTTCTCCTGGAATCGTCGCGAGACTATGAAGCTGGAATAATAATAATACCAACAAAAAACAATAGTTTCCACCTATATTACAGGTGGAGATTAACAATAATATATATAATAATAATGAAGGGGTTAATAGTAATAATAATAATAATAATAATAATAATAATAATAATAACAACAACAACAACAATAATAAAAACTTTTTAATGGTACTGCAGGACAATTTTAGTCAGATAAAAAAGGTCTTCTTGTAGTGAAGGGGTTGAAGACCATACTCTGTACCACAACTCATTAATTGCAGTGAGCTTTTGTTTTTCCTCTCTGTCTGAGGGTATATATAAAGTAAAATAATATACAAAACGTAATCCAATAAAAAAGACGAACGCGGGAAGAAATAAACACTAAGGAAAATGACAAAGAAGGGAAGATAGACGCTTGATGCACAGATGATAAAGAGTTTATGACATTATATAAGAAGAGAGAATGGAAGGAATGGCAGAACGGTAAAAAAAAAAAAAAAATGCAAGGAGGAAGCAGTCAAGGAAAAGAGAACGAGTGGAAGATGAAAGCTGGAAAAAAAAGAGACAAAATAGAGTGGACAACGATGAACTGAAAGTATGAAGAAATGGATGAAAATGCTGGAGACTGGGTAAAACACACACACACACACACACACACACACACACACACACACACACACACACACACACACACACAGAGAGAGAGAGAGAGAGAGGAGACGAATATGACAAGATGTAAAGAATGAGAGAAAAGAGGATAGATAGACGTTTAATAGGCGAAGGGAAAATGGGAGGAACAGACAGAAAAGAAACTGGAGGGAAAAGTTGGAGACACGGGACAAAAAAAATCACGGCCGAATAAAAAAGAATACGGCAAGAAGTAAGAAATAAGACAAGAGAGAATGAGGTTAAGACAGAAGCTGGAAGGAAGAGGAAACTTGAATTAAGATGAAACGGAAATAATGCAAGAAGAAATGGAAGAAAAGAGTGGAGAAGAAAAATAATCATCGCAATAAAAGGGATGGAAAAAGGAAAAGACTGAGGGAAGAGAAATTGAGGTGAAAAGAGAAGTTAGAGAAAAGCTGAAAAAAATCATAAATGAGAGGAAAATGAAGCTGATGAAGCCAAGAAGAAAAAAAAGACGCTTTCAAAAGAATTAAAATGCTTCTCTATCTACTATCTACTGCCAGACCCCATAATCCCGTAAGGGGCGGCCATTTGACTTTGAGTTAGTTGTTTTACGGGGTTAAGGTGAGAAATACGGGATGGTAGAATAAAGTAAAGACAGAAGTTGGGAAAAATTAAAAAAAAAAAAGTGAAAAAAAAAAGACGAAATGAAAGCACTAGTTGAGATAAAAGAATAATAGAGCTTAGATCACACAGCCAAATAAAAGAGATGAAAAAATAAGAAAAGAATGCGGTAAGACAAAACGAGGGAAAGAAAGATGCTGGAAAGAAGAAAGAGAAAATGAAAACAGAACATAAAGGAAGACGCAGTGGGAGGAAAGACTCGAGATAGGCAGTGGAATAAAGAACGTAGGAAATGAAGGAAGTGTAAAAAAAAGACTGAAGAGAAAATAGGTGACGAATAAATGTGATTAACAATTTACAAGAGAGAGAGAATAAGGAGAAGAACGATTAGGATTAGGATCAAGAGGAAGAAGACGAGAAGAGGAAGATGAGAAATATAAAAGGAAAAGACAGGAGAACTTAAGAAGCTGCTGAAACTCCCACCTTGCTAATAATATGACGATTAGAGGGATGGAGAGAAGTACGAGAAGGGAGGAGAAGGAGAAGAAGGAGGAGGAATGAAAAAGGCAAGGGTAAAAAATAAATAAAAAGATGTTTAGGCCCCCAACTTGCTTAAGAGAAGGAGCAGGAGGTGGAAGGGAAAGAAGAGGAAAGAGAAAAAAGAGAAAGGGATGGGGAAGGAAAATGAGGAGAAAGAGAAGGACGAGGAGGAGAAATGAAAGTAAAAGGGAAAAAAGCTGTAAAATCCCCACCTACCGGAAAATGAAAAGAATGAGGAGGAAAAATAAATGAAGAGGAAGGAAAAGAAGAAAGAAGAAAAAAAAAGTCAGACACCAGGAGTGTAAAGAAGCTGAATAAATCCCCAACTTTCCTGGCCTCACAGTTTAATCCTTCAA
>NC_137016.1:32735203-32800203 GCF_032717465.1 Coenobita brevimanus | reverse complement strand
CCTTAAATGTCCAGAAAGAGAGCCTAGCCTTGGCCTCTTGCGCTCCTGATGAGACACAAAAGGACTGGATGATGAATGGATGGGTGGTTCTAACTCCTTAACTTCCCCCCAGAAAGTGTATATATATATATATATATATATATATATATATATATATATATATATATATATATATATATATATATATATATCCTAAACCTAATGAAACCGCACTATCGCAGCAAGAACTAGATGTAATATACATCCTGGGCTGACGATAAAATAAAATAATAACGCTTCGTAATAATAAAGAAAGCCGAGGAAGGAGACAGGAAAAGTGTGAAGTAAAAGGTATATGTATAGTATAAGAGAAGAAGAGGAGAACAAATGGAAGAGAGAAGTAGGAGGGGATTTGAAGCAGAGTGGTGAGAGATAAGAAGCGGGAAAGAAAGGGAAGGAAAGAAACAAGAAGAAGAAGAAGAAGAGTAGGAGGAGGAGAAGGAGGAAAGAGTCTGCTCAGAAAAGGTATAACAGCTCTATTATTCAGACAAGGATCATGTTCTACGGTGGGTGTTAGATGAGAGGAGGGAAGGGAAGGGAAGGGAAAGGAAGGGAAGGGAAGGGAAAGGAACTGAGGGGAAAGGGAGGGGAATAAAGTGAAGGGGAGGGGAGGGGAGGGGAGTGAAGGGAAGGGAAGGGGAGGGAACGGGACCGAAAGGGCAGGGGGGTGAGATGGAGGGAGAATGGTGAAGTGAGGTGATATTATGTGAAATGAAAATGAGGTGATCTCAAATGAAATGATGGTGACATTTGGTGAGACGAATTTAAATGACGTAATGGTGACGAAAGGTGTGGGGGTGGGAAGAGATGAGTGGGATCGGGGGGTGAGCAAAGATGAGTCTGAAGGGGAAATGAGATGAAGCGAAAGAAGAATTGAAAATGAGATAAAGTGGCGTGAGATAAGGGAGAAGGAGAGATGATGAGTGAGGAGAACTGACGTGAGTAGGAAAGACACGCGACAGGAGATGAGGTGACGTGAGATAAGAGTGACAGGGGTGCTCAAATGAGATGAGATGAAGGCAAGTGACGTGAGGAAAAGGGAAGGAATGGGTAAGGAGAGAATAATGTGAGGTGAGGTGAGGTGAAGTGTGATGATTGAAAGAGTGGTTTCTGGAGCTACTGAATAAAACTACCTTGGGTCTTCTGGTCTCGCTGCCTCGAATCTTTTCTCTCTCCTATTGTTATTGCTCCTTCCATTCCCCCCCCCCCTTCTCTCTCTCTCTCTCTCTCTCTCTCTCTCTCTCTCTCTCGATCCTAATTCATGACGAAAATAATTTTCATTCTCCTCTTATTCGTGGTTAATGATTAGGATAATAACATGAACTGTTACCCTCATAGTAATGACTAATATCAATACCCCCTTCCCCTCCTCGTCCTTCTCCACACATGGCAGTCATCAGGAACAGTTTTTCTCGGATTCAGATCAAATTTGATGGAATGTTCAGTGTATCGCGAGTACGAAGAGATTCGATTTTCACAACCAATCAAAGTTCAAGGTGACTTGTAGGGTCAAAGTTCAAGGTCACATATCATGGTGATTTAAAGTTACGATTCGATTTATGCCAAACTTGGTGCAGTGGTTGAGGGTAACGCAAGGACGAAAGAATCAAGTTTGAGAACGAGCAGTCAAAGGCCAAGGTTACAGAACAAGATCATAGTTCGACCTGTGTGTCCATGTGTGAACAAAACAAAAGCACTTCAAGCTCTGCCTTTCCCAAACTTAGTGGAAGGACTGAAGGTCAACCTCTTATTATTTTTTTTTTAACGTCAACTTTTTTTTTTTTTTTAAACAAAATGGAAGGACTGAAGGTTGACCTCTTTTTTTTTTTTTTAATAGGTCAATGGTCCAGGTCACGTGGCTAGACCAACATAAACAGTTCTTAATGTTATTTACACCAAACTTGGAGAGATGGTCGAGGGTAAGACAACGATGAGGGAATCGGATATTCAGAACAGTCAAAAGTCAAAGTCAAAGGTCAAATTCACAGGGTAAAGTTTATGCTCAGCCCTTAGACGCAATTCTAGGGTGCAGGTGTTGTGCTCTCAGCGCTCCCTCTTACTATTGTTATTTTTTTATTATTCCTCCTCACAGAATAAACACAAATGCACGATGAAAAGAGGAGGATAGGAGGAGCGAGAAGGGAAGAGAGGAAAATTATGAGAAGGAGGGCAAGAGCGATGGCCAAAAATGGCAGAAAGGCAACACAGACGAGGGATGATAATGAGAATCAGACTGGGGGGAAATGACCGTGGAAATGATGGGAAAAATGTGTGTGTGTGTGTGTGTGTGTGTGTGTGTGTGTGTGTGTGTGAGAGAGAGAGAGAGAGAGAGAGAGAGAGAGAGAGAGAGATCATATACCGAGACAGACAATGACATCACGACGAAGATTAGAGATGAAGGCAGATATTAGGGGAGTAGCTAAGGCAATTAAGCATGGAAGCCACACAAGCGCAGTGGAAGGAGGGATTGTCTTCCTTAATAGAATACCTTCGCTAATCCAAGACTGCAGTGTAGGGGTTGGAGGACGTAAAGTGGTTCTTGATAATGTTAACACACGTAAGTCACTGTTTGCTAAAGCTTTTATTGTTACTGCTGTTATTATTATTATTATTATTTTCTGTTGCTGTTGTTATTATGCTGGTGTCTTTATACGTGTCCGTAATACGAATTTATTTAATATTCTTCCCTATCACTAGTGTTCCTGATATCAGTCGATCAGTTGCGGGACACAATTTCAATATTTTTGATGATGATCGTCCACACACAGCGTGATGGGAGAGGAAAGAAGAATGAGCTTCGGTTAGGTAAAGTAGAGAATAAAACGTGTTGGTGAGACAGTCGTTGAAAAATATTTATACAAGTAACAGAGAAAAATAAATGAGAGCAAGGAGGGCAGAGGAGAGAAAATAGAAGAGAGGGGAAACGAGGAGAGAAAGGAGGAGGAGCATAAATTATAGAGAGGAGAAAAAAAAAGTGATAAAGAAAGGAAACATACTAAGACCATTGATAGAAACCGATATTAATCAGGACCACTGGATAAGGTGGAGGGGTAAGAGAAGAGAGAACTCAAGAAAAAAGATGAGAAGAAAAAAAAAGAAAGGGGAAAAGAACTGAGAAGAGACAACGAGAAACAGATAAACTAGAGAATATGTGAAGAGGTGAGAAGAGAGGCGACAAGAGGAGAAGCACGAAAAGAACAAAATAAGGGAGAAGTGAAGGGAACAGTAGAGAATGAAATAAAATGTTTGGCTGGAAACAAGCACAGGATAGGAGAGAGAGAGGAAGAGAGGAGAGAAGAGAGGCAAGAACCGAAAAGAAAATAAGGACAGTGAAAAGAATAAAGGAAAAAAGAAGCTAAAGATGAAAAGCGAAAAAGTGAGGAGAGGCAGAAGATATTGGGTAAAAAGCATAGATAGCAAAGTAAAGAAATAAGAGGCATGAAGAGCTCAAAGCGTTCTGAAACGGAAGGAAGAAAGAGTTTTAGGAATCGTATATTAAAAATGAGAAAGTTGGCAACGAGAAAAAGAGACAAAAGAGAAACGCGAAGAAAAAAAAAGAGGCACACACACACACACACACACACACACACACACACACACACACACACACACACACACACACACACACACACACACACACCAAAAAGAGAAGAGAAACAATAGAAAACAAAGTGAAAAATAAAAATGGGAAAACTGAGAGAAAAAAAGGAAAGGGGAAAGGTAACAGTGGAGTTATAAAATATAAGTAATTAGATAAAAACATGGAAATATAGTACGCCCAAAAGAAGAAGCACTTACATAACGAAAATGAATCACGAGAGAAAATTTTAAGAAAATCAGTGGGAAGGAAGAAGAAAACACGAAAAAAGCGAAAAAAAAACTAAACAATTAAAAACACTTACCATTATTATATCTGAATATTAAAAAACAAAAAAAATGATGCAGGAAAATATGGTAACATGTAGGCATGAAAAAAAAAAAAAAATGAGGAACACGAAAATTACTGAAAGGGAATGATAGAAAAAAACGAGAAATGAAGGAATAAGAAAGGGGACAAAGGTAAATGAGTAGAAAAAGTAGAGAGAGAGAGAGAGAGAGAGAGAGAGAGAGAGAGAGAGAGAGAGAGAGAGAGAGAGAGAGAGAGGGAGGAACGGAAGGTGGACGAATGAAGAAAAAAGACGACAGAAACCAATTTTTCGATGAATTAAACAAAAAAAAAAACTAAGTAAATGATAAAAGTGAAGACGGACAAGGAAACAGGAATATAAAACTGGTAAATATCGTGGATTAGAGGACAAGATTAGTTTTCACACAGATATAAATGCTTAATGGTTACTGATTCTCTCTCTCTCTCTCTCTCTCTCTCTCAACACGGAAATCGTACTTGATAATGATGAGCTGGACGGACGAGCTTTGAACCAACGTGCGATTTCGCCCAGATTTAAAGTCAACTCAAATAATACATTGTACTTTAGTCTCCCTGAACGCAGCACTTCGTTAAGCACTATTCATGGGGGATTGGTGCTCAGTTGTACTCAATGTGGATTATTTGGCATTGTTTTTCAGGCACATCCACACACACCCACACACCCACCCACCCACCCACACCCACCCACACACACACACACACACACACTCAAGCACGCACGCACACACACACACACACACTCCGAAATTTACACAAATTCAGTCACCACAGAGGTATATAATTATTACATTTAGATGTGTGTGTGTGTGTGTGTGTGTGTGTGTGTGTGTGTGTGTGTGTGTGTGTGTGTGCAACAATATTACGTGAGAATATACGAAAAAAGAAGATACTGAAATAACTAGCACATAGTATCAGTCACTACAAGGTACTGATCTATTTTTCATTACAAGTTACCTTATTAATTCCATACCAAAGTGCAAAATTATTTCCCTTAGCCTTCCACTCCTCACCCTTTCTTGGACCTTCCTCCTTATTCAATTTGTCCCTTCCCCCATCCAACTTCCGTCCCTTACCTCTCCTTTCCACAACCCTCTCATGCACTTTCCCCCACATCCATTCTTCCCCTTCCCTCCGCCCCACTCCCCTACCCCATCTCTCTCTTCCCTCACCCTCCTCTCCCACACCACACGCGTACATACTGTACATCGACGGTGGAAAAGAGAAACGGTACGGAAAATGAACCGATACGAGGTGAAAATACGGTAATCGATAAAAGGATCTATGAGAGAGAGAGAGAGAGAGAGAGAGAGAGAGAGAGAGAGAGAGAGAGAGAGAGAGAGAGAGAGAGAGAAACAGCATTTTTGGTCATCCTTTGCCATCATGTCATTCTCGGCCCACAAGATACATGAAAAGTAATTAGTATTCAGATAGTGCTATGAAAAGTGTCAATAAACGTGCAATAAAGTATGAACAAAGGAGGGACAGACGTGATACCGAAAAGAAAGCGTATGCATTGGACGCAAAATGCACGTTCGCACGAAGGCACATATATACATAAACTCTCTCTCTCTCTCTATATATATATATATATATATATATATATATATATATATATATATATATATATATATATATATATATGTGTGTGTGTGTGTGTGTGTGTGTGTGTGTAGGCTCAAAGAAACAAATATAAAATCCACAAAAATCTTTTCGAAATAAGAACCATCTAACCAACAACAGAAAATACAACGGCGACAACTTTTTTCTTCAGTGCTCTCTCTCTCTCTCTCTCTGTACTTTTTACTTTATTATAAATTCCTGTAAAGAGGTAGTAATCTTTATCTTCCTACTAATGTTAGAACTAATGTTAGGTATGTTTATCAATGCAGTATTCTCTCTCTCTCTCTCTCTCTCTCTCTCTCTCTCTCTCTCTCTCTCTCTCTCTCTCACTCCAAACAGACTAGAAAACTCACTCTCCATTTTCATCATGGCTTTTCTTTTTCTCTCACTGTAAGAGGTCACTCAACTGTCCCCTTCCCCTCTGAAAGAAATAAAGCTAGGAAAAAAGAGAGAAAGAAAGCTGAAAAGGGTTGACTTGTAAATTGTACTACAATAAATATTCCTTAGAAATATGGATCTATATGACAAAATTATAAAAGAAAACAAATTAAAAAATAATAAACCTAATTAGGAGCGAACCTTAAAGACTGAACGAATGAGAAAGAATATATTATCGTAAGGAAATAAATAAAATGCAAGGAGAAAACTGAAAACTATTCAAGAAAAATGAAAGAATAAGTGAATGAACAGAATGAATGATCGAACGAAGGATGCATGAAAGAAGGAAATGAAGGAATGAAGAGATGGAAAGAATAAATATTAAACGAAGCAAAGAACATGAAACTACTAAAAAATAAAAATAACTGAACAGAAAGCAAACTAAAAGTTAAAAAATGAAAAAAACTAACCAAATTACAACACATTTTAATAAATTAATAAAGATAAGAGTAAACTTTACGTACACTGGGGTAAATTTTTCACACACTGGGGTAAACTATGTCTGTACTGGGCTGAAGTTTCCATTTACTGGAGATAACTTTACATATAATGGGGCAAAGTTTGCGAACACTGGGTACACTTTACATACACTGGTATAATTTTTACATATACTTTGGTAAACCATATAGTTTCTTCTTTAAACTCTGAATATACAGAAATTGTGTAAACTTTACATATTGTTAGATAAAATTTACGTATACTTGGGTAGATTTCACATATACTGCTGTAAACATGTTTTGTGGGGTAAAGTCCATATATACTGGCGTAAACCCTATATAATGGGGAAACTGTACACTTAGTAAAGGTAACCCCACCATACATACATACATCATATATATATATATATATATATATATATATATATATATATATATATATATATATATATATATATGTAAAGTTTACCTGGTATATGTAAAATTTTCCCAATCATCATCATCATCCGGACCTCCTTTCCCACCCTATGGCACGGTAAGGAGTAGCAATGTCTATCAATTTATATAATATACCCCTGCATATGTAAAGTTTACCCCAGTATATATAATACACCTGTATATGTAGAGTTTAACCCAACATGAGCAAAATTTACCCCAACATCATTCCAGAACGCACTTAACCCTCGTCCACATTCATGCCCCAATCACGCAGAGCTGGTAAATGATTCCTAATGAACTGAAAGTTTTACCGATGCTTAGAGAGAGCTCAACAGTGAAACATCCACACGTTGGTGTTTAACAGAGTGTTAAACCTCATATAGTTATGAAAAAATGAGTATAAACAGTAATATTTTTTTTACGTTACTAAGCAATAATATTGATAAGAATTTATTGGTACTAAAATATTTCACATATTCCTTTGGATCCTAAGCTGCTGTGCAAATCTCAAATCAGTATCATTTGGTAATAGACGGTTGACTGTCTTAGCCCAGGATAGTATTCCAGTACAACTTTACTGTGAATTAGCAGCGATTTCTGTTGTTTTATTAGACTTCCATTCGTGTCTGATATTCTGATATATCTTACATTTAATATAATAAAGACTGTACAGGATGTGGATATAACAGCATTTTACGCTGTGGCAGCCACCTCAGACCACTAGTCACTGTCGCTGTTTCATATACATTCATGGATTTCTGACGTAAACCAGCAGGCAGTGCCACAGCTGTCACAACTCGATCTTGTTGCCACATCTGCGGTATTCACTGGAAGAGTCCCAGAGTGTACGGGAGAATATCTAGGTGTGATATGCACAGTTCTGAATGCCAACGAGAATATAATGGCAACGACAGAAACATGATCAACATCACTGCCGAACCCCCTGCATACGGTGACGTATTCTGAAGGATACGAGTATTCTTGCTAGGTTGTTACAATTGAATTCCGCTTAGGGAGAGAATTTGTGTGTGTGTGTGTGTGTGTGTGTGTGTGTGTGTGTGTGTGTGTGAACGGGTTAATAATAATTCATTCATTGCAACTGATTTTTCCAAAGTAAACAAATTCGTCCAGACACAGCAAAAACGTCATCGGAATCATCATCACCATCGTCATCGCCAAAATCCTGCCTCTTTCCTTCCACTCGCAGGTGGGGAGTGGTAGGGTCCAGAAAGCAGGAAAAAACAAATGGTAGTGAGTGATATCGGATTACAGGAATAAAATGTACTGTTGTCTGAAGCGCGGAAACAGTCAGCAGGTAAGCAAATACTTATATCCTACGTGGTAAAAAAAAAAAAAAATGTGGAGGACGTTTTAGGTTTTATCCATGTTGCAGGTTAATTTACTATGCGTCCGTCAAGTCATGTGTTCTAGGTAGTATACGAGATTTCATGACACCGTTCCCTTTGCGATTTATTATGCGTATTACACCTTCATTTTCTCTTTTGTATTACATATTTCTTATATCGACACGGTTTGGTAGAGTAACATTCAAGAAAATAAAATGACAATATGAAAAATTAACAGCTAACGAGGAGGTGTTAGGAAATCTCAGAAACGACCAGAACTAAGGTCCTGGTGCCGACGTTGCCCCCACGGAGTTAGATGATTGCCTGCCTGAAGGCCTCTTATGGCAGAATCGTGGCGAGTGGTTGACGATTGATGTATTTCTGGCATTGGGATGGTCGCCTTTATTGTTAAAAAGACTCGGATCGACACCCGTCGCCCTCGAGCGGTGGGATAACCCATGGCGGCTGAGGTCGGGCCATTGCAAGGGGATATCAGGGGGGCGTAGTCTAGGCCTGAGTGCCACGCTCCCCCGCATCTCAAATACGGACCACACGAATGCTGGTGTGACGTACCGAAGGGTTCGCATACGACTTACTGTACTTGGGCCACCCCTTATGAGATTAAGGTGTCTGGCAACAGACAGATAGAGATGGATGAAACAGTGGGTTTTTCATGTGAGGTTGGGTTGCCAAGTCAATTTCACAGAGGTCCTTAAACTTGTCCTCATGAGCTGTTAGAAAGACACTATTAACAGGAATCTTTAGTAAATCATTCAGAAACTATGTTGGCAGAACATTTAAAGTTTGTAACCCCCCTCCCAAATTTAATGAATACCCCAGATCTAGCTATAAAACTGTTAACAGGCACGCGTATCACCGTACTGCTCTTACGCACCGACTGAGAACCAGAAAAAAAAACTTCCATCTCGTATGTAACGAACAGTATGATGCTAAGCAATGGTCCGTGGCACCGTCAGCACCACAGCGTCAAACCCACACTTCGAACTTGTCTGCCAATTTCCATCCTGATCCATCAAAATGAGACATCTAAGGGTTGTGAAACATACCAACTTCTCTCAGCATAAGGAAATTAGCCATCAAAGGTAAGCTGGAAACAGAAATTATGGTAATAGGCGAACTTTGTTTTCAACTCCACCTTAGAACATTTCCGTCATTTCTTCATTGATTTGTGTGGTGCCATTTCGCTCCCATTGTTCACCGTTACTCCCACTCCGCCTCTCTCTGTTGGCTCTCACTTCAATATCTCTGTCAGCAGGGGTCTTACTACCTACCTCACATGCACTCCATATGGTCGGGTCAGTCCTCTGCTCCAGCACCGACCTCAATTCACTCTCAGATGTGGACCGGGCTAAATGAAGTGGGCCAGGTTATTGACTGGACATCAGTAGGGCGCCACCCCTTCACAGTGGGTGCATTTTACCCACCCAACAGCCACATGACAGCTGGGATGAGAGACCGGGTCCAGGTGAAGCCATAATGGACAGGGGATGTGGAAATATTGCTTGACTGGCAGACTTACACAGCCACCATGTCAAACTCAACAACTTGGAAGACAGGGCCGTGTGTGTGTGTGTGTGTGTGTGTGTGTGTGTGTGTGTGTGTGTGTGTGTCCACTTATACGTAGTGGAAGGGAAAAAAAAACACAAAAGCACCAATATCAATAGTGTCCGATAAAAATGAGCAATATTGTATATCCATCCATCTATTCATCATCCAAGTCTTGGAAATTCTCGACCTTACCTCACAGGCACACAATAGGCCTACATACAGAAATATGCTTCACAATGCCTGTGTTATGGCCATTCCACTGACTGCTAGATTAAAATGAGGGTGGAAATCTTGCCGTTGACATCATCCATTTTATTTCGTTGCCAGTTCCATTGCTCCTCCTAATTCACACATTCACATACATAATCCACCTATATTTATCTCATCCTTCTTTGCATCATCCCACCCTTAAATTCACTCATACATACCCTTTGCACTAACATTCCTACATCCATTCTCCATGTGTAACAATATCATCTATGCACTCTCATTTAATCATTCAAAACTGACTTCTTCACTTACCTATCTATCCTGAATTACGACATTCGTTATCCTATCCGACATATTCATCTCATTCACATATTCCTTCACCGTCCCGTTGAAGCTGCTCTCAATCATGACTTCTGATACAAGTGATACTAAAGAATCTCACACACATTCATTAATACAGTTACTGCAATACCTTTATACAATACTCAGCAGGCTCTATGCTCAAACCTACATTTCGTATCAAGTCTTTCAAACAATAAACACTCCACTTCCTTGTGTTAGCCATTCTATGTTAAACTTCATTTCAACATATATTATACTCTTGGATATTAGTTAAGTCTGTTATACCAACACAGAGTTGTATGAATGAGAAAAAGAAAATATTAACAGGCTATTGGAAAACCAAAGAGAGAAGTGAAAATAATCCTGGTAAGCTGGCGAGAATACAACCCCGGCTTTGTTCATACCACACCAGCAGTCAGTTCACTTGTCAGCTGTCTTACAAGCTTTGTCTGAAAATTAATTAACACCAGCGAAATACGGATGGTTCAACATATCTGCGAAGTATTTACCAACATAACTTTCGCTCTGTTGAGCACCACCTCTCCTGCTCTAAACCTCACCTTGTTTTTCTAACGGAGACTCAGCTGTCTGAGGCAACTGACAGCAAACCCTTTTCTCTATCCTCCTACTTTCTCTATACTCATTTCAAAGCCAAAGGTGGCTGTTGTGTATATATACGCAACGACTTATCTTGCTCTCGTGTTCCTGAACTCGATTCTTCTGAATTCTCTACACTCTGGCTTCGGCTTTTCTATCATTCTCTGACTAAATATATCTGTGCTGTTTACTTATCCCCTAATTATACTGACTATCAAAAATTCTTCGACTATCTTACTTCTACGATGGAACACATTCTATCCATTTCTCCTTTCTCTGAAATCTCCATTCTACGAGATTTCAATGTTCACCACCACCTTTGGTTCTCCTCTCCTTTCACGGATCCACCTGGTGAACAAGCCTACATCTTTTCTATCCTTAATGACCTAGAGCAGCTTGTACAGCACCCTACCCGTATCCCTGACAGCCTTGGAGAGAGCTCCAACATACTTGACCTCTTCCTCACAACTAATCCTTCTGCTTACTCTGTTAATCTTTTCTCTTCGTTGCGCTCCTCCAATCACAACCTTATTACCTTAACCTGTCCTATCACTCCGGTACGGCCTGTGGACCCTCCAGGGAAACGTCGTCTGCAGCATTTTGGAGCCGCGGACTGGGAGGCCCTCAGGCAGTACTTCTTTGATTTTCCCTGGAATGATTATTGCTTCCATGGCCGGGAGCCATCTGAGTGTGCCTTGCGCATTACGGAGGTTATTCTCTCGGACCTGGAAGCATACATTCCTATCTCATATCCTTTGACTAACGCAAGAAAGCCTTGGTTTCATCACGCTTGTTCTAATGCTGTCCGCAACAAGGAGAGGGCCTACAAAAGGTACCGGAGCCAACCCACCCCTGAATCACATCATCTTTACGTTTCTGCCCGGAATCGTGCTAAGTCTGTTCTTCACTCTGCTAAAAATAATTTCATCCATACTAAATGCTCTCAACTCTCCAACTCAAATTCTTCCAGCTCCTTCTGGCACCTTGCCAAAAATCTTTCTAACAACTTTACCTCATCATCCTTCCCTCCTCTTTTCTACTCTGATGGTTCTGTAGCTATTTCTTCAACTGATAAAGCAGATCTCTTCGCACAGACTTTCTCTTCCAATTCCACCTTAGACGATTCCGGTGCTGTTCCTCCATCTCTTCCCTCCTCTGACTTCCTCATGGCTGACATTAAAATTTCTTCAGTTGATGTATTTTCTGCCATTGCTGGCCTCAGTACTAACAAGGCATATGGGCCTGATGGGGTCCCTCCTGTTGTTCTCAAGAACTGTGCTTCTGTGCTTACACCCTGCCTAGGCAAACTCTTTCGCCTTTGTCTGTCAACTTGTACCTTTCCTTCTTGCTGGAAGTTTGCTCTCATTCAGCCAGTCCCAAAGAAGGGTGACCACTCCCAACCCTCCAACTATCGTCCAATTGCTTTAACGTCCTGTATTTCAAAAGTTTCGAGTCAATTCTCGATAGAAAAATTTTAAAGCATCTTTCCTATCACAACCTTCTTTCCGATCGTCAGTACGGGTTCCGTCAGGGACGCTCCACTGGCGATCTTCTCACCTACCTTTCAGACTCCTGGTCATCCTCCTTTCAGGACTTTGGCGAAAGCTTTGCCATTGCACTTGACATCTCAAAGGCTTTCGATCGAGTCTGGCATAAATCTTTAATTTCCAAACTGCCCTCCTACGGTTTCTATCCTTCTGTCTGTGCCTTCATTGCTAGCTTCCTTTCTGGTCGTTCTATAGCCGCTGTTGTAGACGGCCATCGTTCTTCTCCTAGATCTATCAACAGTGGTGTTCCTCAGGGCTCTGTCCTATCACCAACTCTCTTCCTTTTATTCATCAATGATCTTCTAAGCTGTACATCTAACCCTATCCACTCATATGCTGATGACTCCACTCCTCACCTTTACATTCGGTTCCCGCAACGCCCATCTCAACAGTTACTTCAACAAACAAGGGATGAGGCTATGGCACACCTAATGTCTGACTTGGCTCGTATCTCTGACTGGGGTAAAAATAATATGGTTGTTTTTATTGCATCTAAGACTCAGTTCTTACACCTATAAACCCGATAAAATCCTCCACAGGTATACCCACTAATGTTTAATAATATTCAGCTTAATCCTGCATCATCCTTGAAGATGCTTGGGGTTTCATTTACTCAGGACTTATCTTGGAAAGATCATATTACATCTCTTGTAAAATCTGCTTCCAAGAGATTGGTTGTGCTAAGCCGACTCCGCTCTTTCTTTACCCCTGCACAATCGTTGACTCTATACAGGAGTTTTATCCGCCCCTGTGTTGAGCACAACTCTCATGTGTGGGTAGGCTCCCCAAATACAGCTCTTCTCAATAGGGTGGAGTCAAAGGCTTTTCGTCTCATTAACTCTCCTCCTCTTACTGACTCCCTTGAACCTCTGTCTCTTCACCGCACTGTTGCATCTTTATCACTTTTCTATCGCTACTTTAATGGTCACTGCTCCTCTGAACTGTCTGCTTGCATTCCTCCACCTCTATGACGGGCGCGTAGCACCCTTTTGGCAGCAAACTCTCATCCCTTTTCTGTCCAACTCTCTAATGCAAGATTAACTGTTACTCCCAGTCTTTCATTTATGCAACAGGTCAGCTCTGGAACTGTCTCCCTCTGTCTGTATTTCCTGCTGTCTATGATCTCCAGTCTTTGAAACGCAGTGTGTCCAGGCATCTCAAAATGATCGGATCTTGAATTTGGCTCTCTATTATTATTTTTTTTTTTCTCTTGGAGGGAACTGTTACTGCGGACTCATGGTCTTTGGTTCCTTCTTCCTCGCATAAAAAAAAAAAGAAAAAAAAAAGGGTAGCATTTAATTTCCTGACTACCAGCATACCACGCTGTCCAAACATTTCTGAGCCACTTGCTATCACAGTTACAATGAGTAGTCCCAGTCGACCTTCAGCTGGCTACGGACTGGACGAAAATGTTCGTACCTAATTGTTCTTACCTAATTGTATCTTTACAGGAATGAGTCAAGCTCATACTGTCCCGTGTCTTAAACCATATTTATTGTACATATCCTGAAATTTGTGAATTGGTTTGGCACACAGTATTTCATTCGGTGGTGCATTCCATTGATCAATTGCTCTGTTTGGGAAACTGAATTTCCTTACGTCTTTATCACCTCTCTTCTTACGCAGTTTTTTGCAGTGTCCTATTGCTGATGCTTCTCCATATGTTAAGTAATCATTCATGACTATTTTCTCCTTCCCTGATATGCACTTATATAGCATTATCATGTCACCTCTTTTCCTTCTCTCCTGTAGTGTTGGTAGATTCAGTTTATTTAGTCTTTCTTCGTAGCTTAGGTCCCTTAAGCTTGGTATCCATCTTGTAGCGGCCCTTTGAACTTTTTCAGTCTTGTCTATGTGCTTTTTGAGATGAGGACTCCAGACTACTGATGCATATTCCAGGGTTGGTCTAATGAATGATGTTATTATCCTTCTTAGCATGTCTTCATTTATGTATGTGAATGCTATTCTCATATTTGCAAGCAGTGTATACATGTTCCGTACCTTCTCGCTGATGTGGTCAGCCGGAGATAGTCTGTTATTGATAATCACACCTAGGTCTTTCTCTCTTTCTGATGTGTATAGGGTTTTATTTCCAAACTTATAATCCCAATCAGGTCTTTTTCCACTTTTACCAAACTTGATTACATGACACTTGTCCACATTGAATTCCATTTGCCATGTACTACTCCATTCATGAAGTTTATTTAATTCTTCTTGTAGCTCTTTACAAGAGTCTGTGTTAGTAATTCTCCTTTGTATTTTTGCATCATCTGCAAACATATTCAGATAGCTCTCATTTCCAGTGTTATTGTTTATATCATTTATATACACTAAAAATATGATTGGTGCCAGCACTGAACCCTGTGGTACTCCACTAGTCACTTCTTTCCATGATGAGTAGTTTCCTCTTAGTACTGTTCTCATTTCTCTTTTTATGAGAAAGTCATGCATCCAACAAAACAGTTTGCCTCGAATTCCTCCTTGATGGTACAGTTTCCATAAAAGTCTTTGGTGTGGTACTGTGTCAAAAGCTTTCTTGAAATCTAAATAGATACTGTCCACCCATCATCCTTCCCTTTCCTGTATTGTGTTTGTTACTCTGTCATAGTAGTAGTGTGTGTGTGTGTGTGTGTGTGTGTGTGTGTGTGTGTGTGTGTGTGTGTGTGTGTGTGTGTGTGTGTGTGTGTGTGTGTGTGTGTGTGTGTGTGTGAGAGAGAGAGAGAGAGAGAGAGAGAGAGAGAGAGAGAGAGAGAGAGAGAGAGAGAGAGAGCATTCTCTGAAACAAACCTTTTGTATACATGCCTCACATCTTCACATGTCACCATTTCGGAGCTAATACCCCTAGTCCATACAAAATTAATGATAAGGGGGTCTCTTTCAGGACTGGTGTGATGGTACTATTAAGGAAACTTTTCACCCGTGGATGGGTCTTGAGGAAGTGGTTGAAGTCTGTTTTACCGACATTCAAATCAAGAAAGCGTTCTCTGTCCATGTCTAAGATCGGCCTCGCATCCCTTCTGACAACTGACCACTTCTCTTACCTCCTGGCCACTTCTAACCGGCAGACCACTTTTCTGACAACCTGACAACTTTTTAACCATCTCAGACCACTTTTCTATCCACCTGACCACTTTTCTATCTCTGACTTCTTGTACCCACCACCAGACCACTTTTTAAAGCACCTGACAACTTCTAACCATCACATACTACTTCCCTAACAACCTGACCACTTCTAACCACCACAGACCACTTTTCTAACAACTTGACCACCTAAAGCACCACAGACCACATCCCTAACCACCTGACCGCCTTTAACCATCACATACCACTTCCCTAACAACCTGATCACTTCTAACCACCACAGACCACTTTTCTAACCACTTGACCGCTTCTAACCACGACAGAGCACATCTCTAACCACGTGATCAGCTCTAACCACCAAAGACCTCTTCTCTAACCACCACAGACCATTTTTAAATATCAAAGTCCTCTTCTTTAACCACTACTTCACTTCTAACCACCACAGACTACTTTTCCAAACACCAGACCACTTCTAACCACCACAGACCACCTCTCTGACCATCAAGCAGCATACACATACCAATTTTCTGTTCGATTGCTTAATGAAAGGTCAGTCAGTACTCGCTCCTTGTATGCAACTGGTCACCTCTGCAAATGTCTTCAACTGGTCACCTCTGCAAATGTCTTCCTTAGTCTGTTTTTCCCACTGCCTATAAATCCCAATCTTTTATATGCAATGTGTCCACAGAATCTCTCTCTCTCTCTCTCTCATTTTTATCAGGATTTAACGAGTATGTCTGGACGTTTTTTTATTCTTTTTCTAAATGCCGTGTCCCCTGTTTTCGATTACGGTTAAGGCTTGCCCTTGGGTTTTGGAGCGTGTAGCACTTTATGACTAAATGCCCTTCCTGATGTCTACCAATGACCCTGAGGTTGACTTGAACCTCCGACCCTTCTGTCAGAGCGCTCTTCCCCGAGAGCAACAACACCAATAGCATCAGGTGTGGGCTCCAGATTTCCCCTCTCACTACAATCGGTTCTTAGAAGGCTGTAAGGGTGTCGGTTCCACTCAGTCAGCTTGTCACCCTGCATTAACTAAAAGGTGTAAGTCAAGAGACATGGACGGCTGGTGAAGAGAGGGATAGATTTATAGTTTGTCGCTTCTCAGATTTCTGAACACTACTTCCTCAGCGATTCATTTTATCTAGCACAAGAGGTAAAGATTAAGTCTAAAATCTAGTTCTTTTATGAGATTTCTCAACACTTCTTCCTCAGCGATTTATTTTACCCTACACAAGAAAAGAGTTTTAAATTTCGTCGCTTGTGAGATTTCTCAACACTTTTTCCTCAGTGATTCATTTTACCAAGCACAACAGGCAAAGAGAGTAGGATATTTATATCTAGTCCTTTTATGAGATTTTGGAA
This sequence comes from Coenobita brevimanus, assembly GCF_032717465.1. Lineage (NCBI taxonomy): Eukaryota > Metazoa > Arthropoda > Malacostraca > Decapoda > Coenobitidae > Coenobita > Coenobita brevimanus. The sequence goes on along the minus strand of NC_137016.1, from coordinate 32,783,246 downwards.
CTCTTCTTCCTAAGCAATTCATTTTACATCGGCACAATAGGTTAATAAATTAAGAGCTTTATATTTCGTCACATCTGAGATTTCTGAACACTTCTTCCTCAGCGATTTATTTCACCTAGCACAACAGGCAAAGAGTAAATTTCATATCTAGCCCTTTTACGAGATTTCGCAACATTTCCTCCACAATGATTTTTTTTTTTTTACCTGGCACGACATAAAAGGAGAGTTGAGTTTTATAAAAGCGGCGACTCACTAGTGTGATAGCTGTGTGCTACTTTCGTCTCCTTTTAGTGTTACAGAAACGAAAATAACAGGGAGCATATTACAATTCATCTGAAAAACTTTTCAGGTCACAACTAGTTCGAAAATGAAATCAGTTCACACCTACTTGCTGAGAAGCAACTCACACCTTCTTGCTAAATCGTGTAAATCTCTTAAGTGTCTCTCCTTAACCCGCCGCATGCCGGCTATTTTTAGCCCTCTAGGTCACCCCAGTGCTGGCCATTTTTCGACCTTTTTTTTTGGGGGGGGGGCTAAAATGATAGATTTTGATGTGGAAACAACGAATTTCGCCATTAAAATGCTCACCGAGGCTCAGAAATGAGTTTTATTGATTCCTGCATACTCATGTACAGGTATAGCCGCTCTCTCACACTCTCCACGTATGTGAAAGTCGTTTTCTATGTAAGGTATACTCAGGTATTTATGCTGGGAAGGTACAGCAATGTTCAGTACACTTTTCTGATTACTTATTACTTCAGCATCTATCACAATTTGAGTGTCTTTCTCAGTGTCAATGCATTATCTTACACTTACTTGAAGATAGGTACAACCTGACTTCATAATGTACAGTTCTGGTACTTACAAGAAGGTATTTATAACTTGACTTCACTATAATATTATAGTCCTTACACTTACAAGGAAATATTTACAACTTACACTTACATGAAAATATTTACAAAATGCCTTCACTATGTACAGCACTGGGTGAGGCACACAGGCAGAGTGAGGCAGAGCAAGCATGAGGGGGGGGAGCAAGTGAGTGTATGGCCTTGACAGCCTGGGGGATGGTTGAGGAACAGTTACCAAACATGCCTGCCAATTTTTACATGCAAATCTTGAAAAATGCGTCACAGCGAAGTTTTTTATTTTAGACCATTTTAAAATGGCACTGGCACTGGCTGCGAAATTATGTCAGACCGTTTTAAAATGGCACTAGCACGCAGCAGGTTAAGCTTATAATTGAGCACATCTGGTGTCCCATGGGATGCAGCCCCAGTCTAGTCCTTCCATAAATGTCCGGGAGGTGAGGCCATAGCTCATTCTCTGTTCTCCCTCAGCCTGAGACAAATGCACTCCGCAGCTCCCCCATCAGCTTATCCTACAGGAGCTCCCTCACCATTTCGTTTATTACTTTCTATGGTGAGTTAGTGGTCGTTCTTTCTCTCAGCTTTCAGGAGTCAGAGTTCCAGTTTCCTCAGTTTTTCCTTGCTGTTTTCTAGCTGCCTATCCTTACTCAGGCCTTCAGGCCTCCTCTTCTCCTCTCGTTTCAGCTCCTGTGACAATGTCGAGAAGTCTCGCTGTGCCTACCCTAAGTGTGCTGCTTCGTTCATCGGAGATGGCCACCTGCACTGCATCTCCCACTCCTCCTGCATCCGGGACCAATTCTTTGACCCGGATAACTGCCCAGTGTGTTCCCCATGGCTCCCCCGCCTGCGTTCCGGGGATGACACCGGAGAGGACATCACTTCCCCTCAGGAGGCCCAGTTGCTGAGGTACAGATGGAAAACAGCACAGAAGTGGGCGAGCAGCAAAGGGTTCACCCTGTGTTGGGCCGACCCTATCGTAGGTGATCGCCTGTGCAGAGCAAGAGGCAAGGTGTCTCCAGGGAGGCCTCCCATAGCCTACCCCCAGATACTAGGACTCAGACCCAGGGGGAGGACCCTCCCAGTCTCCCCCCGGTCCCCCTACCAGTCCCCACCCCACGTATCTCGGATTCTCCCCCCTCGTCTTCTCCACTCCTGGCCCCACCCCTCACCGCTGAACTTTGGAGCAGAGCGGGAGGCACGGCGCGCCCAAGGGCTCTGCCTCGCTGCCTACCCCTGGCCTCGCAGACGCCGACCCAGGAGGAGGCCCCCCCTCCTTCTTCGCTCCCTTCTCTTCCCTTGATAGGCAGTTCAACTGGGGAGTGAGAGAGCTCATCAATCCCCACCTTAAGCGGTGGGGGCAATCCAGCGAGCGGCGGAGCCGATGCCCTGCTTGCTGCCGGCCCAGTTTCAGCCCCACTTCCCCCCCCATCTTTCCCTGATGGGGGGGCACACTTGGGAACCACTATTGCCCTGAGGGTGAAACAGTCCTTGGAGCATTTTGGCTTCCCCCCATGCCCCTCCTGAAGTTGGGGGCGTATTGCTCCCACCTAGTCTTCGCCCTCTTCCTCCTCCTCCTTGGTCTCACTGGGACCTGGAGGTGCAACAAGCGGTGTCAGAGTCAGGGGAGGAGGTGTTCGAGTTTCACCGGACCCCGCTGTCCAAGTAGGAACTGTCCAGGGTCCCCTCAGGGCCCTCCCCTGCCCAGGCCCTCGATACAGTAGAGCAACTGGGATCAGTGAAGGCTCTCAACCCTCTTTCTCCTTCCTTCTAGAAAATCAGAGTAACCACCCTGGCCCAGATCCTTTCATCTTCCCTCTCAGTCTGGCCTAGGTTGGACCTCAACGGGGATCTAATTTGGGCCTTGTCGGCGACGGAGAATCTCACAGGCCCTCCTTGCCCCTCCTCCCTGTTCCTCTGTTTCCAGGGGATGAGGCCATCCCACCGGAATGGAAGGAATTTGTCTGGGCCCCTCACCTCCAAGCTAAGGACTTGCCTTGGCAAGCCTCGTCAGTCGCCTCCAGCACCCTGGCTAGAGACGAATATGCCTGCTGTGTTGCTGCCTCCTTGATCTCGGTGACTACAGTCCTGGAACTCATAGCCAAATGGACCAGGGCTATGATGGATTTCCTCCAGACTTTTTCTAAGTGGGAGGTTTTTAACCCACGGCGTCCTGTCGACGTGAATTAATGTCCACATGTTTTGTCACTGTCAATCTCGTTGACGTACATAAACGCGAATCAATTGCAAGGTCCCTAATTTGCACAATTTTCAATTTTCGCGAGTGATATTTGGTACTTATACACGGGACACCTTCCTCTACAAGATGCCAGGCAGGGACAATGCCTTACCCAGCATGACCTCCCCCTCTCCTGCACGCCATTGTCTCAGCAATTCACCTGTTATCAGTAACCTTGCCAGTAAAGCCATGTCATGCCACGGTACGGAATTCATGGCCAGTGATTCCCCAATCGATGACAATGTGGAGGACAAACTTTACATAATATTAGAGGAAGATACAGTCAGAAATGATGATCAGGTAATGTGGCAAAAAAAGATCAGGTATGGTGATGAGTTAGTGAGTGAAACAATGCTTATAATGCCTATATTACTGTTTGAAAACCAATATACTCTCGTACTACATATAAATTCGTACCAAGTAAATAAATAAATACTGTTTATGAGTGGTGTGAAATAGTTACCCTCCCACAGAACTTGTTTTCTTTCGTGCCAGCCTGTTAGAAAACCCAGTCAGGTAAGGAGGTACTGCTACCTGGATCGAGTATTTTAAACCTGAGGTGAGCGATTTCTCTATGAATTTTCGATGTTTCTCACCAAAAGTGGAGGTTTGAGCTAAAAAAAAATTTTTCCAAAAATGGTTGTGATTGGGGGGAGTCAGTGGTGGAAAAGTGGTTGGGATGGGGCGGGTTAATGTCTCCATCAATTTGGCAACACTTGCTGAGGCTATGGCCTTCTCCTCAGGCTCCCTGATCCGCCCTGCTATGGAGGCCATGGCGGATGCCAGGATAAAGGCCAGGTCAGAAGCTTTCCAGTTTAAGACCAGGGATATCAAAGCTGACCTCCTCTGCTCTGCGCCCTTTGCCTCCGCACTTGTCCATTAAGAATGAATCGACAAATGCCTGGCCTCACAGCCCCCCATCTTCAGATTAGACACAAGGGGGATCCTATTTCTCCCCTCACTTACCAGGGCTACCCTCCCTTCCACCAGGTCCCCTCCCAGAAAGAAATCCCGCCCCTCCTTTCCTCGACACTCTTTTTGCCATCAAGAGGAGAGAAACTCCAAAAAGAGAGACTCCAGGAAGCATTTCAGAACAGGGACCACAGATGACAAGGGACCCGCCAGAACAAACACAGGGCCGAATGAGTTTCACACCCTGGGCCTCCTTTCTGGCCGGCACGAGGTGTGGCCAAAGGGCACCTGGGCACGCAGGGTGGTAAAGTGGGGTCTCACGTGGCCCTGGCCCAGCATTCTCCTCCTGGGTTACCCACCTGGCAGCTGCCAAGTCACAGCCACGGTGAGCGGGCACGTGGAGGAAATGCTAAAAAGGGGGTGGTGAAGGCGACAGGGAAAGTGTTCCTCTCTCGCCTTTTCACCATTCTCAAGAGGAACTTGGACAAGGACAGGCTGGTTGTGGATCTCAGCATACTGAACAGTTTCATTGAGACGACTACGTTCAGGATGACTACACCTGCACAGGTCCGCCTGCACCTCCGTCCAGGCTCGTGGCTCACAGCGATCAATCTTCAGGATGCTTACTGGCGCGTCCCTATTCACCCACGGTTCAGGAAATTCCTGGTCTTCCAGATGGATACGGAGGTGTTTCAGTTCACTGTTCTGCCCTTCGGTCTCTGCATCACTCTTCGGGTTTTCTCCCGACTCACGAAAGCAGTGGCTTCAGTCCTGGTTGCACAAGGGGTCAATGTCATGATGTATCTGGACAACTGGCTACTCACGGCCCCCACAGCAGCCGAGTTAGAGACAGCCGTAGAGAAGACCCTCTCGACAGCTCGCTCTTTGGGCTTCAAAGTCAACCTGGAGAAGTCTCACCTCTCCCCCACACAGTCCCTAGACTGGTTGGGGCTGTGATGGGACTCAGGTCGAGCTGCCCTTCGTCTGTCGGAAGACAACATGAAGAGATTACGCTGTCGTCTCTTCTGCACGGTCAACTCTGCCTCGTTTACCCTCAGGAAATGGGAGGCCCTCATGGGCTACCTGAGCTTGGCTGCAGAAGTGGTGCATCTAGGGAGGCTCCGCCACAGGAGACTCACCCTACTAGGCAACAGGTGCTTCCCAAAGACACGGCGGAATGAGCTGCACCCCTTCCCACCTTACCTACAAGACCTGCTCCATCCCTGGCTCAACCCAGAGGCCCTGAACTGCTGGCTCCCCTGGACACACTCGGACCCAACGATCATGGTTACCACTGACACCTCCGACGAGGGCTGGGGATGCCAATCCTCGGGAGGACATCAAGGTTCTGGAAGATGGGACCAAACTATGATCGAGAAACACGTCAACACAAAGGAATTGTGGGTGGCGGTCCAATTTATCTCAGACAATCCGGACATTATGTCCCAAACTGTGAGGTTCCAGTTGGACAACATGACTGCAGTTCGTTGCATCAACCGCCAGGGAACCTCACAGTCAGAACTGCTGTTTCACTGGGCAGTGAAGAGGCAACTCCACCTGGAAGCCTCTTACATCCCGGGAGTAGAGAACGAGTGGGCGAATGCACTGTCATGCTTCAGGGACACCTTAGTAGAGTGGACCATCAAACCGACAGTGTTCAGGTCACTCACTGCCAGATGGGGCACACCGGAAGTAGATCTAATTGCTTCCAATGAGTCAGCTAAGCTCCCAGACTACATTTGCTGTCGGAACGAACAGCAGCAGGTAGACCCGACACATTCTCAGTAGAGTGAAACAGAAGGAGGTACATTTACCTGTTTCCTCCACCCTGCACCTCAGTCATGCTAAGAGTGTGTCGGAAGCTCCGCTCCTTTTGGGGCAGAGTTCTCCTTCTAGCTCCCCTTTGGCTGGCTCAATCTTGGTGCACAGACCTCTCCAGCTGGTGCCCCTACCCCCTCTTCCTAGGCTCGGGTTGTCTCCAGAATGACATCTCCCACAGAGTGGCATCGAGCCTCTGCCTTCACGCCTGGATTTTTACACTCCATCCTCCATCAATCTTTATCGAAGGAAGTAGTGAGGGTGGTCCTGGCCGGCCTCAGACCATCGTCGACTCGGCAATACGTGTCTTGCTGGAGAGCCTTCACCTCCTTCCTGCACCGGCAAGACGAAAGAGTACCGACCGAAGCGTCAGAGCTCTCGTTTCTGTCCCACTTGGTGCAGGACCGAGGGAAAGCAACGCCCACAGTGGCAGTGCACGTGGCTGCCTTAGTGGATCCTCTCAGATTCGGCTTTGGGCTGGAACTGAATGAGAGACTGCTTACCCTGGTCAAGAGAGGTTTATTCCACCTTTGCCCCCAGCCCAGACGGTCTCCATTGACCTGGTCCTTGCAGAAGGCGTTAGACCTACTGCAATCAGACCATTTCACTTCCCAGGCTTCCCCCCAGCACCTCTTGGGCAGGGCAATCTTTCTCCTTGCCTTAGCGACTGGTTTCTGCTCCTCACAGCTCTGTGCTCTGACAAGATATCCCATCTGGACTAAGTTCACAGAAGGGGATAGAACTGTCATTCTCTCCCCCTCCCCGAAGACGTTAATCAAGAGCGAGAGGGCAAACTTCAGAATGAGACCTACGTCAGTTCCAGCCTGGTTCACGGACATAGCACACCATCCACTGTGTTCTGTGGCGGCACTTAGGCAACACATCAATATTACCGCCAGTGCCTCTGAACAGGCTCTGTTCGTCCACCCCATCCCCCTCACGCCCCTACGTGTCCCAGCCCTAGCAGCTTGGATTTGCACCTTGATAAGAAGATCGGACCCCTTGGCCAACCCTAACCTCATGACATCAGGGGCCTGGCCTCCTCCATTCTTCTTCTGAGGTCAGGAAGTCTAAACACAGTGGTGGAGGCTGGGCAATGGTCATCCACCTCCACCTTCACAGACAAATACCTGATCCATCAGGTGGTGGATGTTCCCTGTGTAGCCATGACAGCGCTTCCTCAATCCACTCACGACCAGGAAAACGTGAGTGCCTAAACCTAAGTGTTAAACAGCGTTGTGCATATCATTGCCTTACGTCACAACCGGGTTGGTGTGTTTATGATAAAGGGCCTCGGACAGTATAATAAACTTCACCTGTCAGTTGTCTCAAATCCTCAGTTCTGGCTGCATCAGCCACTCGGCCATAGATATAAGTTTAATGCATTGTAAGAGGTCTGAGGAGAGGTGGTAAGTTCTCCCCGCCCCCTCTCCTCATGCCTCCCTTTAGCCATACAGTACTCATCTTGTTAAGCCACTATAAGGGGCCCCGGGCAGAGTAATAAACTTCCCTGCTTCTAACCCCAGACCCCGATTACAGGATGTGTCTAACACCCAATAATAGTCATTAAGATTACCGAATTGTAAGAAATCCGAGGCGGGACAATAAAGTCTTTCCTCCCCACTCGGTTTTCCTTCGGCCAACAGTACTGGGCACTTTGTTATTTTAGTACTGGAAATTATGGGCAGAGTAAAGAATTTACCCTGTAATAGATAATAAGTCTAACAAATGTGAAAGTCTGAGACGGAGTAATAAAATCCTAATCCCTCCCCCTCAGGTTTGTTCCCGTGCCATTCATTGCTCCGCACATTGTAAATTTATTTTATGGCTCCAATAATAAACCAGATATCAGCACAAAAAATTCTTTTTCAGTATCACGCTTCCCCCTGACCTGTCAGTGTTTTCACTTGCTTCTCCCCGAGACGGGGGTAGGGACTTCCTCCCCCTACCTCTGCCCTCCCAGGGTATTAGTGGGTAAAACAGCTTTGGTTTTTTTTCCCCCAGTCCTATATAAGGTATGGGATTTCCTCCCTTGCCCCCCACTTTCCTTGCAATTGGGGGAGGAGAGATCGAGGGACTTCTTCCCTCACCCTTTCCCTTTTTGTTAAGGAACTATACAAGACGCGAAAAGGTTGCGAGTGGAGCAATGGTTTTTACCTTTGTTTTCCATAAATTCTTTCGCTGTCTTAACAGATTCTCCTGCCTCACCAGCTTGGAATTCAGCTTATAGTGAGTAGCCGCTTTTAAAATACAGGCTTTGAAAAATTGAAAAACTCATTTTTAAAAGCTAAACGAACTAATGTGAATATATTATCTCCTCACCTACTTCAGTAGCTTCCCGCTCCGCAGAGGATCCTTGATTACTTCACTTTGGCATCTAATGAGCTACGGCCTCACCTCCCGGACATTTATGGAAGGGCTAGATAGGGCCGCGTCCCGTAGGACGCCAGATGTGCTCAATTATAAGCTTAAGGAGAGACACTTAAGGGATTTACACGATACAGCAAGAAGGCGTGAATTGCTTCTCAGCAAGTAGGTGTGAACTGATTCCATTTTTGAACTTGCTGAAGCCTGAAAAACTTTTAGAGTTATTCAGATGAACTATGATATGCTCCCTGTTATTTTCGCTCCTGTAACATAAAATGGAGACGAAAGGAGCATACAGCTATCACACTAGTTCGTCTAGCTTTTAAAAATGAGCTTTTCAATTTTTAAAAGCCTGTATTATATTTCGTCGCTTTTGAGATTTCGCAACACTTCTTCCTCAGCGATTTATTTTACCCACCGCAAAAGACTAAGAGTAAGAGTTTTGTATCTGGTAATTTCTGAGGTTTCGCGACACTACTTCCTCAGTGATTTTATTTCGCACAACAGGAAGGAGTGAGTGTTTAAATCTAGTCACTGCTCAGATCTCGCAACACTTCTTCCTCAGCTGTTTATTTTTCCTAGCACAATAGGCAAAGAGAGTAATAGCTTTAGATACAATCCTTTTTCTGAGATTTCATAACATTTCTTCCTAAGCGATTTAGTTTACTTACAAATCCTTTTATCTCTTTGTCACTAAGGAAAACAATGTCAATAAAAATAATAATTAATTAATATAAAAATAAAAAATAAAGTACATTATACTTAATAAATAGCTATGAATAATGTGGTACGAAGTTTCTTACGTCACTTGGAATACAGTCAAAGCTGCAGTCGAAGGTGCACTGTTTCAGGGTTTCAGCTTTCTATTAGGTTTCGGACACTCGCCATATACCCGACTGTCTGTTCTGTGAGGACAAACAGCTCTCCTACGGACCATACATCTACGCATGTCACCAATTCGACGTTAATATCCACCGACCATACTGAATACATACTGTGGCTGTTTCATTCAGGACTGGTGTGATGGTATTAATGGAGATATTTTACTCGTATATCATGACGAGGTTGGTCTGGAACACAAATATAGTCTTTAACGAAACTCAAATAATTAAATTGTTCTCTGTCTTGGCCTAGGATCGAACGCGCGCCTTTCTAGTCAACCCACAACATTTCTCACCACTTGACCACTGAGTCCCCTGTGCTACGTGCTCTCAGCGTAATCAGTACGTCCATTTAGTCTGCCCTAATGTTTGTATGTAAGTAGTTTCTCCACACACACACACACACACACACACACACACACTCTCTCTCTCTCTCTCTCTCTCTCTCTCTCTCTCTCTCAGGGGAGGCCACAAACAAGAAGCTCACAGTAATTACACCATAATAATAGGTCCACCTACAATTACACATACTGTACCTCACAACAATTTTCTAAGTCAGGCCTCAACATCTTACTTTAAATGTTAAAATGCAGAGTTAACCCCTTCAGTTCAATAATTTATTTCTATACTGTGTTCTTGTCGCATCCTAATGATTATATTCAGCTTTATGAAATTATTCGTAATAGAGAGGTAAAAGGCTGAGTCGAACCACCACAGTTCAAAGTCTGTCCTAATCTAGATGCAATCTTCTTGGTGGAATCAGGAATAAGCTCTAAATACCATCGTGGTGAAGGGGTTAGATATATTTGGTTCAGAATGCTGGTGAGTAGACTGCAAAGATGTTAGTTCATAAATAATACAAATGCTGAGTTACTTATGATCTGACCGAGAATGTGGGTGGACAAAACTTAAATGTATGTAGACAATTTTGGTGAAAGGCAGCGAGGGGAAGTACACCGTTTTGACTTTAACTTGGTCTCAGATTGCAACCTCTTCATCTTGAGTGCTGAGTTGTAATAATAGATTGACATTAAACTATGATGGTTGTCACAAAGAAATGCTAGAGAAAGGATGCAGTAAGGTAGAACTGTCTTCTGCTGTTGAGCTACGTTAATTAAGGTGTAAAACGACGAAAAACTGGACCAAGTTAAGGTGAAACAGCCATAATACCATAACACCAAACTATTAACTTCAAAAAAATTTCTGAATTGACGAATACTGATGCAGCCTTCATTACTACGGATCCTCCCAAAGTTGCATAATGAGCCGTAATATATAATTAGAAAAACTCATAAACTAATAGTCAGGGGATAATGAGGTCGGTCCATAAGTGTTACAAATGCAGAGGTATCGCCAATTTGCCTGAGAATGAGAGTGTGTATAATTCAAAGATATGTGGGTCAATTTAATAAAAGGCAGCGCTGGTAACTATCAATAAGTTGTCATATAAATCCAAAGGCCTTTGTATTTTAGTGTAGTGCAAAAATTATTTTCCGCATACACAGCCATTGCATCCCGGTAATTTGATATCAAAATGAGGGCCACTTATGTTTGATTCATAATGCGATTTTCCGATGGACGTTTGCCCAAAAAAAAAAAGTATTGCAATCAAACTACTTATAATCTGGGGATGTATAGGTATAATAACTGATAGCAAAATGCATCATCACAGCTGTAGTTTCCAAAAATTAAAATACTTCACTATTATACACTATTCGTCTTTATAACAAAGCAAAAAGACAGCTCACGATTTTGTCTGCATGTGGTTAACCTGGTAGTATTTATAGCATATCATTCGAAGCTAAGCGTCCTTGAATCTGACGGCGTTTTATCGTCTATCTATCGATCTTCTATCAATGACCAGATGCTGCTTGTGCTACCCTGTCCTCTGTCATCAGGCTACCTTCCCTGCAACTCACATCACCCTCATTCATATAGCACACCTCTCTAGCCCATCCCTCCACCTTATCCTCACTGTCAGTATTGAATAACTGAAAATCGCTTTACTTAATACCGTGCATGGTACTACACTGGTGGTTGGCAAGCAGTATCAAACCCCCCCCCTCTCTCTCGCTCTCACCCACACACACACACACACACACACACACACACACACACACACACACACACAGGTACCAATACAGATAAACACAAAACTCTCTCTCTCCCTCTCTCTCTCTCGTATAGCTGCTGCACGCCCCCAGGTTTATCTCCTCTCATTGCTCACACTGCTGGCAAGCGTGTTTCGTTTCACGGGGAGCACCACCACAGATGTAGGGAGGAATTGTTGTCAGGGGTTAGTATTCTCTCTCTCTCTCTCTCTCTCTGTATGTGTGTGTGTGTGTGTGTGTGTGTGTGTGTGTGTGTGTGTGTGTGTGTGAAAGAGAGAGACTAAAACTCAGAGTAAGAATCGAGCAAAGTGCCATTTTCTAAAGTGATTTAAACTTTTCAGAAGTACGTATTTCCGTTTTCTTTTATTCACTCTCAAACGATTATATTCAACTTAGTAAACATCACTCGCTTTGAAGGGGCGACAGTAGGCCATATAGAATTCCTTAAATCTGAAGGGCGACTCCTACGATGAATATATAGGAGACAGTAAAAATAAAACTTGTGACGTCCTTGGCCTGAAGTTATTTTAAGATTAAGACCTGTAATCTCGTTAAGTAAGGAAGCCCCCAATTACCTCTATCTTGGCGATTTATTTTGTATAGCTGTTTAATATCCTTTTGTATGTTGTTTATGCATGGTATGGCGATATTGGAAGGATTTATGTAACATGGAAGAGGACTGTATGGAGTAATAAATCAAATAAATCGCTAAGGAAATGATGTTAAGGAGCTTCTTTAACCGACGAGAATACAAGCCTAAGTCTGTTTGGAGTCTTCCTTTTCCTCTTAACCCATTCACCCTGATGATGTATTTTGATTACGTTCTTCCTGCTTCAAGATAATATTAATTTGGGAGAGACTTTAACTTCAGGATTTATATACTTTTCTTATATGCGAGGAAGAAGGAACCAAAGATCATGAGCCCGCAATAAGAGTCCCCTCCAAGTGAAAAACAAAATACAAGAGAGAGCCAAATTCAAGATCCATTCATTTCGAGATACCTGGACACACTGCGTTTGATAGACTGGAGCTCATAGGAAGCAGGAAATACAGACAGATGGGAGACAGTTCAAGAGTTGACCTGTTACATAAATGAAGGACTGGGAGTAACGGTTAACTCTTGCATTAGAGAGTTGGACTGAAAAGGGATGAGAGTTTGCTGCTAGACGGGTGCTACGTGCCCGTCGTAGAGGTGGAGGAATGCATGCAGACAGTTCAGAGGAGCAGTGACCATTTAAGTAGCGATAGAAAAGAGATAAAGATGCAAGAGTGCTACGAAGAGACAGAGGTTGAAGGGAGTCAGTAAGAGGAGGAGAGTTAATGAGACGAAAAGCCTTTGACTCCACCCTATTGAGAAGAGCTGTATGTGGGGAGCCTCCTCACACATGAGAGTTGTACTCTACACAGAGGCAGATAAAACCCCTGTATAGAGTCAACAATTGTGCAGGGGTAAAGAAAGAATGGAGTCGGCTTAGCACACTCAATCTCTTGGAAGCAGATTTTACAAGAGATGTAATAAGATCTTTCCAAGATAAATCCTGAGTAAATGAAACCCCAAGCATGTTCAAGGATGATGCAGGATAAGCTGAATATTATTAAATATTAGTGGGTATACCTGTGGAAGATTTTGACGGGTTGATAGATGTAAGAACTGAGTCTTAGATGCATTAAAAACAACAAGATTATTTTTACCCCAGTCAGAGATACGAGCCAAGTCAGACATTATAGTAGCCGCAGCGAGAAATGAACGCTGTGGTGGGGCAGCCGGTCATCCGGGGATTCCCCCACTGTAGCCATATCCACATGTCACCGACCATCGGCCACCGCTGCAGCCCCGCTCCATGATCCTTACCCTGTGTCTCTGGCTTTCTCTTTCTCTCTCGGTTTCTATATAAACTGCTGTATTTCCGAAACTAATTATGAAATTATTATGACTTTTGTTCCACACCACCTTTGAGGTAAAAATCAAGGAGAGTTTTCTGTATAAAGGTTTCCCCCCCCTCCTAAATGTGGCATATGAGCGGGGGAGTGCGGCCTTGCCGATACCTCCACCTGACCTATAATTATACACTCGCCAGAACTGACCTGCCCTCAGACAAGGGGGGGGAAACCTTTATACAGAAAACTCTCCTTGATTTTTACCTCAGTGGTGGTGTGGAACAAAAGTCATAATAATTTCATAATTAGTTTCGGAAATACAGCAGTTTATATAGAAACCGAGAGAGAAAGAGAAAGCCAGAGACACAGGGTAAGGATCATGGAGCAGGGCTGCAGCGGTGGCCGATGGTCGGTGACATCCTACCTCTATGGTCGGTGACATGTGGATATGGCTACAGTGGGGGAATCCCCGGATGACCGGCTGCCCCACCACAGCGTTCATTTCTCGCTGCGGCTACTATAGGTGTGCCTCAGCCTCATCCCTTGTTTGTTGAAGTAACTGCTGAGATGGGCATAACGGGAAACGAATGGAAAGGTGAAGGGTGGAGTCATCAGCGTATGAGTGGATAGAGCTAGATGTACAGCCTAGATGTCATTGATAAATAAAAGGAAGAGAGTTGGTGATGGGACAGAGCCCTGAGGAACACCACTGTTGATAGATCTAGGAGAAGAATGATGGCCGTCTACAACAGCGGCTATAGAACGACCAGAAATGAAGCTAGCGATGAAGGCACAGATAGAAGGATAGAAACCGTAAGAGGGCAGAATGGAAATTAAAGATTTATGCCAGACTCGATCGAAAGCCTTTGAGATGTCAAGTGCAATGGCAAAGCTTTCGCCAAAGTCCCAAAAGGAGGATGACCTAGGAGTCTGAAAGGTAGGTGAAAAGATCGCCAGTGGAGCGTCCCTGACGGAACCCGTACTGACGATCGGAAAGAAGGCTGTGATAGGAAAAATGTCTTATAATTTTTCTATTGAGAATTGACTCAAAAACTTTTGAAATACAGGACGTTAAAGCAATTGGACGATAGTTGGAGGGTTGGGAGTGGTCACCCTTCTTAGGGACTGGCTCAATGACAGCAAACTTCCAGCAAGAAAGAAAGCTAGAAGTTGACAGACAAAGGCGAAAGAGTTTGCCTAGGCAGGGTGTAAGCACAGAAGCACAGTTCTTGAGAACAACAGGAGGGACTCCATCAGGCCCATATGCCTTGTTATTATTGAGGCCAGTGATGGCAGAAAATACATCAGCTGAAGAAATTTTAATGTCAGCCATGAGGAAGTCAGAGGGGGGAAGTGATGGAGGAACAGCACCGAAAACGTCTAAGGCTGAATTGGAGGAGAAAGTCTGAGCGAAGAGATCTGCTTTATCAGTAGAAGAAATAGCTACAGAACCATCAGAGTAGAAAAGAGGAGGGAAGGATGATGAGGTAAAGTTGTTAGAAAGGTTTTTGGTAAGGTGCCAGAAGGAGCGGGAAGAATTCGAGTTGGAGAGCAGAGAGCATTTAGTACGGATGAAATTATTTTTAGCAGAGCGAAGAACAGACTTAGCATGATTCCGGGCAGAAACATAAAGATGATGTGATTCAGGGGTGGGTTGGCTCTGGTACCTTTTGTAGGCCCTTTCCTTGTTGCGGACAGCATTAGAACAAGCGTGATTAAACCAAGGCTTTCTTGCGTTAGTCAAAGGATATGAGAAAGGAATGTATGCTTCCATGCCCGAGAGAATAACTTCCATAATGCGCAAGGCACATTCAGATGGCTCCCGGCCATGGAAGTAATAATCATTCCAGGGAAAATCAAAGAAGTACTGCCTGAGGGCCTCCCAATCCGCAACTCCAAAATGCCACAGGCGATGTTCCCCTGGAGGGTTCACAGGCTGTACCGGAGTGATAGGACAGGTTAAGGTGATAAGGATGTGATCGGAGGAGCCCAATGGAGAGAAAAGATTAACAGTGTAAGCAGAAGGATTTGTTGTAAGGAAGAGGTCAAGTATGTTGGAGCTCTCTCCAAGGGAGTCTGCGATATGGGTAGGGTTCTGTACAAGCTGCTCTAGGTCATTAAGGATAGAAAAGATGTAGGCTTGTTCACCAGGTGGATCAGTGAAAGGAGAGGAGACCCAAAGGTGGTGGTGAACATTGAAATCTAGAATGGAGATTTCAGAGAAAGGAGAAATGGATAGAATGCGTTCCATTGTAGAAGTAAGATAGTCGAAGAATTTTTGATAGTCAGTAGAATTAGGGGATAAGTAAACAGCACAGATATATTTAGTCAGAGAATGACAGGAAAGCCGAAGCCAGAGTGTAGAAAATTCAGAAGAATCGAGTTCAGGAACACAAGAGCAAGATAAGTCGTTGCATATATAAACACAAAAGTCATCTTTGGCTTTGAAATGAGTATAGAGAAAGTAGGAGGATACAGAAAAGGGTTTGCTGTCAGTTGCCTCAGACAGCTGAGTCTCAGTTAGAAAAAGAAGGTGAGGTTTAGAGGAGGAGAGGTGGTGCTCAACAGAGCGAAAGTTAGAGCAAAGGCCGCGAATGTTGCAGAAATGAAGAAGAGAGTCAGACAGTGGTTCCAGGCACCTCGAGTTGTCAACGGGAGAGGGGCGGAAGGTGGGGGCATTTATGGTCACCCCCCCCCCCTGGGGACTCCGAGGCTTGGTGATGAGACGCCATGATTTTTTTTTTTTTTTGGAAAAGAAAGTGTAGTGTGTACTGTGCATGTAGTTTGGTGTAGATAGTTAGAGAAATTTGTGTTGGAGAGGATGCTGGCCTACTCTCTGTGTAACTGAGACACTGAAAAAGTTCAGCAAAGGGGGATGGTCAGGAACTAGTCCTGAGCGCTGATGAAACGGGAGCTCCAGCACTCCCTGTCATCAGCTTTCCATCCACCTCGGGAGTACTGCCCTGCTCGACTGGTGCTACAGTCTACTCCTGCTACTGTCTTTATTTACTTGAGGATTTATATATTGTCTTTGTTTACTTGAGGATTTATGTATTGTTCTTATTTACTTGAAGATTTATATATTGTCTTTATTTACTTGAGGATTTATGTATTGTCTTCATTTACTTCAGGATTTATATATTGTCCTTATTTACTCGAGGATTTATGCATTGTCTTTATTTACTTGAGGATTTACGTATTGTCATTATTTACTTTAGGATTTATATACTGTCTTTATTTACTCGAGGATTTATGTATTGTCTTTATTTACTTGAGGATTTATACACTGTCTTTATTTGCACCGTCGCTACTGACTAAAGTCATCTAAAGGTGACAGGATTAAATCAATATCATTCGTCACCGGATTCATGGGATTACTGTCCCCCCCCTCTCTCTCTCTCTCTCTCTCTCTCTCTCTCTCTCTCTCCTAAACTGAATAAGGTAAACTAAAGTAAAAAAAAAAAAATTAATAATATTCGTCAATGGATTAATGGGGTTAATAAGTCCCCTCTCTCTCTCTCTCTACGATTTCATTCACTTTAGGATATTCTTTTTAAACTGGATGTGTTAGATACAGCTTTCATTAACCCCTTCACTACTTGAGATCTATTCTAGGTTGAATAAAATCGTCTCCAAGTACGAGGAACAAAAAAATAGTCTTCATTAATTCGTCCAATACTGGAAATCCTTCTTAAGGTGACTAAAATAATCTGGAGTATGAAGATAATAATAATAATAATTGAAATGATAACATCTAGCAGCTACACGACATCCCCAGGAGGCGACAACAGAGGATTAGATGTAGCGTATGGGGTGTCTGTACTATATGGGCGCAAGTCCCGGGTAGCCGCGCACCCCTACTCCCCGGAACCGACCCGACCCGTACACCTCAGCCCGGGCTCACTACTCTCTTGCCAGCCCAGCCTGTGTCAGGATAGGGGTGGAGCTGAACCTTACGCTCCATACAGCCTCTTGGAGATGGCCTCAAGCCACTCCAGTCTAGAGACAGCCTCAAGCCACTCCAGCAAAGAGAAGGCCTCAAGCCGCACCACCAAAGAGACGGCTTCCAGCCACTCCACCAAAGTGACGGCCTCAAGCTACTCCACCAAAGGGTTGACCTCCAGCCATTCCATTTCTGAGACAGCCTCCAGCTGCTCCACCTGGACTACCCGCAGGGTCAATGGCAGTCCTGAGGACATAACACAAGCGGCGGCCTCCTGCCGCCCCCGCGGACGAGACACGGCCTCCAGCCACTCTACAGCCACATGTCACCCTCCCGCATCACCTGCTGTAGTACCAGTCCCCAGCCAGGGAGTCCACCACTAGCAGCCTGGCGGCAGGGCCCTGTACTGTCCCTGGGCCTGTTCTCCCTGCAGCCAGCCCCTGAGGAGGACCTGCCCCTAATGGACCCTTCCTCCGAACAACGCTGCAGTCCCCTCCTGACAGCGGAGCACCCCAGAGCTGACGGCAGCCCCTGGGTCCCTGATGGTGCCCCCAGCTCCCCAGGGCGAGGCCGACCCCACTCCCAGCCGAGGCGACGTGCATCTCCAACCCAGCGGCTCCGTAAACATCTGGAGGAGTTGTTTGGTCCCTACCCTGCCAGTCAGACCTCTGCCCCCAGCCCTCAGCACCCATGGCCCTTCATCACACCCATGAGGGGCGACACCAACCTACCTGGACTATAAGTGACTCAGGTGTGGTTCAGTGCATTGATATATAGGAAAGTGCCAAAAGTGAATTCATGAAGTGGCCGTGCCTAGAAAGTGACTTAAAGTGCAGTGTTGTAGAATTAGGGCTCCTGTGTCAAAAGTAATGATCACTATTGCTCAGCACCCCACCCCTTCCCCCTTGCACATGGGTCAACCTAAATTCTCCCCTCCCCTCCCCCTTTTCCCCCAGCAACGAAATGGAGAGGTGAGAGTGTGAGAGAATGGGGGTATGGATGGGGTATATGTGCAGGAGTAGGTGAGAATGAGAGGGCAAAAGAAGGAGTATATATAGTTGTGAGTAAAAGATGGAAGAAGAGCATAAGACAGTATGGATCACTTGGGTCAAGGATTGTGTGGGTAAGATTGAAAGTTGGAATACAAATGTGAGCGATTGTGTGTGTGTGTATGCACCAACGCAAGATCGTGCAAGCAGAGTGAGAGAAGAGTTCTAGACAAATGTGGAATTGTGCATGGAAAAGTTTGGAAGGAATGAGAGAGTGTTTCTGATCGGTGATATGAATGGTAAAGTAGGGAATGTGAAGGTGGATGGAATAGTTGGTGAGTGGGGTGTGCCTGCTGAGATAGATGAGAATGGGAGTACGTTAGTGGACATTTGTGCTGGGAGGGGATTGGTGATAGCCAATACTCTCTTCAGGCACAAGATGATCCACAGGTATACATGGCAAGTGATGAGAAGGTTGGGTGGTGAACTGAATAAAAGGAAGGCAATGCTTGATTATGTGTGTGTGGATGAAAGGATGCGAAAATGTGTAATGGATGCAAGAGCTTACAGAGGTTCGAGGGGTGGACTTTCTGGCCACTACTTGGTGGTGGCCAAAATCATGGTCCAATTAGGATGGAGAAATAAAAGAAGGGAGAGACAGGAAGAGGGAGTATTTGTAAGGAGAGTGGAAAGGTTACAAGAGGATGAGAAAAAGGCAGAGTATAAGAGAGAAGTGGAGGAACGATTGGGCAAATATGAATTGGAGCTGATGGGGGACGTGGAAGGTGTGTGCAGGATATTTACAGAAAAAATATGTGCAGCATGTGATGTGGTGTGTGGGATGAAGGGAAGACGGAGGGATGTGCAAGGAACAGCATGGTGGAATGAAGAGGTAAGACAGGCTGTGGCACAAAAAAAGAAAGCATACAATGAATGGATGAGAAATAGGGGCGTGGAAGAAGCTGAGAGGCGGAAGAGAGAGTTATATGTAGAAAGAAAGAGAGAGGTGAAAAGATTAGTAAGAGAGAGTAAGAAGAGAGCGGATGAGGAATTTGGAAGGAATTTGAGTGTAAAGTGGAGGGACTGTAAGAAAATGTTCTGGAAAGAGGTGAAAACAGTAAGATAGGGTGGAAGTGAAGTCAGCAGGGGAGTGAAAGATAAAAATGGTAGATTACTAGTGGAGAAGGAAGAAAAAGTGAGCAGATGGAGAGAACACTTTAAGGAATTGTTGAACATAGAGGATGGAAGTAATGCGAGTGTAAGTGGCTGGGGAATGGCTGGGAGGAGGAGGGAGGTGAGAAGACAGGAAGAAATCAGTAGGATAGAAGTTGTGGAAGCAATGAAGAAAGTTAAATTGGGGAAAGCCCCAGGAATTGATGGAGTGTGTGGTGAAATGCTGAAGTATGGGGAAGAGATAGTAGTAGAATGGATGTGGAAAATGTGCAGATTGGCCTGGGAGGAAGGTAGAGTCCCGGAGGATTGGAAGTCAGTTATAATTATTCCCTTGTACAAAGGAAAAGGGGAAAAAGAAGTGTGTGGTAATCATAGGGGCATCTGTCTTCTTAGTATAATAGGAAAAGTGTATGGTAGGATACTTATTGACAGAGTTAGAGAAAGAACAGAGGAATTAGCTGGAGATGAACAGGGAGGCTTTAGGAAGGGAAGAGGTTGTGTAGATCAGATATTCATTCTTAGATCTTTAGTGGAAAAGCTTCTAGAGAAGGGAAAGAAGTTGTATGCGGCTTTCATGGATTTGGAGAAAGCATATGACAGGGTGGATAGACAAAGATTGTGGAAAGTATTAAGAATATATGGAGTAGATGGGAAGTTGTTGAATGCTGTGAAGAGTAAGTATGATGGTGTTAAGGCTGCAGTGCGTGTGGATGGTGAACTGAGTGAAATTTTCTCATTGAAGGTTGGGTTGAAACAGGGATGTGTCATGTCTCCATGGTTGTTCAATCTGTACATGGATGGGGTAATAAAAGAGGTACAAGGTAGGGTAGTGGATGTTGGAGTGGCCCTGGTGAGAGAGGGTAGTGTTTGGAAACTCCCTGTACTCTTGTTTGCAGATGATACTGTGTTGTTGAGTGAAGACAAAGGAGAGCTGCAAGGCTTGGTGGATGAGTTTGGGAGAGTGTGTAAGAAACGGAATCTAAAGGTGAATGTAGGGAAGAGTAAAGTGATGGTCTTTGAGAGAGGTGAAGTCAGTGAATGTACAGTGAGGTTGGATGGTGAGGAATTGGAAAATGTGAGTATGTTTAAGTACTTGGGTAGTGTGATGAGTAAGGATGGAGGTTTGGAGGGTGAAGTGCCTGAAAGGGTACAGCAGGGAAGAAAGGTTGCTGGTTCCTTGAAAGCAGTAATAAGAAGCAAGGAAGTGAGTATGGAAGTGAAAAAGTTACTACATGACAGTATTATGATACCAACTCTAACGTATGGAAGTGAAGCTTGGACGTTGCTGGAAGGACACAAGTCAAGAGTGAGAGCAGTGGAAATGAGTTATTTAAGAGAAGCCTTTGGAGTCACATGGAGAGACAGGCTGACAAATAAGAATATAAAGGAGCATTGTGGTGTGGATGTGGATGTGATAGGAAATGTTAGGAGGAAGACACTGAGGTGGTTTGGCCATGGCCAAGTAGAGAGGATGGAGGGTGAGAGACTGACGAAGTGAGTGCATGTGAGTGAGATGGAGGGGGGAAGAGGGAGGGGGAGGCCGAGGATGAGACTGAGGGATGGAGTGGAGAGGTATATGAGAGAGGGGTGTGTGAGTTGGGAGCGGGGCAGTGAAATGGCAGGGGACAGGGCGACGTGGAGGCGATTTGTTTGTGGCCACCCCGAACAGGATTGAGGCGTCTGGCAATAGATAGATAGATAGATCAAGATCAAGTCAGTGCACCCCTCAGTGATCGTGACAATGGTGACCATAAGGACTCTCATGTGACCTGGAGCCACCAATCCAGAGACTGTATAAAAAGTATAATCCCGGGGCACCCAGATTCATATTGTAAACTGTACCAGGTATTACTTTAGAAGTAACCAACATTACTGATTTTCATTATATTATGTCCCTGAACTATTCTAACTAAGACTTACCTTTTAAGCCTAGTTTGAGTTGGGGGAAAGAATTTTGTAACGGTAGTCATGTAGTGACAGGTTAGGCTAACGCTTAGTAGTGGATGAATGTCGCGCCATATTGGCTGGAGCAGGCGTGTGTACTTAGTCTATGTCGGCTGGACTCGAGTGTACTCAGCTGGTACTTTCGTATGTATGTGAGTTTTAAAAGCAGCCAATCAGGCGTTCCCGAGCAACAGGGACTTTTGAAACCAGTCAGTCACAAGAGTAGTAAATAAAACCAGCCAGTCACCTTAAAGTATTTGTGGGTGACGCAGGGACGCCCAAGATTTGAAAGTCAGTCATAGTCATGGCCTCCAGTGATGAAGAATGTGTTGTTGATTTCCAAGTTTGTATCGGTTGTAGCAAGGATTACTGACAGATTATCAAGGACTACCACAGTAATAACGAAGCATCTATTGAACTAAGAAAAAAAATTGCCAAGTGAAGTAGTGTAAAGAGTGTAACTTGCCCTGCAAAGATCGGGAAGGTAGACATCAGTGGTACTGCGGCTGGTGGAGAAAAAGTCGGAAAGTAAGAGGAAGATCCAGTGCAAATTCACCGTTTCCGATTATAAAGGAAAAATTCTACACCCTTAACCCCTAAAGCGCGGCCATGAACAGTTGACCTCCCTCGAGTGGCGGGGTTGTATCGCGGTCTGAGTACTTGTAGGAAAATATTAGCCAAAAATCAGAGATTAACCCTAGAACATTATACTTGGTATGGCAGATAGTACTTACATTCAGCTTTCTCCAGAGATAGGTGTTGAGCTTTCGTGGACTACCCAAGGACTTGTGGAGATTTGCAAAGTTGGGTAACCAAATCTTCACTTTCACGCCTCCAGCAACCCGGTTTCCCCTCTACCACAGCCTCATTCTGTCACAGTAAACTTTATACTACAACGTACAGGTAGTTTGGAATCCGTATTTGTACAATAAGCACTGAAAATAAAGCTAAAATCAACAGAGCGTATGGCCGACATGCATTTTCACAGCTAAAAACATGTATACTACAGTATTTTCAATCATATTACTTCCCAAAAGATCACTGCGGCGCGCTTTTTATTCTGCCTTACGCCAGTCACTTTATTTTCGTTCCTGTCGGCCGCTCGCACTGACTCGGAAGAGCTAGACCTCGCCATAATGTCACTTTGAAAGCCTGCGGTAAACTGACGCTAAACAGGGGCAAACCGTGCGAAAAAAAGCTAGTGTTACAACTGGGGAAACAAGCATTTCCTATTAGCATAAACTGCTTGTGAGAGGAGAGCGCAGATTTACAGTTCTGAGCAGTCAGAGCGCTGCCATGTATCACAGCCAGGCTGGCCGGGCCGTGGGGGGGGGAGGGGGGAAAAACGCTATACTTGGCAACAACGGAGGTCAGTAGTACAAAGGTAAAGTATGCTAATTGTAGCTAAAGGGTGGTGGTACTGATAGACAATACCAGCTGGAACATCCTTGCCCGCGTTTATTCAAAATTAACTCGAATCGCAAACGCGACGCTCCGCCGTTATGTCGTTTTTGGCGAGCGTCGCAAACGCGACGATCTGCGTTTAAGGGGTTAAAGGTAGGTTAGGTCAGGTTAGGTTAGGTTGTGCTGGGTTAGGTTAGGTTGGGTTAAGTTAAGTTAGATTGTTAGGTTGGGTTTGTTTTGGTTAGGATGGGTTGAGTTTGGTTAGGTTGGGTTGAGTTTGGTTAGGTTAGGTTAGGTTAGGATGAGTTAGGTTAGGTTAGGTTAGGTTGAGTTAGGTGAGGTTAGGTTAGGTTGGGTTAGGTTAGGTTAAGTTAAGTTGGGTTAGGTTAGGTTAAGTTAAGTTGGGTTAGGTTAGGTTAAGTTAAGTTGGGTTAGGTTAGGTTAAGTTAAGTTGGGTTAGGTTAGGTTAAGTTAGGTTGGGTTAGGTTAGGTTAGTATAATGCAAAATAGTGTTTTTTTTATTAATCTTGATCTTAATTTGGGTGGATAAACCCACTTTCGGAATTCTTAATCAAATTTCCAAAGGAGGGATTTTCCCCCCAAAATGAAGGTCAGAATTAGTTAAAACACACTATTTTGGATTGGAACACAAACAAATTTTCATTAAAAAAAGTTGGTTGCTTCTAAAAATTTACCCTGTACCACCCTGAATTGTGAACTGTGTCTATCAGGTATCCTTGCCCCATTCAGCAGCCCAAGAACTGGTGAGTCAGTAATATTGTGAGACATCCTATTGCCCTTGTGTAAGATTTGTGAATATACGTTTAGATTGTTGCCTTGAGTTTTTATGCCCTGTTCCTCCTATATTTGTGGTATAGCCCCAGTCTTGAAAATAACCCAATACAAAGCCAGACATTCTTAGGACGGGAAGCCGCCCTAAAAACACCTAGCATAACACTGGTGGACAGCGGTGGTACTTGACCCGGGCCAAGTTAGACTAAAGGAGGAACAAGAACAGGGAAAATACCAAAATGGCGACCAAACCACACATTCAGCTACCCAAATTCGAGCAAGAGCAATACAACATCCATACATATTTATTGATCATCAAGTCGCTGCATGATATCTGGTTCGAGGATGATAGACAAAAAATTGGTGTGATGTTACCACTGCTGGGCAAGGCAGCAGCCAGCACTGTCCCCAAAGTCATCCCTGACCTATCCTGGGCAAACTTCACAACAATAGTAACAAAAGCAGTCACACCCTCCCTGAGGAAAGTCGTGGCATTATCACAACTGGATAACCTAACATACGTTGGGAACTTGGACGATACACTGATCCAGGCAGGGTGACTTATCACTGCTGCATACCCAGAAGCAAATGCAGAGACCTGGGAACAACATACTTTCAATATCCTGAGTAGAGTCCTCCCCAGTATGGTCAAGGAGCACTTCACAATTCACAACCCAACGTGGGACCTAGACAGAGATGTCCAGCTGACACGACAGCTGTTAACCCTCGGCGTCCCGTCGACATTCTTTAACGTCCTCACGCTTTGTCACTGCCAATCCCGTCGACGTGCTTTAACGCGCCGCAATTGCAAAGTCCATAATTTGCACAGTTTTCAAAATTCGCGCGAGATTTTCGATTCGCCCACCTAGCCAAGCCTCCCCTACCTGCCACCAGGTGAGCAGCCTCCCAGACGCCGCGTGACCCGCGCACGCCCTTATCTTGGTCACTCACCTGTTAGCAGTGACCCAGGTCAGACATGGCGCGTAAAGGTCTCTCTGAGGACGAAATACAATCCGCCCTGGATGCCTTCACTGGAGATAGTGATTCTCCACTAGATGACAATGTGGAGGATCGGGATTATGTGCAGCCTGAGGAGGAAATAACCAGCAGTGATGAAGAGGTCCCTTCGCTGAGGAAAAAGCGGTATGTTACGTATCGTAAGGCGAGGGAAGGACAGCCTGGACCCCAAACACATGCACGGACCTCTCTCCAGCCCCTAGAGAGAGATTCTGATGAGGACGAGGACGAGGACAGCGGCTTAGGACGTGATGTTGCCTCGTGGTTGGGGAAGGAGAAAATTTCACCTTGAGGATCAGAAGGTGCGGCGAGAAAGCAAATCAGGTATGGTCCTTCTGTATTGTCTGGGGAAGGCGAAAGTGGTGTAGTGGAAGTGAGGGGTGAAAGGGAAAGTGGTGTGGTGGGAGTGCGGGGTGAAAGGGAAAGTGGTGTGGCGGGAGTGAGCAGTGAAAGGGAAAGTGGTGTGAGGGAGGCAGCACGAGCACGTGGTGTACGTGGGCATAGGGGAGATGAGGTGGAGCCGCTTCCTAGCACGTCTTTCACCCCACAATATTCCCTCACTTCCTCCCCACAGCCCCAGGATGTGGGGAAAGGAAGGAAAGGGAAGGGAAAGGGTAAAGGAAAAGGGAGAGGGAAGAGAAGTGCGAGTGATGAAGGGCGCCGCTCTCCACCTCCCCAACCTCCCTCACCACCCTCCCCTCCCCACCCTGACGAAGGTGACGATGCTGGAGATGGTAGTGTGTCGTGGAACTGGGAAGATGGGAGTAATTTTACTCCCATCATTCACCCTTTCACTGAGGAGTGGCGGTCTGGTTGCACGGCTCAAGGTGTGCATGCGGGCGCCACTAAGGTGGATTTCTTCTACCTGTTCTTTGGGGAGGCGTTTGCAGACGAACCTCTTTGCATGAAGCCAGCGCTGTGAAAGTGAACATCTGGGTATAACCAGCAGGCACTCCCAGCAATGACTATCCTGTTACCCTTTCTGAGATGTTCTTATTTTTTGCCTTGGTTCTCTTGATGGATGTTGTAAGGAAAAATCAAATACCGGCATACTGGACCACTGACCCAATGACCATCACACCTTTCTTTGGAAAGGTAATGGGTCATAATAGATTTCAACAGTTTTTCGGCCGCCTCCACTTTTTTTATGCAGACGATCCAGCTAATGCAAATAACACTGATAAAATGAGGAGCATTAGGCTTGTTTTTGATCACCTATGGGAAATGTTTCGCTCCTCATTTTATCCTTACAGAGACCTCGTCATAGACGAGAGTCTTGTGTTGTGGAGAGGCAATATTTCCTTTCGCCAGTACATATCCAGCAAGAGACGCCGTTTCGGGCTCAAGATTGTGTGACTGTAAGACTGGATACGTGCAAGACATAGTCTTGTATACGGGCGCACAGACAGACATAACAGAAGATTGTAGTATTGGACTCTCAGGGGCCGTGGTGAAGACAATGATAGAGGAGTACCTTCATCATGGTCATGTGTTGTACCTGGACAACTGGTACACTAGCCCTCTTCTCGCTCGGTTCCTCCACCAACACGACACCGGAGTCTGTGGTACAATAAAGAGAAACCGTCGCCATATGGTCAAGATAGGGAGGAAACTGGACAAGAACGAGGTGGTTTTCTTCCAGGCAAATAACATCCTTGCCACCCTGTGGAACCACAACAGGGAAGTTTGCCTCCTGTCGACTGTACACAGCCCCCTGATGCACCGCACAGACTCCGTTGATCACCGTAGCGAGACGAGGCGCCACGTCTGGAAACCTGAGTCGGTACTTGACTATAATCTCAACATGAGGCAAGTGGATCAGTCAGACTCCATGATTTCCAGTGCGGACTGTGCCAGGACCACGATGAAGTGGTACAAAAAGCTCCTTTTCCACTTGCTCGACATCATGGTCCTCAACGCACACTACCTCCAAGTCATGATAACGGGAATCTCTGAGACCTTTGAGGGGTTTGTGAGGGAGCTGTCACGTGAAATTATCGCCAAGTATGCACAGGACAGGCCCACACACCGCACACGCACCCCCATGGCTGCCCAGACTCCCCTACGCCTCGCAGGACACCACTACCCAAGCACTATCCCTTCCCAACTAAACCGTCGTAAACCCCAGCGCCGCTGCCATGTATGCAAGCACTCGACAGTAAGACCAGCCACTCAGAGAAAAGACACAAGGTACGAGTGTGCAGAGTGCAATGTTGCGTTGTGCCTTCAGCCCTGTTTCAAAGAGTATCATAACTACCTACACTACTGATACTGTAGGGGATGGCGATATGACGCTCAGTATAATGGTAAGGCCAGTCAGTATGTGATAAGATTTATATAAAGTTGAAACGTGGGTAATGTTTGTGGTAAAATATTATATAAGTTGAGAAATAGTGTAAGTTGAAAGAAGTGATATCACAACTACACCCACTGTGTAAATCTGCGAAAATATGACGCTCAGTATAACAGTCTGGTCTGTAAATATGTGATAGCAATGATATAAAGTGGAAACGGGTGTAATATTAGCAGGAAAGTAATGTATAAACTGAAAAATAGTGTAAGTTGTAACAATTGATATCATGAGTAAACCCACTGTGTAAATCTGCGAAAATATTACGATCAGTATAACAGTCGGGTCTGTAAATATGTGACAGCAATGATATAAAGTGGAGAAGGGTGTAATGTTAGTGGGAAAGTAATTTATAAGTTGAATACTAGTGTAAGCTGAAACAAATGATAAAGCGATTACACTCACTGTGTAAATATGCGATAATATGACGCTCAGTAGAACAGTAAGGTCTCCAATTATGTGATAGCAATGATATAAAGTGGAAACATGTGTAAT
This sequence comes from Coenobita brevimanus, assembly GCF_032717465.1. Lineage (NCBI taxonomy): Eukaryota > Metazoa > Arthropoda > Malacostraca > Decapoda > Coenobitidae > Coenobita > Coenobita brevimanus. The sequence continues at coordinate 32,756,067 of NC_137016.1, read as the reverse complement.
GTTAGTGGAAAAGTATTATATAAGTAGAAAAATAGGTTGTGAGTTGAAATATTAGTCATAGCGACTTCACCCGCTGTGTTATTATGCGCTATTATTACGCTAAATATTATCGTAAGGCCTGAAACTATCTCAAAACAGTTCTCTAAAGTGGAAAAGGGTATAATGTTATTGGAAAAGTATTATGTAGGTTGAAAAAACACAATGCGAGTTGAAACAACAGTCACAGCGAGTTCACTCACTACGTAAATATGCACTAACATTATGCTAAATGTTATCTAAAGGCCTGTGAATACGTAAAAACAGTTCTGTAAAATGGAAAATGGTATAATGTTATTGGAGATGTATTATGTAAGTAGAAAAAATGATATGTATGATGAATCAGCAATGTTTGCGATTCATCTGTGAACACTTTGGCCGATTTCGCTCGGTTCGGCCGATGGAACAATGCTTATTTCACTTTTTTTTTTCTTTTAAATAAAATCCAGTTTACTCTTGTATCACGTGTTTTTTTGTTTGTAATAAATACATATCTACCTACTTTTATTGGTTTCCCAGACTTATAATACCACAGAAAACGTGAGAGCCACAGACCACCTCCACAAAACACGGTACCAGGTGTAACGAAGGTATACTTGTTTAGGCCACTTATGGACCCTGGTGAACACTTTCTTGGTGATTGACCTTTGTTTCTGACCAAAAGTGGAAGTTTGAGCCAAAAAAAAATTGGTCCAAAAATGGTCGGGATTGGGGAGTGTCAGTAGTGAAAAAGTGGTCGGGACGGGGCGGGTTAACTTCCCTCTCCACCTCCCAGCAAATTAGCACAGTTAGCAAGTTCCCAACCAACAACACAGCACCGCATGGCAAACCTCGATCCCTACCAAACCACATCAGCCCCACGCTTGTGCCCCACCCACCCAAGGCCTATCCTCGAAGCAAACACCCCAGCCAGAGGGAGAACCAGAATGTCATATCGATCAACCCCTGGGAATTCTCCACATGTAGCCACTGATGCCCGCTCCATGACATACGGGAGCAGCTCAAGGCTCCCTGGTGGAAAGGGAACACTCCGGGGAGTCACAAAGTATCCTCCCTGGGAGGCGAGGACCCTGGGGATGACACCCCACCCATGGAAAACACCAACTTGGAGGAACCGGGGCCAGAGGAAGAGGACACGGCCCAACAGCTGGATTTTTAGGACCGGCCCCCCACCTCCCCACAGTGGCGTGGGCTGCTTCTCACAAATACCGCCCCCCGGTGTATGACAAAATGAGACTGAATGGGGTAAAAGCAAGGCTGCTGGTCGACATGGGAGTGGCCAGATCCTGCCTTTACAGCCATTTCTACTCTCGTCACAAGTCGGCCTTCAGCCTGCTTTTCCCATGTCTGCTCAGCTCATAGATGCAGGGGACGGCCCCCTGCCAATCCGTGGGGGAACATGGGCCCTACGTGCCGACATCCACCACCACACCTCCACTCAACACAAATTCATTATCTTTGACTCCACCTGCCACAGCTATGACGGATACCTGGGGCTGGACCTTCTGCAAAAATTACGTACCACAATATACTGCCACAAGCGTCTTCAGTTCAGCAAGACTCCAGCCCTTGCCCCCCAAGCCTTGAAAGCAGTATGCATCTGCCCCCCTGCCCCTGACACCCACACCCCTGCCCCAACCCCCCCTTGTCTCCCCCCGTCCCCACCTACACCCCCCCCAATCCCAACCCTCTCCCCATCTTTCCCGCCATTATCACCTGCACCACAACAATTCCCCTGCATCACGAAGCTTGGTTCCCCTTGAACAGGCCCACCAGAAAATCCACCCTCTTCTCTCCCAGACTGCTACCAGGAACACTCTCAGCCTGTCTCCTACCTCCCACCTTCCTACCCCCCCACAACACAGCAGTGAGAATTGCGAATATCTCCACGACCACACTCACGCTATCAAAGGGACTCGTTGTGGGAGAGATGGAGGAAGCGGAGCCATGCCCCACCATGCCCCCTCCGCCCCTGCCCCTTTGCTCCCCATACCCGATCACCTTTGAACCCACCAAGCCGACACCCTTCGCCACCTCCTCCTGGACTTTCAGGACCGCTTTGCGTCAGGCCTCTCCGGCATCAGCCACACCACCTACCAGACACACCAAATACACACCACAGGACCACCAATCTGCCAACCATCCAGACAGAAAAACCCTAAACAGCAGGCGGAGAAAGACCAGCAGGTCCAGGAAATACTCAATGCCGATGTGATCTCACCCTCCACCAGCCCTTGGTCCTCCCCTGTCATCCTCATCCAAAAGAAATATGGTACCATGCACTTTTGCATCAACTACCTCTGCCTCAACGACATGACCATCAAAGATGCCACACCCCTTCCCAGGATAGACGACTCCCTTGACTCCCTGTACGGTGCCTCCTGGTTCTCCACACTAGACCTCCAATCAGGATACTGGCAAGTCCACGTGCAACCCGAGGACAGGCAGAAGATGGCGTTTTCCACTAGCAATGGGAAGCACTATGAATTCCATGTCCTGCCCTTTGGCCACTGCAATGCCCCAGCAACGTCATCTGGATTGATGGAGTCCATCCTCAGTCGCCTGACCTGGGAAATTTGTCTGGTATATCTAGACGATGTTATTATCTTTTGCGAAACATGAACTGATCACCTCCATCGCCTCAGAAGAGTATTCCAGCACATCTGGCAGGCCAGCCTGAAACTCCAGCCCTCCAAATGCATCTTGGCAGCCCGGACTGTCTCTTTCCTGGGGCACGTGATCTAAAAAGATGGAATTGCACCTGACCCGGACAAGTTGCACACTATTGCTGACATCCCCCCATCCCGGGATGTCCACATAGTTCAGGCCTTCCTGGGTCTTCCTTCCTATTACTGGCGATTCGTGAGGGGTTTTGCTGATATTGCCAAGCCTCTCCACAACTTGACCCGAAAGAGGGAACCCTTCAATTGGACCACTGAGCGACAGGAAGTGTTTCAGGCACTGACCCGCAAACTCACCACCATTCCGATCATCGCCTTCCCTTTATACCCTACCCTTCTGGCTGTACAAAGACATCTCCCTGATAGCCATTGGTGCTGTCCTCACCTAAGTGAAAGAAGGGTGGGAACACATCATTGCCTGCTCCAGTCGCACCCTAAATCAGGCGGAATGGAATTATGCCGCCACCAAGATGGAGTGCCTGGGCATCATCTGGTCCTTGGAGCACTTCCGGGCTTACCTCCCTGGAACCCGTGTCACCATCATCACTGACCACCAGTCGCTCCAATGGCTTTGCCAATCAGACACACATAGCACCCAGCTCACTAGATGGAGAGAAACCCTAGAAGAGTTTGACTATGAGATTTCCTATCACCCCAGCAAACTCCACACTAATGTCGACGCCCTCTCCCGCCTCCCCATCCACGCACTCCAGCCTGGATCAGACCTCCTTGCACAATGGCGTAGTAAGGACCGGCCACCATGGATCCCACCCCATTTGTTCACCAAGCTGCAGCAACAGGGCGACCACCTTTTAACTCTGTCTGGGCACATCGTTTTTGCCCTTGACATTGCCCTGGACGCCATGAGACATCTTCATTCCAGCAACGGGATCCACCTCGGGACAAAAAGGCTCCTTCAGATATTCAACGACATCTATTGGACCCCCAGCCCCTCCCAGCTAGCCAAGCAGACTGCCCAGTCCTGCCGAGCATGTGCCCTGGGCAAGGACATCACCCGTACATCTGGCCCTTTGGGAAGCATCACTGCCCACAAGCCCTGGCAGTTGCTGTCCATGGACGTGGTGGGGCCCCTACCACCCAAGGCGGGCTATCAGTACATTATCACCTTTGTGGACACCTACTCCAGGTTCCTCATAGCATGCTCAGCCAAAGAACACCACGCTGTTGCCATAGCCAAGGCCCTGGTCTGCCACGTCTTCCCCTATTTTGGAATTCCACAGGCCCTGCACTCAGATAACTTCCCAAATTCACTGGCGCCGTCTGGGAGGAGCTAGCCAACCTATTCAGCTACTGTATATCTTACTCCTCTCCGTATTGGCCGCAGGGTAATGGGATATGTGAAAGGAGCCACCGCACCCTGACGAATCAAATCCGGGCCCATATAGAGGAGACAAACAATGACGACTGGCCATCCCATATTAAGATCATCCAGTGGGGAATGAACTTCTGCCCCAGGGAAGATGGCATTTCCCCACACAAACACGGCTTTGGGGAAGCACCACTCCTTCCCGTACGCTAACACCCGCAACCACCCTCTACTCCACCCGCATCTGATCCCCTTCACCATCTTAAGAGGCAACTCCTTCGTCTACAAAACAGCCTAGACCTACAGCCGGATGCTATGCCCGCCACCCCCTACAAGCCAGGTGACACCGTGATGATGGCAAAGCTGCCCATCCCACACAAACTCGCCCCACGATTCATGGGCCCCTACATAGTCACCCATGTTCCAAACCCCTATCAAGTGACTATAGACTATCACAACACCCCCTGCACATTCAGAAACTGCCATGTTAGCCCTTTCCATGCCCCCGCCCTTTTCCCTACCGATTCCACCTGCCCTATTGCCACCTCACCTTCCTCCGCTGCCCCAGACCCCCCTTTCTGATTCCTAAAATTGCTACATCACTCCCTCCTCCTCCCTCCCCTCCTCTCCCTCCCCGCCATCATACACGCCACCCCGTCATGCCGCATCACACCTCACTGCTACCTTCACCAACACTGCATCACACCTCACTGCTACCTCCACCAGCCCCGCAAAAGCCACCCGCCCAACCACGTCCATCCTCCCCCACCACCCCTCTCACCCCCACCCGCAGCCTGCCCTGTCCATGCTCACACCACCCCGGACCCAGACGTCCTCAGCTGCCCATTCACCGCCCCCGACCACCGCACACCCACCAGCACACCACCAACCCATTAACATTACCACCCCACATGCCACCCCAAACAGCCGCAATGACATCAGGCCGCACACCCACATCACGACCCACCCCCACTCTCAAAACCTACCCATTCCAGCCGCATTCCACGCCCTCCCACAAGATACACCGCCACCCCATCCTCCACCCCTCCACCCTCCCCTCACAGCTCTCTCACCCCTAACACAGCTATTACCTTCATGATACACCAGGCTCAGCCTTCTCCCATCTCCATCCCCAGGGTAAACAATGCGCAATGCCCTGGCATAAAAGCACCACCGCCTCCGCCCTTGCAAGCATTCAGCCGAGGCCCTCACCACAACCACACAACTGAACCATGAAGATCAGGTGCACTACCTGGGCAAAACACCGCGTCCGTGGGCCCCACCATCTACTCCGCCTCCTTCAGGCAGCCACGCAACCTTCCACCCTCTTCCTCACTTATGCCCCACACCATGACGCAGACAAGATGACCGACTGCTGGACCGCTCTCCTGCAACACCTGACGCAGGCACACAGCACCAACATCACCCACGTGACTTTTCCAACAGTGACAGTGGTGAAATGATAACATCTAGCAGTGACACGACAACCCCAGGAGGCGACAACAGAGGGTTAGATGTAGCGTATGGGGTGTCCATACTATGTGGGCACAAGTACCAGGCAGCCACGTGCCTGTACTCCCCGGAACCGACCCGACCCGTACACCTCAACCCGGGCGCACTACCCTCTCGCCAACCTGGCCTGCGTCAGGATTGGGGTGGAGCTGAACCTTATGCTTCATACAGCCCCTTGGAGACGGCCTCAAGCCGCTCCACTCTAGAGATGGCCTCAAGCCGCACCACCAAAGAGATGGCCTCAAGCCGCACCACCAAAGAGATGGCCTCAAGCTGCTCCACCAAAGGGACGGCCTCCAGCCACTCCACCACGGAGATGGACTCAAGTCGCTCCGCCAAAGAGACGGCCTCCAGCCGCTCCACCAAAGAGACAGCCTCAAGCCGCTCCACCAAAGAGACAGCCTCCAGCCACTCCACCAAAGAGATGGCCTCAAGTTGCTCCACCAAAGAGACGGCCTTCAGCCGTTCCATTTCTGAGATGGCCTCCAGCCGCTCCACCTGGATACCCGCAGGGTCGGTGGCGGTCCTGAGAACATGACACAGGCAACAGCCTCCTGCTGTGCCCAAGGACGAGAGATGGCCTCCAGCCGCTCTATGCCCACACATAGCCCTCCCTCATCCACCTGCCATAGTACCAGTCCCCAGCCAGGGAGTCCACCTTTAGCAGCCTGGTGACAGGGCCCTGTGCTGTCCCCGGGGCTGTTCTCCCTGCGGCCAGCCCCTCAGGAGGACATGCCCCTGACGGACCCTTCCTCAGAACGACGCCGCAGTCCCCTCCTGACGGCGGAGCACCCCAGAGCGGACCACAGCCCCCGGGTCCCTGACGGCGCCCCCAGCTCCCCAGGGCGAGGCCTATCCCACCCGCAGCTAAGGCCACGTGGATCTCCAACCCAGCAGCTCCGGAGGCATCTGGAGGAGTTGTTTGGCCCCTACCCCACCAGTCAGACCTCTACCCCCAGCCCCCAGCACCCGGGGCCCTTCATCACACCCATGGGGGACAACACCAACCTACATGGACTATAAGTGACTCGGGTGTGGTTCAGTGCATTGACATATAGGAAAGTGCCAAAAGTGAATTCATGAAGTGGCCATGCCTAGAAAGTGACTTACTGTGCAGTGCTGTAGAAGTAAGGCTCCCATGTCAAAAGTAGTGATTGCTACTGGTCAGCACGCCCCCTCCCCTCTTCCCCTTCCACCTGTGTTAACCTAAATTCTCCCCACTCCTCCCCTTTTTCCCCCAGCAACAAGATCAAGTCAGTGCATCCCTCAGTGATCGTGACAGTGATGACAATAAGGACTCTCATGTGACCTGCAGCCACCAATCCAGAGACTGTATAAAAAGTATAATCCCGAGGCACCCTGATTCATATTGTAAACTGCACCACCCTGAATTGTGAACTGTGTCTATCACGTATCCTGCGAGATACACTTGCCACATTCAGCAGCCCAAGAATTGATGAGTCAGAAATATTGTGAGACATCCTATTACCCTTGTGTAAGATTTGTGAATATACGTGTAGGTTGTTGCCTTGAGTTTTTATGCCCTGCTCCTCCTATATTTGTGGTATAGGCCGGGTCTTGAAAAGAACCCAGTACTAAGTCATGCGTTCTTAGAACGGGAAGCCGCCCTAAAAACACCTAGCATAACAATAATAATAATAATAATAATAATAATAATAATAATAATAATAGTAATGATAATAATAATAATAATAATAATAATGATAATAACAATAACAATAATAATAAATAGACTACTACGACTAGTACTACTAATAATAACTAGGGTATCGTAAAATTGGCCAAGGACAATTTTGGTAAAGAAGTTTCCCACAGCCATTGCCTATTGAATTCCTTGGAACCTTAGGGTCAAGGTCACCGATCTTATGCATGTCTCCTTAGGTCATCAAAGTCTATAAGTCCACAAGGTTCGGTGGCTCTAGCTTTAATCCTTCATAGAAAATTCGGTGACATCTGGAATATCGGGAAATGTCCAAAACTTTGACCAAAGGCGATCTCAGAGAATAATCGACTGATTGGAACCACACTCCCTTCCGCAAGGCGGCCACCTTAAGGCTTTATTGTAATAAAATATCAGCGTTCGAGCTTAGGCGGTTCTTGAAACACCATGCTCAACTCACTTCTTTGTGCTCCGGATGATATCCGGAGATCTGCTTGACGGATTGTCACCATATTTGGCTAAAAGAAGCAGAAAGCTATCAAACTAAGGTGGCTCTAGGCCAAAAGGCCTACGAAATATCGCAGTTAAAATATAATAATAATAATAATAATAATAATAATAATAATAATTAATAATAATAATAATAATAATAATAATTATAATGACAAAACATGAAAACTTCCCAGAGGGATATCGCAAGTTTTAATAATAATAATAATAAAAATAATAATAATAAAATAGATATTGCTTCGTTAACCCAGTCATTATTCCTAATCCTTCCTAGGCTGAATAAAATCGTCCAGCAATTTTAAGAATAATAAAAATGCTACTTCACTGGGCTAGAGTGAATGACGATTTTGGATTTCATTTACACATGCAGTCTCTCTATGCAAATTTAATGTGTTTTACGTTCCTTTTTATGCTCTCTTTACCCCTAACCTCCTCCACGCCTGCCATTAGCCGCACCTCTCAGGAACGTTTCATTTTACCTCATTCTTGCTTCAGTTTTTCTCATTCTTGTTTCAGTTGTTTCTTATTTCTGCGCTATTTTTCCTCATTCTTGCTTCAGTTTTTCTTATTTCTTCTTTATTTTCTTTAATGCTTGCTTCGTTGTCTTACTGCTTCACCTTTTTTGTTTTTTGCCCCTTTATTTCTCTTATTCTCGCCTCGTTTTCTCTTATCCTTGACTCGTTTTTGCAAATTCTTGATACATTTTCGTTTATTATCAAATTGCTTTTCCATACTCTTACTTCATTTCCCTCATTTGCCCCCTCACTCTTGCCTCGTTTACCATTAGCTTTGCTTCATTTTCTCTTATTTTTGTTTCATTTTTCCCTTTTTTTGTGTGTGTTTCACTTCCCCTTATTTTGCTTAATTTTCTTTTGCTCTTGCTTCACTTGTCTTTTACTCTCATTTTCTTTGTTTTTTGTTATTCTTATATCTCTTTCTCTCTTTTTTCCAACCGGTAATTTTCTTTCCTTCTCGTTATCGCTTTGTTTACAGTCGCCATTCTCTCTTTCTTTTTTCCTTTGCTCACCTCATTTCCCTAGTCCTCCTTCTTGTTCCCGGCTAGTTTTATTTCTCATTTTCGTCTTTTCTTTTTACTTTGTCTTTCGTATTCTCTCCTTTCTTCACAATCTCGCTGCATTTTTCTTATTATATATTTTTTTCTCATTGTCACTTCATTTCCCGTGTTTTTTCTTCTCAAACTCGCTTCATCGTTCTTCGTTTCTTTTCATTTTTCCTTTATTATTATTATTTTTATTTTTTCACTCCTGATTTTTGTTTTCCTCACACCAATCATCTCATACCAATTTCACCTCTCAGTAGTGCTTCGTTTTTCCATATTCTTGCTTCAGTGCCTGTTTTCGCTGCTCCACATTTTTATGTCTTATTTTGACTTTACTTTTATATTTGCACGAGCATAGCGTAACAGGTATAATGTTTTAACAGGCGAGTGCGTGTAAACAGTATAAGTTCATTTGTATCCTTTTCAGACCAAACCTGGCGGCTGGGTTCACGGTAAGGCAAGGATGGAGGGATCTGATTTTGGGAACAATCGGTCAGAGGTCATTCCAACGGGGTAAAGTCATATAATTTTCCTATATCCTGTTCCGACTATATGGCAATTTCAAAGTCTCTCACTCATCTTCTTTGTTCTTAATTTGTGCATATTCCCTCATCACCATACTCTCTATCCTCTAGTTTCTTTCCAGTATTATTTCATTTAGTCTCTGTTCTCTTTCTTCATTCCACTCTTGAATTATTTTTATCATTTCTTTTCTCACTTCATTCTTCTTCCAGTTTCCTTTATCATATTCTTTTTCTTCCATTAAGTCTCATTCTTATTTTCCTGCTTGTTTTATTGCCATGATTTTCTTACTTTCTTCCACTTAGGTACATTTTTTTTCTCAGCCGTTCGTTTAGTTTTCTTGTCCAATGTTCTTTGACATTTTTTCTTACTATTTTTTCTTATTGCCTCCTTTTTTCACTGTCTTGTTTTAATTTTCTCCTTTCCCTTCTGATATTATGCCCTTTACGCCTTCTACTTTCCTTTAGTAATCCCTTCCTCCCTTTATTTATTTATTTATTTATTTTTGCTTTCTGTTCATCCGTTGTTTTTAATCTTCTTGTATGTATATATATATATATATATATATAATACGTTTCATATTCTCTTATTCTTCCGTACCCTCTCTCTCTCTCTCTCTCATCAGTCGTAGTGTTTACCAATGAAATTATATATATTTTAAAGATTCTTTACGCCCTTAATTGTCTTGAGAGAGAGAGAGAGAGAGAGAGAGAGAGAGAGAGAGGGGGACAAGATCATGAGAACAGGATGCATATGGAAGAATGGAGAAAAAAGGAAAGAAAAAGGAGAAAAGGCCTAAATGAAGTCCTGTTCCAACTTTTTCTCCTTATCCAATTATTTCTTCTGTTCCCTCCTCCTCTAATCCCCCTCCGTCCTTCCCCTCCTCCATACCTCCTCCTCCCCCTTCCTTACTCCCTACCATTTTTCTTCCCCGACTTCTTTCTCGACAGTCTCATTTCCACTCATTCATTCACATTCATTACCAAGTGTTGCGTGTTTGTCTCTCTCTCTCTCTCTCTCTCTCTCTCTCTCTCTCTCTCTCTGTGTACCCCGTATTCCCTCCTCTCTCATCTCTCATGCACTCCCCTCTTTCCCTTTTTCCCTTCCGTCTCCCTTCCTCTTATTTCTCCGTTCTTTATCATTATCCTCTTCCTTCCTCCTCACTTTCGTCTTTTCATTTCTTTTATTTTCTTTCATAAGCTTCCCTTTTCAAAAATGCGTCTCTACTCTTCCCTCCTACATTCCCTCCTACCTCCTCTCCTACCTCACACTTCTTTCTTTTCCACTACTCTGTCTTCTCTCTCTTCATTTCATCTCAAATTCATCCCTTTCCTCCTCTCCTTTCATCATCATCCTCTTCTTTCCTCTCCTCATCATCCTCTTCCTTCCTATCCTCATCATGCTCTTCCTCTCCTCTCACACGCATCTTTTCACTTTCCTCTCACACTCCTCTCCTCTTCTTTCCATCTATCCTCTCTCACTCCTCTCCTCTTCTTTCCACCTATCCTCTCACACTCCTCTTCTTTCCACCTATCCTCCCACACTCCTCTCCTCTGCTTTCCTTCTATCCTCTCACACTCCTCTTTCTCTTCCCTCATCTCCTCTCACACTCCTCTCTTCCACTCACACTCCTGTCTTCCCCTCATACTCCTTTCTTCTTCCCACCTTTCTCCTCCCACGCCTCACTTGTTGTTCCCTCCTCCTCTCACACTCCTCTTCTCCTCCAACCTCCTCTCTTTTCTCCTCTCCTCTCGCAAACCTCCACTCACTGGATTTATGAAGGCTGTCTCTTTCCATGCTTCTTTATTAGTTCATTTATCACCTCACATATCCAGAAGAATTCAAGCTTAGGAATTCCTATGATGCAGGCATTCATTTACCTATCAATAATCAATTAACATAAGAAAAAATAATAAAAAGTGGTAATGAATCCAATTTACTTACAAATGACGCGTTTACGATCAATAATAATAATAGTAAAAATAATAATAATAATAATAATAATAATAATAATAATAATAATAGTAGCAATAAAAATAATAATAATAATAATAATAATAATAATAATATTATTATTATTAATGAAAATAACAATAATAATAATAATAATAATAATAATAATAATAATAATGATAACAACAACAAGAATAAGATTAATAAAAATAATTATTATAATAAATATTATTATTATTACTATTATCATTATTATTATTATTATTATAAAAGGGCACCAATCAATAAAGATGCACAGTTACGGTAAACAAATACAAAATAGTTATTAACACGAAGATACCGTTTACACATTTAGCTTTAGTGCATCAATAACACACACAGAAAAAAAAAAATCATCGTCATCATTGCCATCCTGACAGCACCTGCGACAAAAAAATAAATCATCATCCTGACCGTACATACGAACAAAAAACCATCATCATCATCATCATTAGCAGCAGCAGCAGCAGCAGCATTTTCAACCAGGCCATTCTTCTCACCTGCCTGTAATGATGAGGTAAGGTTTAAATCCCGGTGAAGACAGGGAACAGCGATGAACAATTTACTTACTAACATACATGAAGGAGGAGTGTTGCACGTGGGATGGATACTGGATACTGGGCATCAGAAATATGGCTGTCAAGACTACGCACAGAACTGGAGGAAAAAAGTTCTCTCGTCTCCATTACTGTCCTGAAACAAAACAAATGAAGTGTTTAAACCCGTCGCCGCGAATGGTTCACTTTGATGCTATATTCAGGCTAACCTTGGAAGGCTTAAAAAAAAAAAAATCATCATCCATAATCCTTGTAACACCTAAGAATGGGATGAGGAAGGATCCAGAAAGCGAGGAAACGCACGCGCACGCGCACGCGCACGCGCACGCGCACACACGCACACACGCACACACGCACACACACACACACACACACACACACACACACACACTGATAGGAATAACTAACCAAGAGTCTGCTCACTGAATGAGCCACACATTCGTTCCCTTACCATTCAATATTTTGTTCAACTGAGGGAAACCCTAGTCCCGAAAAGGTATAAAAAACTAAGCCTGCCTAAGAATTTATTCAACAAAAAATCTAGCAATCAAGTGCTTTAAAACACAGCTAATCTAAGAGGATTTTGTTCAACTAAAGAGAAATCCTACCTAGCAATCAATGGCTTTAAAAACTATCTCAGTTAAGTAACCGTTTTCCTTCTCTTGGTACACAAGTAAGTTTATGTGGCTAACGAAGCGAGTTTGTCCAGTGACCAGTTATACTACCCGCCCGAGGGTTCAAAAGCCGGATTTGTTAATGAAAAAGTCAGTAATGTTTATGAGCAGTATTTACTGAGGATCCCAGGAAACAAAGGGTTCAGAAGCCGTATTAATGAAGGATCTTCGCTCTCTGAGGCAATATTTATAAAGGATCCTGGCAGTCAAAGGGTTCAGGAGCCGTATTTATTAAGAATCTTAGGTGTCAAATGGTACAGGAGCCGTAGTCATTAAAGACTCTAGCATTTAAAGTGTTCAGGAGCCGTATTCATTGAGAACCATACCAGTCCAAAAATTTCCAAGCCATATTTATTAAGGACCTTAGCACTCAAAGAGCTGAGGGGCCCTATGTATTAAAAATCCTGGCAGTCGAAGGGTTCAGGACCAGTTTTTATCAAGGATCTTTGCAGTCAAACGGTTCAAAGCCGTATGTATAAAGGGTCCTAATAAACAAGTCTCCGTAACAGTTCACTACAGCATCATCAAAGATCATTTGCTTTTTCATATTTCATCACTTTCGTATTGAGTCAAATTTGATTTTTAACTATTTAGTAGCTGTATGAGTGAAGACAAACGTATTTACAAGCAATCTTAAACATAACTTAAGCTTAATAAAGTTTACAAACACGGTTCCAGAGGAGGAAAACTAAACTAGTAGTAGAAACAAACGAAGTGTTTCCGATGCAACACGGCACCAGAGCAAAGAGCAATACGAGTATCAGTAAGGGAGTGTGCAGGTATTGTTCTATCTGTTATGTAGCTATACACACACACACACACACACACACAAACGGTGGCAGTAGTAGAATGGATATTGAACGGTGGTAGTAGTAGAATGGATATAGTAGTGGGCTGTGGTTTCTATGGACACGGAACTAGGATATTGTAGGAAACAATGTGAGTGCAAAAGAAGGCCTGTATTCGCGCTATTTCATTATCTATTTTATTTTATTTTTTCACAAGTACTACAGCGACTTGTAATCTCTAGAGCAGGGGAAAACAAGAGCAACCAGTCCCTGACATCACTCTCTGTTGTGAAGAGAATACCCACTAAAATGATGAATACTACCGCTGCCACGCTGCTGAGACAGAAATCATAAGATGATATTTAACCTGTCTGCGATGCTGCTACTGAGGCAAAAAAAAAAAAAAATCGTAACTGACATTTAGGAACAAGAAGGTTAAGACATGCCACATTAAGTTTCGTTTTGCTTTAATGAATAACGTTCGCTCACTAGCCACCTGTACGGCTTCATGTCTCTGACTGCGAGTGGATGGCTACCGAAGCAATGCTGCTGCCCTGACACAACACCTGATGGCTGTCCAATGGATAACATGATCGCCCGTCAAAGAAAAGTGAACGCAGTTAGGTGTTAACTGCTTCTCCATAACCCCGCAACAGAACGTCATAAAAGCATTCAAACTAATACGATCACACCTGAGCACACCAGATTCTGGATGAGGTGATACATTCAGGTATTGGGAGTCAGTCCTCTGCTCATACTCACATTAACCCGCCCCATCCCGACGTTTTCTGGGCAGTGGTACGCTTCAGTCCCGACATTTTTGGACCTTTTTTTTTTTTTTTTGGCTCAAACATCCGCTTTTGGTGAAAAACATTGAAAATTCATAGAGAAATCGCTCACCTGAGGTTTAAAATACTCAATCCAGGTAGGAGTACCTCCATACCTTACAGGGTTTTCTATCAGGCTGGCTGCAAAGAAAACGAGTTCTATGGGAGGATAACTATTCTACACCACTCATAAACGGTATTTATTTATTTATTTGGTACGAATTTATATGTAGTACGAGAGTATATTGGTTTTCAAATGGTAATATAGGCATTATAAGCATTGTTTCACTCACTAACTCCTCACCATTCCTGACCTTTTTTTGCCACATTACCTGATCATCATTTCTGACTGTTTCTTCCTCTAATGTTTGTCCTCCACATTGTCATCGATTGGGGAATCACTCTGGCCCTGAATTACTTACCGTGGCATGACATGGCTTTACTGGCCAGGTCACTGATAACAGGTGAATTGCTGAGAAAAGGTCATGCTGGGGGAGGAGGAGGTCATGCTGGGTAAGGCATTGTCCCTGCCTGGCATCTTGTAGAGGAAGGTGTCCCGTGTATACGTGCCAAAAATCACTCGCAAAAATTGAAAATTGTGCAAATTAGAGACCTTGCAATGTCCTTGCAATGTTGCCGCGTTAATTTACGTCTCCGGGATATGAGTGCACATCATGTGAGGACGTGAATTCGCGTCTCCGGGACGCGTCGGGTTAAGGTAGTTGGTGAATAAATGGCGCCTGTGTCCTTATATTACGGTATATGAGAGTACCATGATTCACAGTTTCACACAACAGTGTAGATATTTAACAAAGAAAAATATGCTCTTTAAACAGAGCGGGTACTGTGTTTGTCCCAATGCAGGTGACATCTACCGAAATACTAGGCTTTTCAGAAGCACCCCATTGGACTGTTGCTCTTAGATTCACCCCGTCTTTCGGTCTGTTTCTGCCGGCGACTCCACAGTACCCTGAAGGGGGTCTTGTGTTTACTGGTGGCTGATTGCATTTCCTGGGGACATCTGGAAAACGGGGGATGAGTGTGAGAGAACTATGAAACTTCCCTTTTAAAATAGTGTGTGTGTGTGTGTGTGTGTGTGTGTGTGTGTGTGTGTGTGTGTGTGTGTGTGTGTGTGTGTGTGTGTGTGTGTGTGTGTGTGTGTGTGTGTGTGTGTGTGTGTGTGTGTGTGTGTGTGTGTGTGAGAGAGAGAGAGAGAGAGAGAGAGAGAGAGAGAGAGAGAGAGAATCATGCGCAAAGTAAAAAATAAACTTCACCTCGCATTCCCCTCCACTGATTTACATACACACAGAAGAACAAGGAAGAGGAGTTAGCAGGGCACTGAGAGGGCAGTAAAGGGAAATAGGAATGCTGGAGATTGAGTCAAGGGCGTGAATTCTTAATAGCTCTGGAATCTTTGTATCATCTCTTCCTTAGCCATAGTTCTGTCACCTTAACTTGGCCCAGATTATCGTTCCTATGTATGACTAGATTGCTTCACGTAGTTCAGTGGCAGAAACAGACAATGCTACGGTTCTACATCCTTATCACAGAACTTCTTTGTGACTAGCGTCATTACAAATTGCATTCATTATAGAGGGAGGGAATTTTCAGGTCAAATTAATATGGAAGGGCTTATAATTACATATTAAGCCGTACTATATTCTTATACGTTATTTATACTTTCCTTTTTTTTTCATTAAGCCAGAAAAAAAAAAAAAAAAAACAAGATAATGTTTCGGTACAAAATAAACTGATAAGGATGACGTGCTAAGTAATCTTCTTAACCAACGTGAGTAATAGTCAAGAAGATGGTGCATGACATAACGCTAACTCCAACCTTGTCCCACAACAATGAGACGTGAACAATTCAGGACGGGCAGAAGAATCGTGATGTAAACGCCCTGGAAGGTTTCGTATAACCATTTCCTGAACGATTTGTTCTGTTTATTAACCATCAATATTAGCTAGAATGTTTATAGAGCAAATTCCGTCCATATCAAACCGCTATAAATAACATGCACGAGAAGGCTAAGGTGCAGTAAGTAAAATAAATCGGTAAGGAAGGGGTGCTACGAAGCCTCCTATGTCACCTAGAACCTGCCTTGGACCCCTTCACCTTGATGACGCATTATTTATTTTATTCTTGCTGCCTTTAGACAATTATATTAAGCAAAGGCGGGACTTTTGGGGACTGGTAGAGATAAATATACCCATCGTTATCCCCTTATACGAATACTACAAGGGGTCTTGCTTAGGTTAATATTATAATCGTCAAAAAGCAGCAAGCATATACTGAAAAATACGTCGTCATGTTGAAGGTGTCAGACGTTTGATTCAGATTACGTCATTTGATTTAGTCTTGCAATCTCCAGACATTTTTTTTTTCTCATTGTTTGGAACTTTCTCTCCTCTCTCTCTCTCTCTCTCTCTCTCTCTCTCTCTCTCTCTCTCTCTCTCTCTCTCTCTCTCTCTCTCTCTCTCTCTCGAGTAATTTAAAGTTGCATGTGACCTCCCCAGTTCGAAACTGTCTTCCCCGAACTTAGAAAAATTGCCCGATGGTGATAAGGTATAACAGGACATTCTTGCTAGCATCAGAAGATTTTACTCAGGTTAGGACATACCTCTATTAGTAGGGGCTACTGACAGCAATACCTAGCTCTTACAGTTCGAAAAGTCTCTTGAAAGTAGCAAAATAAAAATAATCTGTTTGTTGCCATAACAAAACCTTAATACGGTACCTGATTGTAACGGATGAACTCACACCACGATCACGACCCCCTCTATCTATTTATCTATCTACTTATTAATTTATTTGCTTCTCTGTCTCACGGCATCAATATTCCATAAACGCTATTTCAATTTCATCACGACCAATTATCTATCAATTCCCACTCTAATTACCCTGGCTCCCTGGCCCGGTGACTGAGAGGGTTAATTCCAGTTTATCGGGACTATTTGGTAATTGAAGGAGGCCTCACCTGTTTCGTCTGTCTGGAATTATCTGTTAATTTCTCTTCTCCATTCCTCTCCCCTCCTTTTCCTTGTCGCTCCCAGGTCTGTCTGTCTGTCTGTCTGTCTGTCTGTCTGTCTCTCTCTCTCTCTCTCTCTCTCTCTCTCTCTCTCTCTCTCTCTCTCTCTCTCTCTCTCCTACCCTGCAGCTGCTCGTGACCTTGTGTTCATTTTTCTTTCTTGATGTACTGCGGCCTACTGCTTCCTTCAGCTTTATTATTCTTTTTCTGTGTCTGCTATCTTCTCTTGCTATATTTCCCATCTATCCTGTCACTTTTTAATACTCTTCTCTCCTTTTCAGGTGGTTTTCCATTGGGTGACAAGCAAAATGGCTTTCTGTAAGCCTGGAAATCATTTACAACGCTGGGTGTTAACCATATAACCAACACATACGTGTTCTCTACATGTCGGTAAGGAGGTTGGTGGAGGGTTAGTGCCCCACCCAGTAAAACAACTAACTCAAAGTCCAACAGATACCGGTACCTGTTACGGAATTATGGTGTCTGGCCATAGACAGACAGACATTATTTTCTTCACCTATCGTCTCGTTGGTGTGTGTGTGTGTGTAGGTCAAAGCTTCTCCACCAAACGCCAAAAACCACAAAGCCCCACATAAACCAGTGTTTTTATGTTTTCTTTTTTTCCTCCATACAAAATCCATTTTCAGTCCTATGTCACAATTACGAGGTCCTTTTTTTTTTTTTTTTCCCCTATGCCCGTACTTACTTAAATACCGCGTGTATCTATTACTTTCAATTATGGATTCATTTTCTATGTCAGATATTACTGACCTTGAATTATATACCGCTCCTCCCAAGTTAATGTCTCCACTTCGCCTAAGTACTCATCTCTCTCTCCCTCTCTCTCTCTCTCTCTCTCTCTCTCTCTCTCTCTCTCTGTTCAGTAAGGTGCTCTCAGCAATCCTTCATTCATACCGCATTATTTTACCAACATTCCTCCGTAACTGTCAGAGTTGGACTTGGCATCCCATTTTATTACTAAGGTTCCTACGACTCACTGCTGAATAAAATCGTCTGACATTAGCCGACATAGGATACTAAAGTTGCCCTGACAGTGAGAAGAGATAACCCCTGAGTAGCCTAATATGTCTTTTATAATTTACTGGCCATGTTTTCTTTGGGTTCACTTTATAACTTTCCTGTGCTCAAATGTATCCCGCATTAACCCATTCAGTGGATGCTGGAGAGGGACGCCTTCACGTGGGGACACGGATAAAACCGAGCTGGTGCTCTGCCTGGTTATAAAAATATTCCTCAGTCCCTTCTATATCTTAAAGGAGGATGGTGGAATGCCAGAGAAGGGAAACTTCAGTCTGCAGTTAACTGGGTTCACGTGTCAGATGAACCTGGGGATACAACAACAACAACAACAACAACAACTACTACTGGTACTACTACTACTACTACTACTAACACCACCACCACTACTGTTACTTCTACACTCCCCTTCAGTGCCATGAAGCTTTTCCTGTTTCAACGATACTGTTTTCTTTGGAATAATTTATCGGGCTGAGCTCTCAGTGCCTAAATCTACAGTATCAGTTTCTAACACACTATGTACCTCGGAGCCATATGCTAGGTGGTACAGGATGCTTCATGTCACGTCTGCTTAATGATTTGTTGATCATATAACGTAAACCCTCTCTAGAATGTTGTTTATTTCGTCTCGTTATCGACTAAATTTGAATCAATAACATTTTAACCCATATGCACCTGTTGACATGTATAGCTGTGACGATTTTGGACGCGGAGCAATGCTGGTTGACGTGTATAGCCGCAAGCAGATTCCTGCCACCCTTTGAGCTTAAACATATCCTTACTCATCGACATGACCACATGGATACGTGGGGATACTTTCATTTGAAAGAGGAAGAGTTGGTGAGTCTTCAATTTTTTCTCTAGTTGTTACAGATTGGCAGATATTAGGGTTTGAAGCAAGTTTTTTTTTTTTCCATTACGGATATCCCCTGTAGGGAGGAGTGCGTGACATTGGAAACCCCCCAGCGTGTAGGGGTTAAAGAGGTTACTGAGATATAATGTGCAGAATATATCACAAAGGAATCTCCATGGCGATTTAGAATACAACCCAACCATACATTGTTGAAGAGCCACATGTTTGTCATCTTAGCACTCAGCCACCTCTTTCTGACCAGATTAATTCTAAATATGGTGCTATAAAATTTGTGGTATCTCATCTATTACTGATTATGAAAACTTATGTCGATAATAAAAGTTTTATGTAATACATATGCCAAATAAAACAAAGGAAAATGCAATAAGTAGACAAACAGATGAACAGACCGGCAGACAAAAGTACAGAAACCCTAACAGACAATAAACAATACAGGCAGAGAAGCTATCAGAAAGACAGACGGATACACTGGATATTAGGTACAATTGCTGTCAGTAATATAGATCTACTTTAGTTGATCAAAACTGAAACTCTTGCACAAAACTCTGAAAAGTCTGTTTGGTCTACAGGATAGCAATATTGAATTTCGAGAGTAGTTGTTCAGTGTCTCGTTATGTTTCTTAGGCTACCGAAGTAGATCAGTATTAATGTCTGCACCTGTAGGCGACTGATCTCACAAAAATTATATCAACCTGTTCACTTTCTCCCAGTATCAGTTTCAACAGTAAGAAACTGCAACAACAACAACAACAACAATTACTACTACTACGACTACTACTACTACTACTACGACTACTACTACTACGACTACTACTACTACTACTACGACTACTGCTACTACTACTACTACTACTACTACTACTACTATTACTACATCTTTACTAATATTTCTGTTATAACCACTGCTACTACTAATATTACACCTGTATGACTACTATTGCTACTACTACTACTATTACTACTACTACTACTACAACACCACTACTACTACTACTACTACTACTACTACTACTACTACTACTACTACTACCACTACTACTACTACTACTACTTCTACTACTGCTACATCAGTATGACTACTGCTACTGCTACTACTACTACTACTACTTTTTTTTTTTTTAGCACAAAAAAATCACCTCCATCCATTGGGGAATTATATTGTGAAGATCAAAACCAACCTTCCTAATACAGTTCACCATTTGGAGTTGTGATGTGAAAGTTAACACTAACCCTCATATTACAATCCGTTGGCCCCAAGCACGCCAACGGCTGTGGTTACCAACCATCTACTATTACTGTTATTATTTTATTTTATGTTTATTGATATTACAGTGTAAACAAAAACATTAAGCTATTGGAGTCGCTGGTCTATGTGACTCTCGGACACTGTAGCTTCGTAATCCATACCCGCCAGAGAGACAGGCCTGAGGGATGAGATATTGTGCCCCTGAGACATAGCAGAGCAGACCTCACAAGGGAGAATGACAGTCAACATCTCATCCAGGCCATAATAGAACTCTGCGGTTGACGTTTCTTCTCAGAAAGAACCTCTGCCAGTCTCGAGTAGAATTTCACCGCCTCTGGACCCATCCCACCTGATGTGAACAAAAGGGGGGTGAATCGACCATGGTCCATATGTTGGATCCTTTCTTGATAATTTCTATTTTTTTCTTGTTCATTCCTTTTGTGTGCAGCTTCGAGAGACAGTTCGCGATGACCTGCTGCCATGGGATCGAATATCCTGATGTCGAAGAAC
>NC_137016.1:32702703-32730203 GCF_032717465.1 Coenobita brevimanus | reverse complement strand
TTGTCCATTATACAAGAAAAAAGAGGCAAATCTTTATTAACTATCGCAGGTTAAAAAAAGGCGAGCGCACAATCTTCCGTCTTGTTATTCCTGCAAAAATAAAACAGTTACGATATGGAATCGATTGTTCTTCCTGCAAAAATAAGTTAAAGTTACACTAAGGAATCGACTGTTCGCTGGTGATCTTCCTGTACAAATAAATCAAAGTTACGACATGGAATCGATTGTAGGTTGGTTTACCTTCCTATAAAATACTGTAAATTAAAATTACGAGTGGGAATCGATTGCAGGTAGGTTTACTTTCTTTTAAAATAAATCAGAGTTACGACATGGAATCGATTGTAGGTTGGTTTACCTCCCTATAAAATACTGTAAATTAAAATTACGAGTGGGAATCGATTGTAGCTAGGTTTACTTACCTTTAAAATAAATCAGAGTTACGACATGGAATCGATTGTAGGTTGGTTTATCTCACTAAAAAAAAAAAAAAAAAATGTTACGACTGGGAACAAACTGAATGCTGGTTGTTTAATTGTAAAATTATATCAAATTCAGGACAGGGAACAGACTATAACCTCGTCTGTTAACTGTTCCCCAGGATCATTTCTATCGAACTTAGGAGTGTCGATACTGTTTACGTTGACTGTACCTCCATCATTTAATGTAAATAAATATATGATAAATAAATAAATAAATCAAGGTACAAAATTCCGTAGAGTTAAAATAAATCTAAACAGAAACAATAGATCTACATCGTCATTCTATCGGTAGTTGTATATTAAAGACAAAATATGCACTATAGTTTAATTATGTAGGTGAAATTATAATAGTTCTGTATACTTAAATCAGAGCTATAAAATACCGAGGCTTAATCTTACATGTGTGGCTAATTTTGTGGTGTAAAAATGACAAATGTGAGAATATTTTATGCGCCAAGGAAACCGCTAGGACAAAGCACATTTCGGAATTCAATATAAAAATTACATGAAAGGCAGATTTAGATAAAGTCAGCAATATGACTCGGCTCTCTCTCTCTCTCTCTCTCTCTCTCTCTCTCTCAACAACCTCTCCTATCCTGCAGCTACTCGTGACTTTGTGTTCATTCGTTATTATTTTCTCTTCTATCTTTTCTGCTTTATTTCTTCCGGTTCTCTCCACAATCATTCTCAATATTGTGTTTTTCTCTTTAGTTTGCCTTCCTACTTATTCTACGATTATATCATCCAGCCATCATCATCGTCGTCACCATCATCATCACAATCCTTTATTTTTCGATTTTACTCCTCCTCCACAACCGCTTCCGCCCCCTCTTCCTTCTCAGGCCATCTCTTCTTACTCTTTCTCCTCCTCAGGGCATCCTCCTCTTCTTCCTCCTCCTCCTTCTCCTCCTCCAGCAGAGGAAGGGCTTGACATGAAGGGATATGCAAGAGTATAATGGGGACACACACACACACACACACACACACACACACACACACACACACACACACACACACACAGAGTGTGTCGTGCGCCTATGACAACATTTCCTGGAATAATCAGAAGCCTTTATGAGAAAAAAAAATCAGTCTCAGAAACTTTAGGATAACCTCTCAGAATGTTATATAAAGAAATTAGGCATAAAAGAGTGTGATAATTTCTTTCCTCTAAATTTTAAATCCTCATTTTTTGTCGTTATCAGCATTTGTATTTATTATATCTAAGGTTTCTTTCCTCCTACTCTCTCTCTCTCTCTCTCTCTCTCTCTCTCTCTCTCTCTCCATATTCATCCCTCCACTCCTCCTCCACTCCTTCGCCTCTTCATTCTCAGAGGTCTTGTTGTTCGTATTGTTTTTGTTGTTGTTGCATAACCTTGATCCACCTGGTCAAGCAGACCCATCGACTACAGGTAAACTTCCCTTAGGCGGGCGTCCCATTGGTTACTTACACCGTTAATGCTGAGTCTGCGTCCTAGTGAATGGATAAGTGAACATGTGAAAGGATGGATGTGTATGTGATAGGATGGGTGTGAATGTGAAAGGATGGGTGTGTATGTGATAGTTTAGGTGTGCATGTGAAAGGATAGATGTGCATGTGAATGGACAGGTGTACATGTGAAATGATGGGTGTGTATGTGAAAGTTTAGGTGTGAATGTGAAAGGGTGGGTGTGTATGTGAAAGTTTAGGTGTGCATGTGAAAGGATGTGTATGTATGTGAAAGGATAGGTGTACATGTGAAAGGACAGGTGTTCATGTGAAAGGATGGGTGAGTATTTTTTTTTAAGGCAAGGAAGAAGGAACCAAAGGCTAGGAGCCGCAAAACAGTTCCTTCCAAGAAAAAACAAAAACAATACAAAACAGAGCCAAATTCACCCCTTTGTACACGATGATGCGTTTGTCATCATTAGGGTGTGGCTGCACCCACACACATTGACGCTTTTGGCATCATTAAAACATAAAAACTTTCATCAGAGGAAAAGTTTTTGGCCGATTGGCGTCATTTTTGGAGGCATCATAGCTTTCCTGTTCCTGTTCAAAAGTAATGAGTTGCCAACTGTGGGTCCCAATACCAGCAAGAGAGCGGACAGGTTATTCAGTACCAAATGATCTGTGAGTGGGGATGGTACTGTGTGGTTCTGTCTCTTTAAATTTCCATTCTTACCCCCATCCCGGCCATGCAACATATTACACTATACCAGTAGTGCTTGTGTATAGTGTTTGGGCACTGTAGTGATTAGATTTGGTGTTTGCAACAGGAAATTTGGTGTTTGTGAAGCATTTCTGATCATTTTCAGCTGTTGACCCAACGAAGATTGTGCAACTGTTTCTAATCAACTACACTGCTTCTACCCTGCACCAAATGTGAGTATTCAGCTATAAAAAAAATAGTGCCAGTGAATCATGGAAATATAGTGTGCATATTTAATGTACAAAGAATTGGTGAAATACGTGCAGTAGCTTAGAGGAAGGCAGGAAATTGCCCTACAGTCACGACACGGCGTAGGTACTCCGTAGTTTTTTGCATTTTTCTCGAAAACTATGAGGTCTAGGATCACCATTTTGGCTCAAATGAAAACCAATGAAATTCTGCATTGGAAGGTAGAATAAAGACATAACAGTGGCAAGAAAAGTTTTTCGCTACAGTCCCAGAATAAAAAATCTGTTGTCTTTCGGAAATGGGTTTTACTTTTTCGCTTATTACTCAAACACCATACCTCGTATCAAACTGTGACCTCCGACAATCGAAAGCTAATAAAATTCTCTTTCCAATGATGTATAACATGTAGAGATTGATTAGTAAACATACCAATTATGATGTTGGGAAATGAGATGTAAGCTCATGAATGATTATTCACACGGCCCTAATGTACACCTCCGGACAGAAATTCGTGATACAGGGTAATCTGCCACTAGAGGTCAGGTTAATCGCACACGTCTACCCCCATCTAACTCCTCTTCCTTACCCCCACCAAAACACTGATTTGTAAGGCGGATGCATCGGAGATGTGAAGCTTCGCTTACTCTCACATCTTGCCGCATGTAATGTTACTTTCATTTATCTTAGTATTAGGTGTATTATCAAGTGCATAGATCCATCTTCTGTTCCATGAGACGTGATTATATCGAAGTTTTAGCAGATTTCAATACAATGATCTTAATGTATAGAGTCTGGTTTCCAAATAGTTATCCAACGTGTTCTAAGCGATAGACTAAAATCCAAGTAACAGGTAAAAGTTATATGGCCAGATAAGTCCCTCTCTTGCCTTGTCATGTGGACAGCCACATATACACTCACCTACTTATCCACCTACCCACTCATCCCATCCAACATAACCCACCGACCTCACCCCTGCCACCTACCCAGCCCATCGATCCCTGCTATCCACCCTGTTAACCCACGAATGCCACACATGAAGTTCACCCAACAATGCCACTCAACTCATTTACTCATTCACTTCTCCACCCTGAACCCATCCAGGCACCCAACCCAACCACCCACTTAGATCATCCCGACTACGCAATCGTCTCAGCCACTCTGGCGACCAGTGGTGCCCACTCACCCTGGCGACTCACTTTGCCCACACATCCCGACAACCTATCTTGTCCACCGATCCGTACCACCCACCCTCACCACTCACAAAATCCACCCACCCTTCCCACTCACGAATTCCACACACCCTGGTCGCCAACAATGGCATCCATCTCATCCATCCACACCACCCTCCCACCTCTCCCTGAACACTCTCCACCCACCTCACCCTGCCAATCCTCCCATCCTGTCCACCCACTCCTCCCACCAATCCACCCGTCCATCCACCCTTCTTACCCAACCCCATTCACTCCGCTGTCCCATTCACCCATTTGAACCCGACTTATGCATCAAACTCATCTTATCCAAACCTAATTTACCGACCCCTCCCCGACCACTCACATGTTCAGCCACCTACCCACCCAGCCCACCAAACGCATCCACTCACTAACCCAATTATCCCTACAACCCACCCAAAACCACTCCACACACCACACCCAACAACTTCCCCCCCCTCTCCTCTCCACCATTATCACTGTCCACCCACCCTGGCGATGCATCAAACTACCACACCCACCAACTCAACCTCATCAATTCCACCCACCTAACCAACTAACTCTAACTCCTCTCTCTCTCTCTCTCTCTCTCTCTCTCTCTCTCTCTCTCACACACACACACACACACACACACACACACACACACACACACACACACACACACACACACACACACACACACACACACACACACACACACACACACACACACACACACACACACACACACACACACACACACACACACACACACACACACACACACACACACACACACACACACACACACACACACACACACACACACACACACACACACACACACACACACACACACACACACACACACACACACACACACACACACACACACACACACACACACACACACACACACACACACACACACACACACACACACACACACACACACACACACACACACACACACACACACACACACACACACACACACACACACACACACACACACACACACACACACACACACACACACACACACACACACACACACACACACACACACACACACACACACACACACACACACACACACACACACACACACACACACACACACACACACACACACACACACACACACACACACACACACACACACACACACACACACACACACACACACACACACACACACACACACACACACACACACACACACACACACACACACACACACACACACACACACACACACACACACACACACACACACACACACACACACACACACACACACACACACACACACACACACACACACACACACACACACACACACACACACACACACACACACACACACACACACACACACACACACACACACACACACACACACACACACACACCAGCTTGAGATCTTGTCTTCACACCTTCTGCTTCCATGTCGAAGGTTAGACTCACTGCAGCCCTGAAATAATAATCCTCACTTCTGACACCAGTGTTACGTCCCCGTCCCCACACTGCCACAGGCTCCAACAGCAGTAGTACAGTACCGGAAGGACGTTGCCCAGTGAGTTGTTCTTCTTATGGTCAGCCTTTAGGTGTGCAGTACACAAGATCAGCTGAGGCGAAAATAAACACTGGCTCCTTGAAGTTCACTGTCTTTATTTTCCAAATAATTCCATTTAATTCTTTCCAACTTCACTGTTCTCACAAGCACTGGAGCTGTGCACACTTTACTAACTGTTATTACACTTAATGCTCAACACTTCACTGTTAGTGCACTCAATGCTTGCTAACACTTCACTTATTACACAAGTACTGAAAATAATCTTCACTGACAGTAATTACACTTAATGCACTTCACTGTCTTCTCAAGTTCCACTGATATACAAACTTCAATAACCCGTCACTGTTTGCCACTGTTTTCACAAGTACCAAAAATATACAACCTTCACTGACACTGACACTGACCTGAAACCCGACTGAACTCCAAACTGACTCGACACCTCACTCACTCAACTTGTAATAATCACTACCCCATCTTATAAAAGCTTGCATTGTTCTAGAAACGTCCACTTCTCCAACATTCTAGGACATACTGTCTTGCATCAGCCCCTAGCAACAACAGTTACCAACTACGAGATATCAAAACATTCTAGAGTTGTCACATTACATAACACTCTAAATCATTAACCATACGAACTTGAATTACATAATTTAACAAACAATTACTTAAATAAAACATTACTGAGAAAAAGCACATTAAATTAATGCATTACTTACGAAATAACTATGTTCACAAACACCAGGCAAATTGGCAACTCTAACGACTCGTACCGAAACTTACAGTACCAGAAACGTCTCGAAGGTACGAGACTACCTAACTGGTAAAACCCCCTTCATAACAATATATATATATATATATATATATATATATATATATATATATATATATATATATATATATATATATATATATATATATATATATATATATATATATATAGATAGATAGATAGATAGATAGATAGATAGATACATATCACACACACACACACACACACACACACACACACAACGACCACAGTCACATCACACAACCTTCACAGCAACATCACACAACCACCACAGCAACATCACACAGCTACCCACACGATACGTCCACACAGCCAATATCAGAGGCAGACGTCGCCAATTAGGGCAAGTTTAGGCAGACTGACCAGGTTGTTACAGTGGGTCTAATTGCGAGCCTCCTGCAACCACCCACCCACCCTAACACGCCACTGAATATGGAAAGGGGGGAGGAGGGGATGGGAAGGGGAAGGGAAAGGGGAGGAAGGAATGAATTGGGTGGGGAGGGGGGGAAAGGAGTGAGGTGGGGAGGGGGGGAAAGGAGTGAGGTGGGGAGGGGGGGAAGGAGTGGGGTGAGGGGGAGGGAGATAGAGAGGAAAGGACAGCGAGAGGGAGAAGAGGCAAGATGAGGGGAGAGTGAGAGAGGAAAGAGAAGGGAGAAGGAATGGGAGTGGGAGAGGAAAGAGGAGGGACGGGGATGGAGAGAGAGAGAGAGAGAGAGAGAGAGAGAGAGAGAGAGAGAGAGAGAGAGAGAGAGAGAGGACGAGTGAGGGGATAAGGAAAGTGAAGGATAGAGATAACGAAATGAGGAAGAAGGGAAGGGAAGAGAAGGGAAGTGAAGTGGGATAAGGAAAACGAAGGGTGAGTGAGGGAGGAAGGAAAGACGTAAGTGCGGGAGGAGAAGGGACGGAAAGAGAAGGAAGAGAAGATAAGGGGAGGAAAGTATAAAATGGCAGGAGCGAAGAATATGGAGAGGGAAGGAAAAGGAAGGGACGGAGGAAGAGAAAAAGAATGGGTGTGAGGAAAGGATAGGAGGGAGAAATGGAGAGATAAGCAGGAAGAAAGTAAGAAAAATAAGGGCGAAGAGGGGAAAAAGTGGAACAGAAAGGAGGAACTGACCATTAAGGGAGAGGACAGGGAATCAGAGAGAGAGAGAGAGAGAGAGAGAGAGAGAGAGAGAGAGAGGTGGGGGTTGTGAGTGGAAGGAGAGAAAGAGGGGAAGAAGAGGGGGAAACGAGTGAAGAAGAGAGGGAAAGAGAGAAGATAGGAAACTAAGGGGACGAAATGACCAAGCAGAAACAGGTGCAGTAATTGAGAATCTTCAATTACAACCACCCCAACCAAAGTCATTAGGAGAGGAGGAGATGGAAAGGAGGAAGAGGTGCGAGGGGAGAAGAGGGGAAATGAAAGGTGGAAGAATGAAGAAGAAGGATTGATAAATGTAGGAGAAAAGAAGAGGGGAAAAAGAGAGAGGGAAGGAGGGATGGAGTACAATGGAAAGCAAACAGCAATAGACCTTATGGTTCTTTCGAGGCTGTTTGTTACAGAGGAGACTATGATTACGAGATCTAACTCTACATGCTGAAGGATAAGGATAGTAAAGCAAGAAGGCTCCCCCCACCTCCAAACCCTCCAGTTAAAACTGACAAGAAAAAGTGAGAAAAACCACCATGCAGCATGGAAAAACTGATATGGAATATTCATAGGAAAGACTGAAATGGAAAAGTTACTTTCTATAATACTTTATCTATAAGCTACATGTATGAATAACCTGAAAGAGAAAGTAGCAAAGTAAAATGAATAATCGATTAATAAATAACGCATGATAACCCGTATGGGTACGTTGAGTTGATGGGATGTCTGCAGACACAGCGTGGAAATTGCACAGTGCACAGTGTGGATGTTCAGTGGTGGTGCGGCAGCCTTGCCTGGGGCTATTAAGGTAGGCAGCAGTCAATCAGGCCCCAGCTCCATTCATTCCACTGAGACTAGGTGCTTTCCCAAGCGGGAGAAGCATACAAGTCACCTCCTGAAGCAGTGACCCCTGGTACATTAAAAAAAAATCCTGATGGTGGTCACTTAACTAACAGGGACCCTCAGTGATCCACAGCCCATCACAGGTCCAAAGTATGAGTAGTAACAGTTAACTCAGGGCTATCTGTGCATATCCTGGTCTGTGCATATACTATATTTGCATTCATAAATTGATCCAGGCTCTAAAAAATAAAATAATATTAATAAATAAATAATTATACATACACAAGTGTTTTATTCAGGAGTAAACAT
Source organism: Coenobita brevimanus (assembly GCF_032717465.1). Taxonomy (NCBI): domain Eukaryota; kingdom Metazoa; phylum Arthropoda; class Malacostraca; order Decapoda; family Coenobitidae; genus Coenobita; species Coenobita brevimanus. The sequence goes on along the minus strand of NC_137016.1, from coordinate 32,721,509 downwards.
ATCAAGCCGGAGGTTAGTCGACAAATACTTATCAAGGAGACCTTTAAAGGTCAGTACCGTATTAGATTTTACTACATTGAAGGGCAATTTATTCCATTTATTTACAACTCTATTGAAGAAGAAATGCTTAGCTTCATGCGACTGGAATTGTTTGCCAATTATTTTATACCCATTGCCTCTAGTATAATTCGAGTGATCAACTGTGAAGTATTTATCAACAGCCATGTTATCATGTCCTTTGAATATTTTGAATACTTGAATTAAATTTCCTCGTAACCTCCGTTTACTTAGGGTAAATAAATTCGGGGCTTCTAAACGTTCCTCATACGGTTTGTTTCGCAATCTAGGTATCATCTTTATCATCCTTCACTGTACTCTTTCAAGCTTTTCCATATCCTTTTTATAATACAGTGACTAAAACTGAACACAATACCCCAAGTGCGGGCGTACTAAGGAATTATACAAAGTGAGGACAATATTATCGGATTTATATTCAAATGCTCTACCTGTGAATCCAATAAATTTATTGGCTTTTTCACAGTTTTTGTGCATTGTTTGCTTGGTTTCAAATCGCTTGTTATTATAACTCCTAAGTCTTTTTCATGGTTTACCCTATCAAGTTGGACATTATTCATGCTGTAACCAGCTCTTAAAATTTTACTGCCAAGGTTTGGCACTTTGCGTTCATTAATACTGAAATCCATTTGCCAAACTTGGGCACAGCTAAACAGTCGATCAAGATCTCTCTGAATCATCTGTCATTGCGGTGCTGTATCTGCTCTGTTACTCATTTTAATATCGTCAGCAAAGTTTGAAGTTTTACAACATAATCCTTCATCAATATCATTTATATAAATTAAGAAAAGAATAGGACCTAACACTGAACCCTGCGGCACCCCACTAGTAACGTTTATCCAGTCTGACTCTTTTTCGTTTATTGCAACTCTTTGCTTTCGTCCGGTGAGCCAATTTTCAACCCACCCAAGCATCCTGCCACTGAAACCATGTGCCTGTAGCTTTTGAAGGAGTCTTGTGTGGAACTTTGTCGAAATCCTTTTGCAAATCAAGGTAAACATCATCAACTGATTTAGTGTCGTCATACATGATCAGTATATCACTGAAAAAGTCCAGCAGATTCGTGGGGCAAGAACTGTTATTACGAAAACCATGTTGAGAATCATTGATGAGATTGTTTGATTCTAAGTGTTTCACAAACTTTTCTCTGATAACAGTTTCAAGCAATTTGCAAATCACCGATGTTAAACTAATTGGGTGGTAGTTTTCTGACTGGGCTCTGTTGCTTTTTTTTTTTTTTATTGAGGTTACGGTAGCAAGTTTCCATTCATGTGGCACCTTACTGTTCTTAAGTGATAAGTTAAAAAGTTCAGATAAAGGCTTTGATATTTCATTATGTAGTTCATTCAAAACACTTAGAGATATTTTGTCTGGTCCCGGTGTTTTATTATCTTTTAACTTGTTAATTGCAAGTATTATGTCGTGATCACTAACTGTAATGTCAGTGATTATGTTCTCTTCTGTAGGAATGGGGAAAACAGTAGGAATCACATGTATATTTTATGTTGTAAATACTGATGCAAAGAAGGTATTAAGAATTTTCGCCATCATAGTTTCATCATCAGTGTGCTCACCATTATCTGTGATTAAGGGACTGATTGTCGGAGTTACTAGGGGAGAAGGTGGTAATACGGACCACTTTTTTATTTCAGGCGAAAACTCCAACTTTAAAGGCAAAAACTGCACCAATAACCGTCAGAAGTATTGACAAATTTTATCCTTATAACACTTTCAGAGTTATAATGAGAAATATTAAACCATTCAAATGCCACAACTTTTTATTCAAGCACATCCAAAAAAGTGGGTCTTGGAAAATGGGGTGGTAATATGAAACTAGTGGGGTGGTAATATGAAAATTTTGAAAATAACTATCTATCTATCTATCTATAGCCCGACCCCCGATTCCCGCAAAGGGTAGCTGCAGAGAAAACGCCTCCAAGTCGCTTTGTCACCCATCGTTTGACTACCCTCCCCTCAACTCACTCCCCCCTCCCTCATATACCTCTTAACTCCATCCCTCCAACTCATCCTCGGTCTACTCCTCCCTCTCCCTCCCTCCACCTCACCTACATGCACCCTCCTAGTCAGTCTTTCATTCTCCATTCTCTCCAAATGTCCAAACCACCTCAGTGTATTTCTCCTAATCTTCTCAACCACATCCACATCCACCCCACAACGTTCTTTCACTTCTTCATTCGTCAACCTGTCCCTCCATGTCACTCCACATGCGCCTCTCAAGTAGCTCATTTCCACTGCTCTCACTCTTGACTTGTTCCCCTCTTGCAAAGTCCACGCCTCGCTTCCATACGTCAGGGTAGGGATCACAATACTATCATGCAGTGACTTCTTAACTTCCATACTCACCTCCCTATTTCTCATCACTGCTTTCAGTGAGCCAACAACCCTCCTTCCCTGCTGTAGCCTCTCACGCACTTCATCCGCCAAGATTCCATCCTTACTCATCACATTACTCAAGTACTTGAATGCACTCACATTCTCCACATCCTTGCCATCCAACCTCACCGTGCATTCTGTGACTTGATTCCTCTCAAACACCATAGCTTTACTCTTGTTTACATTAACTTTCAGATTCCTCTTCCTACACACTGTCCCAAAATCATTCACCAGACCTTGCAACTCCCATTCATCTTCACTCAACAATACTTTATCATCAGCAAACAACAACACCGGAATCTTCCAAATCTCACCCTCATTCATTAGAGCCAGCCCCACATCCACTGCCCTACCTTGCACCTCCTTTACAACCCCATCCATGTATATATTAAACAGCCATGGAGACATCATGCAACCTTGTTTCAGCCCTACACTGAGATCAAAGAACTCACTCAGCTCACCATCCACTTGCACCGTAGCCCTACCTCCTTTGTACATACTCTTCACAGCACTCAACAACTTTCCCTCCACTCCATATATTCTCAGTACCTTCCACATACCTTGTCTATCTATTCTGTCATAAGCTTTCTCCAAGTCCATGAAGGCAGCATACACTTTCTTTCCCTTCTCTAGATACTTCTCCACTAAACATCTTAGAACAAATATCTGATCTACACACCCTTTTCCCTTCCTAAATCCCCCTTGTTCTTCTCCAACTAGCTCCTTTGTCATATGCCTAACCCTATCAATGAGTATTGTACCATATATTTTTCCAGTCACACTAAGAAGGCAAATGCCCCTGTGGTTACCACATACTTCTCTCTCCCCTTTTCCTTTGTATAAAGGAACAATTATATCTGATTTTCAGTTCTCCGGAACCCTTCCCTCTTCCCAAGCCAATATACATAACTTCCATATCCACTCCACTACAATCTCAACCCCATACCTCTGCATTTCACCACACACTCCATCAATTTCTGGGGCCTTTCCCATCTTGATCTTCTTCATTGCTTCCACTTTTTCCGCCCTACTGATCTCTTCCTCTCTCCTCTCATCTCTCCTTCTCCCAGCCATTCCCCAACCACTTATACTCCCACTGCTCTCACTCTCTACATTCAACAAATCCTCAAAGTGCTCCTTCCATCTCCTCAATTTCTCTCTCTTCTCCGCCAACAATCTATTGTTCCTATCTTTCACCCCCCTACTATTTCCCCTTTCACACTGCCTTACTTTCTTTACCTCCTTCTAAAACAATTTCTTACTCTCCCTCCATTTCACACTCAGATTCCTCCCAAATTCTTCATCCACTTTCTTGCTTACTCTCCTTCACCAATCTCTTCACCTCCCTTCTCCTGCTCATATCTACCTCTCTCTTCTCTCTCTCATCTTCTCCCTTACCTCTACTCGCTAGCCATTCACTATATGCCTTCTTTTGTTCCACAGCTCGTTTCACCTCATCATTCCACCATGCTGTCCCTTGCACACCCCTGCATCTCCTCCTCACTCCACAAACCAACTCACACGCTGCACCTAACTCTTCCTTGAATATCTTACATACGTCTTCCACCCCTTCCATCTGCTCTAACTCATACCTTCCCAGTCTTTCTTCCACTATGCTCTTATACTCTGTCATTCTCTCACTGTCTTGCAATTTCTCCATTCTTCTCACAGAACCTGTTTCCTCCTGTCTTCCCCTTCGTCTCTTCAACCATTTTCTTTGCAGCCTTACCTTGGCCATCACTAAGTGATGATCCTAGATTTGAAAATAACAAAAAATAATATTTCTTTTTGTGAATACATAAATAATAATTATACAGTGAAAAGGTATGTTTAAGAACGGAAGTCACAAATGAAAATATCATTTTCACACCCACTGCACAAGACATGGGCTCATCCCTGGCACATTACACATTGAACCCATAGTTCTCCTGATCTGGACTTCGCAAATTTTTCCCAACAAAAAAACACTCAGCATCATGTCATCCAGGATTTGCTTCTCCCACAATTTCTTCTAGAGAGTTACAACTTCCAGAAGACAGACTAATTCTCTCTTCTTCAACAGAACTTTCATCCTCATCTCTGTCTTTTTGAAAATAAATTTCTGTTTTACTTTTCGCGCTCTGTCCTCCATCCCCTTCTTTTCTGTGTAGGCCTGTTTGACAGATACTTAAAAAAAAAAAGGAATAGGGTTAATATGGAACAAGGTAAAAGGAACGATGGTAATATGGAACACACTGTTCCATAATGCCACCCAACATCAATTTTAAAATGAATTAGCAGAAATTCTAGGTTAGAAATTTTTTTTCCAGAAAACTAACTATGCCATTTTAACAGGTGATCTTATGACTAATCAACATACTATATATCATAGTCCATATATATCAATTTATATAGGATAACAAGTTTTTAATCTTACCTAAAAGAAAGTTTCACTTAGTGAAAAGTAAACTATATCCTCTCAGAGCACCTCACCTCGAGTGAGTGATTCCAGAACATTCTGGTGGCCTGTGGGGGAACTAATAGTAATGTTTAGTTCAGTTACCAATGGATGGCAGCACTTTTCAGCTGAGATAAGGCCTGCTTCATATTACCACCCTGTTTCATAATCCCACCCTCTCCCCTACCTTTTTGCCTCTTATGTAACTGAAAAATTCTTTGGGATTTGTTTTACTGACACTTGCAATATGTGCCTCAAGGTTTTTCTTACTGCATTTAATTAATTTTTTGGCTTTCCGTCAAAGGGCATCGTATTTATTTCTATCACTTTGAATCTTTGTGGTATTATACTTTTTATAATTAAAATTTTTTTGTTTCCAGACAATGTTTAATGTCGGAGTTCCACCATTTGGGTTTAGAATTTTGGGCAGTCCTTCTGTTGCGCCTTGGAATACATAACCTGACAGCACTGTTGAGAGTTTCTGTAAAACAATTCCACTCGTCATTGATATCTAAAGTTTCGGCAATAGGATGCCAGTTACCTGCGCCAACAATTGACTTTAATTTCTTAAAATTTGCCCTCTTAAAGTCAGGCACTTTCTCGCAACTGGCCCTGACCTTGTCTTCACAGATTTTAATGTTAAATGTAACTGTGCAATGATCACTTGTACTAATTCTTCTCCTACAATAACATTACTCACTACATTTTCCGATGTGGCTAAGATAAGATCCAGGATGTTAATTCCACGTGTCAGATAATTTACAAATTGATATAAAGAACTTTCCTGCAAGTTCGTATATAGGTCTAACCCTGTGTGTGAGGATAGCGCTTCTCCCCATTTTGGAACTGATAAATTAAAATCACAAAATATTACAGTGCTTTGCATACAAGATATTTCGGCATTTTGACTGTAGATTTCATTAGCGATGTTGAATGGCTGACTGGGTGACCGATATATTAACCCAAGTGTGATTTTATGAGAAGATTCATTTCTAAGCTGAATATAAATAGTGTCAATGTTTTCAGTAATTGGCTTGGTAATAACAACTGAATGAAATCCTGATTTGATATATAACAACACACCGCCCCTTGCTCGATTCTTCCTTTCACTATTGAAAATGTGATAGCCTGGTAAATTAAACTCTGCTAGAAAATCTCTTTGCTCAGTATTTAGCCACGATTCTGTTATACCAATTACGTCATAATCTTCAGTAAAGACAAGGGTCTCTGAATCAGATAATTTATCACGTAGACTACGTGCATTTACAAGGAAAGCTTAAATGTGTTTTCCTTTCCGATGTGTGAAGCTTCCATTATTTATTGATTCATCGGATCGTATGACATCTGCATTTGCCTCCCCAGATTCTTATTTTTTCTCCAGAAAAAACTTACGGCATCACTAAGCAATCGACCGAGATGGGTAGAACCAATGGACCAATGGCATTCAAGTGTAGACCATCAGTCGCAAATAGTGTTCGCTGCTCGTAAAACTGGTTCCATATGTCGATGAACTCAACTCCTTCCTGCAGGCAAAGTGACCTGACCCTATTATTTATACTAAACGCTTTACTGAAGAAGGCATTCCCTGTACCAATCCTTGGGAATATTCCTGAAATTAAGATGTTAGTTTTCTCTTTGTAGCATCGAATCATCCTCCTGTACTTCTCTATCAGATCCTCTGATCGAGTCCGTATGACATCATTTGTACCTGTATGAATGATAACTAGGCTGTCTTTTTCCTAACTCTCAAAAACATCATCCACAGCCTCCATTACCTCGTCTACTCCTGCACCTGGGATACAAAAACGCTTTCGTTTAGAGGGTGCTCTGCCACAAAATTCAACCAACTGACCACGGATGATAGAGCCCCCACAACCCGTGCCTCATGGGGTTCTTCCTCTACTTCTGCAAGAATCTGAAACTTGTTGTATGTTGTTGCTGGAATGATGCTCCTTTTCCTTGCAAGCCTTGCACCATTCCGCACTGGCTGGAACTCATTCTGTATGGTGGGGGAAGAAGTAACTACAGCGGGAGGAGGATGGTCAACCTGGACTGCAGTTGGCCTAGCAATGACATTATCCTCTGCAGTGTGTCCGACATTACTCGCAATGAATTCCTCCAGCACATCAACTTTTCGGGTCAGGCTGTTGATTTTGTTTGTAGCCTCGGTCAGCTTGCCTTCCAGGCTTTGACGTAGTTTGCACATCCTACAAACAAAGGTGCGGTCCGTATAAAAGGATCTGGTGAAACTACCGGAGCAGGTTACGCAAATAATGTTCTGCGGCATTCTGCAATCCAAGGTTACTGCGAGGATTTATCAGAGAAAAAGAATCCGATACTACTGATTAGTATCTGGAATAGATATTGGAACAAGAATAAGTTACATATACAAAACCTGCTACAATAATGACAATTTATGCAATGGTTATATGTTTTACTAGTGGGGGTCTTGTTACTGTTTAGAACTGTAAAGGAATGGCTACCTTACTGGTTAGTAATATACCTGTTACTATCTATCTATCTATTGTCAGACGCCTCAATCCCGTTTGGGGTGGCCACAAACAAAACGCCTCCACGTCACCCTGTCCCCCGCAATTTCACTGCCCCTCCCAACTCACACCCCCCTCATATACCTCTCCACCCCGTCCCTCCATCTCATCCTTGGCCTCCCCCTCCCTCTTCCCCCCTCCATCTCACTCACTTACACTCTCTTCGTCAGTCTTTCACCCTCCATCCTCTCCACATGGCCAAACCACCTCAGTGTGTTCCTCATAACGCTTCCTATCACATCCATATCCACACCACAATGCTCCTTTATATCCTCATTCGTCAGCCTGTCTCTCCGTGTGACTCCATAGGCTCCTCTTAAATAACTCATTTCCACTGCTCTCACTCTTGACTTGTGTCTTTCCAACAACGTCCAAGCTTCACTTCCATACGTTAGAGTTGGTATCACAATACTATCATGTAGTAACTTTTTCACTTCCATGCTCACTTCCCTGTTTCTTATCACTGCTTTCAAGGAACCAGCAACCTTTCTTCCCTCCTGTACCCTTTCAAGCTAACCATTACCTGGAATAAAGAACTAAAATTATACAACCTGCAATATAGCAACAATGAAGTCACAACAGAGTCTTACAATACACAAATAAGTTTACTATCACCTGAAAAGTTACACCATATGAAAATACAATTATATCCTACCTGTAAGGATATCAGTAAACATGTGATATATATATATATATATATATATATATATATATATATATATATATATATATATATATATATATATATATATATATATAGATATAGATATAGATAGATAGATAGAGAGATAGATATATATAAATCTATGATCTGAAATATAACAATAAAGTCACAGCACGGTCATACAATACACAAACAAGTTTATTATCTCCTGAAAAGTAACAAAATATGAAAAACAATATATATATATATATATATATATATATATATATATATATATATATATATATATATATATCTTTCCTGTAAAGAAATGGGAGATATTTCACTGTAAAAATCAGTGCAAGTAGAATTGAAAAAAAAAATGTTGGGCAATAAGAGCAACACTTGCCTGGTGTCAAAAATGTAAACAAACTCTGATGTAATCCCTTGTTTTGCTGATTTATCGTTTACAGTGATAAAATAATGAATCACCGGTATAGCAGAGAATCCTATCTTAATCCATTAATACGAAATTGGTTCTGAGACCAAAAACTAAATAAACAATGCGCACATTCCTATGGTTTTCCGAGAGTAACTTGTCTGGCCCTCTGGCGGGAGACGGCTGAAGTAACTGCGTATCAGGGACAAAGAGACGGCGCCAAGATAAAACAAAAGTATTTTGATGATATAAATTGTTTTTTCTTATCTTAGAGCGGTGCAGATCGCCGTCCAAAGCACTCTACACTCAGTCACAGAGATTCACAGAAATAAACTGAGTCTCATTCAATACCGTCTATTAAACAAAGCTCATCCACCTGCAACACTCACAAACGTTGAACAGACCGTATTAACACTTCACAAACAATACTTAGCGACCAGGCAATCAGCCAAAACACTCACCTAAACTCAGAACTATCACACTATTGTAATAACAAACGCAAAACACTGAAACAGGGCACTTGGCTGTGGGTATTCGCAGGGCGGACTAGGAGGACGTCTGGCTCGTACGGCGGTCAGACGAGAAAAGAAAGGGAAGGAAAAGAAAAGGAAGGAAAGTGAGGGAAGGAGTGGGAAACAGGAAAGGATGGAGGAAGAGGGAAGTAAAATGAAGAACAATAGTAAAGAGTGCAAGTTGAAACCGGAGGTAAGGAGGACGATGAAGGATGAGGAATGAGACAGAAGAAGGAAGAAGGAAGAAGGTGAGTGAAGGGGACAAAGTGAAGGAGGTGAAAGTAATAGGGAAGTGGAGGATGATGGAAAAGGAGAGAGGGGAAAGAGGGTAAATGGAAGGAAAGTGAAGTGTTAGTGGAAGAGAGAGAGAGAGAGAGAGAGAGAGAGAGAGAGAGAGAGAGAGAGAGAGAGAGAGAGAGAGAGAGAGAGAGAGAGGAGGGCTGTGAAATAGGGAGAGGGGGGAGACACACCTGAGCAGCGGTACTAATCAGGTACAAGCACCTTAACTGAGGCCTCATTCTAACACCAAAATTTACATCACTAAGGAAAGCCAGGGGAAACTGTGTGTGTGTGTGTGTGTGTGTGTGTGTGTGTGTGTGTGTGGTAAACTACTACTGTATGTCAGTGTGCGTGATTCAGTGTATGTGCTCCAGTATATGTATGTATATGTATGTGTCTGTTCGTGGGGATGGAGAGTGAGGAGGATATATGCAGTGATGGTTATTGACAGCCTTCCATCATCCAACAAGCCGTACCTGACTATCACTGCTAATCAATGCAACGCTGAGTTAACTTCCCTCCTGTCAGATTCAGCTCAGGCACACGTGATGACACCAGGACGGATATAGACCTGCCACTGGGTATAATAAACTTGGAGTCGGTATGCATCTGTGTGTGTGTGTGTGTGTGTGTGTGTGTGTGTGTGTGTGTGTGTGTGTGTGTGTGTGTGTGTGTGTGTGTGTGTGTGTGTGTGTGTGTGTGTGTGTGTGTGTGTGTGTGTGTGTGTGTGTGTGTGTGTGTGTGTGTGTGTGTGTGTGTGTGTGTGTGTGTGTGTGTGTGTGTGTGTGTGTGTGTGTGTGTGTGTGTGTGTGTGTGTGTGTGTGTGTGTGTGTGTGTGTGTGTGTGTGTGTGTGTGTGTGTGTGTGTGTGTGTGTGTGTGTGTGTGTGTGTGTGTGTGTGTGTGTGTGTGTGTGTGTGTGTGTGTGTGTGTGTGTGTGTGTGTGTGTGTGTGTGTGTGTGTGTGTGTGTGTGTGTGTGTGTGTGTGTGTGTGTGTGTGTGTGTGTGTGTGTGTGTGTGTGTGTGTGTGTGTGTGTGTGTGTGTGTGTGTGTGTGTGTGTGTGTGTGTGTGTGTGTGTGTGTGTGTGTGTGTGTGTGTGTGTGTGTGTGTGTGTGTGTGTGTTTCATCGTTTTGAGCTTGTGCCGTGTGGTTCAGTTTCGTGCCTAAAAATATCCTTATCATCATCAACATTGCCGTAGTTACCATCATCCAGTCACCTCATGTAGTGCTGCCTACTTCTTCCTTCATCCTTATCACTCTTTTTCTGTGTCTGCCCTCTCTCTTCCTATTTCTCCTATCTTTCCTGTCACTTTTTATTACTCTTCTTTCCTTTGCAGGTGATTTTACATCGAGTGACAAGCCAAAAGGTAACCTGTAAGTCAGGAAACCGTTTACAACACTGGATGGTAACCATACAGTATAACCAACCCATAAGTGTTCCCTACGCGTCAGCAAGTGGGTTGGTGGAGGGTTAGTGTCCCTCCCCGTAAAACAACCAACTCAATGACAAACGACCACCCCTTACGGGATTATGGCGTCTGGCTATAAATAGATAGATAGACCTTCAGCATCATTAGAAACATCAGATACATGTGTGTGACAAGTTCGGTAGGATTTTGTGGGGAATTTAACTTGTTTTTTCAGATTGATTTTTTGTGTGATGCTTTATCCTTTTCCCTATTATTATCAGTGAGAGTGCAATGCATTATCATCATTTTTTTCATTATCTTCTTCATCGTTATCATCATATATTATCCTAATGTTTAATATCATCACCACCATCACTCCACTTCCCATAGCTTAAAGAGAGGAAAGTTGAAACAAGGCAGAAAACACAAAGGTAAGAGAACAACCTGCTCATCATCGTTATTATCCTAACTCTATTTCCCACCAATGAACAGGGAGAAGTTTGGTCCCAGAAGCAAGAGTGCACAAACACAGTTGGAGGGGCAGTTGGGTAGAAAGTGGGGTGGAGGAGGAGGGAATGAGGGAAAATTGGGTGGGGAAGAGGGGGCAGGAGGAATAGGTGGTGAAGGGAAGATGGGTGGGGGAAGAGGGAGTGGGAGAGGAGACGGGTAGAGGGGGGTTGGGAGAAGAATGGATGGGGTATAGGAGTGGGAAAAGAGGCGTTTTGTGGAAGTTGTCATAGGGCGAAGTAGTAGTAAGATGTGGCAAAGAAGCCTGGAAGCATTTTTGTCACGGCTCCTGTGATGAACTCGGGATTGGGCGTGTGGGAACAGAGATAATGAACCGCAGGACATCATCACCATCACCAATTGCTCTGTCTGTCTGTCTGTCTGTCTGTCTGTCTCTCTCTCTCTCTCTCTCTCTCTCTCTCTCTCTGATTCCACCACAAAGAAGAATAGCCACGCACAACAAGCATATCTCAACTTCTCATATTCCAAGACCATGACAGTTTTCGATATATCACAGGTATAACTCATTAAGTATCCTATAATCAGTCTCAGAGTATAGGCCATATTCTAAGTGGCATATGAGGCTTCTTAGCACCTCTTCCATAACGATTTATTTTGCATATTCCACCTTAGCATTCTCTCCTACAATACTCGTACAGCTTGAATATCGACATTGTGCATCAGCAATATACAACAATATTTTGGCGTAATGTGTTGAATAAGTTGCTGAAAAAAAAATGTTGCGAAATTTTCAAAGTCACCAGGAATATGACCCTATGTCTTCCTCCATCTTCTGCTTTACTATCTTCCCAGTTGAAATAGATTTATCTGGACGTTCCTTTCGTTTCAGAGAGAAAGCGTTCATATTCTGGTATTTTTACTTTCAATATGCGTTCGGCGATCTGTAAGCATTACTGGAATATCATTTTTGTGAAAAAAGTGCGAAACTAATTATTTGGCATGGTTAGATATTAGTCTGAAGGAAATGACTTTCAGTAATTGATTCATTTAGATCTGAGTGGTTTTCTATTCTCTTGTTGCTTTACTCTCCTTATCTAAAACTTACAGAATTAGATTCCATAGTTATATTTTCCTCTGGGACAAACAGCTTCGAAAAGATCATCAAGTGTTGCTGATTGCATTCCTTAGTACTCCTTTGTACTCTATACTCTTTCTTTTCAAAAGGAGGCCCTAAATCAGGTTCACAGGAAGCCAAAGTTAGGCTCCAAGAATACCAAAATTAATCGAATGGTGGTTGGAACTCACATTCTAACGATATTATTTTTAGGTAAAGAACGGTATTCAAGGAGGAAATTATTAACTGCTGTCTTCAAAAGTTTGTTTTTTCCCGAGAAAATTATGCATATTAGATAGATACAAAACATAATATACCACAAATGTTTTTGTGTGAAAAACAAGGAAGTAGTTAATTCTTCACCTAGAGCACGTCAGATTTAACAGTGTGTAACAAAATTATGATGCAGTAATGGTTTTCAGAAATTAGCTAGATGTGCATCTTCCTTCAAGTAGCAGAGCGCATGAAGCTTATTTTATTCTTAAAGACTAAAATACAATAAAGTACACATTATTTTCTATTCCTCTTTTTCTATGATATTTCCACGGCAGTTTCACTATATTGCATAGTGGTGCTTTGCATATTTTCTAGCCTACTTTGGCTACAGGAATGGTTGGTGAGGGGGCTCTGGCTTTGCTATCCTCATTTTTGACTCACTATTCACAAGTAAATAAATAAGTGAATAACTAAATAAATTAATAAATAAGACGGTCTCTAGGGAACCAGGTGGTCTGTTGCTGGCTGGCTTCCTTTGCACCTTTTTTAAGCTTAACCAATCCCTGGAGTGCTTAACCTGTCTCTGTTTAATAATGACGTTCTAATGCCACGTGGTGCAGGTGTGGCGGTCCTTCCAGAACTGCATGGCAAGGGTAAAATCTTTATGTCCGTGATTCATCTTTAATCAGTGGAATGGCCCTTGTAAAAATGGGCTAAGGATCACACCAAGTGGTTTGTATCTCGCGGTTTGTTGCACCCTTTCTCGACAACGACGTCTTTTATTATTTTTGCCGAAAGACATCTTGAATTGGAGAGATCACATATAGCCTTCACGAAATCCTCCACTGCAAGAGATCTCCCCTGAGCTGAATAAAATCGTCTAGGTGTTGCATGGAAAATGTGGAACGTTCGTCATCGTACTGAAGGGTCATAGTTGACTTGCTTTTATCTGACGGAACTGTCCCTCCATAATTTGAATACTGAGTCGTGGTTGCATGAAATTCGATGAGCCTATGTTATGAAGCAGAAATGAATCTCCTTGGTTACTAGTCAAATCAAGCTTCCAATTTGTACCTGGCCATCAGCTGACTAAAAGAAGTTAGGGATCTTTGTTAGGTTAGAATAAATGCGTTATACACTCTTGCTTTGCCTGAAATCGCAATCTCTCCATCTTGAATGCCGGGTTGTACTTCTTCATGACCAGCATAATTTTAAGGGTTAATAAAAATTTTTACTAGTCTTGAAGTGCTACGAAATTATATAGAGGCGTACAGTTGCCCTTTTCTACCATCGAGCTTCGTGAAAGAGCCTACAAAGGGATGAAAATCTAGGCCAGGATGGTGAAAAATCTACAGTTATTCTCATGTAGTTTAGATGCTACTCGCCCTCCAAGCCGGGGTTAACCATTTCACTGTTATGACGTCTTATTTTAGTCTAGTTAGCGTCGGAAGCTTATAATCGCCAAAGGATAGCCTTCATTTTCTTCTCTACTAGGAAATTCTCCTGAAATAAATAAATCGTCTGGTCACAGCAAAAAATTTACTAGTGAAGAGAACGGTGTGTCGGAGCCACTGAGAACCGTATGCCGCACTCGAGGTGACATAGGAGGCTTCGTGGCACTTCTTCCTTAGCGATTTATTCCGAGAAACATTAATATACCCTTGTATCTCATTTATATTGGTTTAATACTGACACACTTTAGACTAAGTGCATACAGAGGTGGAATGTGTGGAATAAATCACTAAAAAAGGAGGTACTACGAAATTTCCAGGGCTACTTAAAACACGACCCTGCGAAGCACATTGTCTTATTCTTGCTGGCACAGAATCCGCAACACTTTTTTCTTGGTGATTTACTTTGGATATTACACTTTAATATTCTTGCATGTTATTTGTATTTTTGTTGTATCGCCATACTTTGCATCTGTAACAAGAGACACCTGGTGATTTGGTAAATTCGAGGGCTCCAAGCGGATGGGGTAAACAGATGTCAATTACCAGTGGATGACAGGGATTTATTGTTCACGTATTATCTTGCATTAGTAGCCTAGCCCCGGGCCCCACGCTGTGGATGGGGCAATTTTAGGTTAAATGATTTTTTTTTTTAATGCGAGGAATAAGGAACCAAAGGCCATGAGCCCACAATAACAGTTCCCTCCAAGAGAAAAACAAAATACAAGAGAAAACCAAATTCAAGATCCATTCATTTCGAGAAGTCTGGACACACTGCGTTTGAAAGACTGGAGATCATAGGCAGCAGGAAATACAGACAGAGGAAGACAGTTCCAGAGATGACCTGTTGCATAAATGAAGGACTGGGAGTAACGGTTAACTCTTGCATTAGAGAGTTGGACAGAAATGGGATGAGAGATTGCTGCTAGACGGGTGCTACGCGCCGGTCGTAGGGAGTGTGGGAGGAATGCTCATGCAGACAGTTCAGAGTGGGAGCAGTGACCATTAAAGTAGCGATGAGAAAAGAGATAAAGATGCAACAGTGTGGCGAAGAGACAGAGGTTGAAGGGGGTCAGTAAGAGAAGGAGAGTTAATGAGACGAAAAGCCTTTGACTCCACCCTATTGAGAAGAGCTGTATGTGGGGAGCCTCCCCATACATGCGAGTTGTACTCCACACAGGGGCGGATAAAACCCCTGTACAGAGTCAACAATTGTGCAGGGGTAAAGAAAGAACTGAGTCGGCTTTGCATACCCAATCTCTTGGAAGTAGATTTTACAAGAGATGTAATATGATCTTTCCAAGATAAGTCCCGAGTAAATGAAACCCCAAGCATGGATATGATGTATAAATGCAGAATACAAGAGGATACTGAATGTGTACTAGACAAAATAAATCGATGAGGAAGAGGTGTTGCTACTCTCCCATGCAGCTGAGAACAGGCAGCGTTATCTCCACTACTATATTTGGGCTAACGCCAAACAGATGATTCCATTCAGGGTCAGTATGGGAACCAGATGATATTAACAGTCACAATAAAATTATCCTTACTTAATAGGGACAACTCTACTACTGTATTCCAGACGATAAAAAAAAAAAAATGGGTGTAGCAATGAATTCCAGCTTACGCAAGACGATTTTATTCAGTTGGGAGTGAGCCATAGAAGCCCTTGTGTTAGCCTAATACTGTCACTGTAAATCCTCTCACGGTAAGGACAAAATCAAGTATTCCAGCTAACGACAGACATAATCAGACGATTTTACTGTTTAGAGTCATGAAAGCCAGCCAGACATAATGTACCCCACCTAACACCAGACGATTTCATTCAGTTGAGAGTCTGAGTGAGCCACAGAAGCCTGGGAGTGTTAACAAGATGACGTGACGAGGTCGAATCAAAGTAGCAGGATATCCTCAACCTTGTTTTGATAGCATTTGTAGGCACCTCATTATAACTTTGGTCATATATTTGGAACTGATTAGCATAACCAATTACACGTAGCCTAACTGAGTGGATAAAACTCTAAGATAAGCGAACATAAAGGCGGCAATTACCGACACAGCTATTCCTTGGAGTATGTCATCATCATCATCATCATCATCATCATCATCATCATAATCACCATCATCATCTTCATCATCATCATAGTCATTATCGACATCGTCACTGTCGTCATCACCATCATTATCAAAATCAATAACGTCATCATCAACGACATCGTCATTGCCATCATCGTCGTCGCCATAATCACCATTATCAAAATAAAGGACACCATTATCACCATCGTCGTTGTCGTCGCCATCGCCATCCTCGTCATAATACTTCTTTCTCCCACTTTTTTTCCCATTGGTTTTGCATAACCATTCAACTGCATCAACTAGACCCGTTAAGCTTGACATGTAGTTAGGAAGAGTAGGAACGAAGACTCCTATGCCACCTACAATACGGCCCACACTCCCACACCCACACAAATAAAGGTAATAGTGTGGCTGTTATTGAAGGCATCGTTGCACCTCTTCTTTAGCGATTTGTTTGACATACTGCACATATATATTCTCCTGTGTGTTCTTTATATCGTTTTAAAATCGAAGCAGTTTGCAATAATATCACACGGAAGGACACTGATGTACAATGTGCTGATCAAATCGCCTAGGAAGAGGTGCTACGAAATTTATAGTCACTTGGAATACGACCCTAAGTCCGCAACAGGGAATCTCGAGTGTGTTGAGTCTGTGGTGAAGTAGGCTGGCTATGTCTACAGGAGGTCTTCTTAGTCAGGATCCTGCACAGTATACACTGTTTACCTTAACTAGATGTAAACTTGCCTTCTGTCCATCTTGAGCGATGAACTGTAACAAGGTCTTAACACTAGAATATAATAATAGGCGGGCAGAAGTGCTATGGAAAGGATGAAGATTTGTAGCATTTCTTTAATATGCCACGAGTTAAGGTGAACGAACTATAGTTTCTAACAAGCACTGCAAAACTGTGTAGCCCCATAATACACCAAACGACTGTCAATGCCAGAGTATCATAGCAAACACAGATAATACTAAAAGTAGTTCTAAAGAGATTTCCCTAACAATACCACAGTTAACTCTAAATCCGTTTTTCTATCATTTTCTATATTTTGAAATCTCCTCAAACCTTCTCCTCATGCTCTCCTCTGGAAAAGGGATATTCCTTGCGTCACTCCTCACGCACACATTGGAGTGGAAAAAAGCAATAAAACAAACAACTAACAACAATCATCATCATCAATTAGAAAAAAAAAAAAGTTAATATCAGCAGTAACAACATCATACACCGTCACCTCCAATAGCAAATCTGCCTGGCCTCCGATGTTGATAAATCGATGTACATTTACTCCTGTAGGCTGCCATAACACAGTGATTGATGGCAAGTTATTGATGAGGAGTTGGGGATGGGGGTGGGTGGTGCGTAGGTGGGACGGGTGAGGTGGGAAGGAGAATGGGAGAGACGTGGGGAGAACGGCGAGGGGGAATGGGGGCGGGAGTTGGGAAGAAGGGCAAGAAAGAATGGGGTTGGGGAGGGAGGGCAAACAATTGCATGAGAGGGTTGGGAGAGAAGGCGCGGTTGGGAGCGGATGAGGAAAGGAAAAAACACAAGATGCGGGAGTAAGTGGAGGTGAGGAAAGATAGGGGGAAGGGGGGAAGGTTGATGAGTAAAAGGGATAAGGGAAGAAATGGGGGTGAAAAGGGGGAACGAGGAAAGGAGAGATGGGGTCAGGACTGGGGGAGAGGAAGGGTGGGGGTGAGCAGGGGAGAAGAAAAGTAAGCATGAATAGGGTGAAAGGAAGGGTGGGGGTGAGTAAGAGATGAGGATGAGGAATGGTAGGCGGGTGGGATTAGGAAAGAAAAGATGTTGGGGTGAAAGGGAAAAGGGGGTGATGGAAAAAGTGGAGGAGGGGGGCTGAGGAAAGTGAAGAAAAGGATGAGGTAAAATAAGGAAAGAACAAAGTTGCAGATGGCAAGGATGGCAGCTGGGAGGGAGGAAAGAAGAAGGCGTGAGGAAAAGAGAGAAGAGCGTGAGGAAAGGGGGAAGAGGAGATGAGGAGAAAGCGATGAGGATGTGAGGAAAAGGAAGGGGGTGAGGAAAGAAGGGAGGGAGGAGAGGAAAGAGGAGGGAGCAGGTGGGCAAAAAAGAGAAGGTTAGCAAATAAGGGGAGGAGATGAGGAAAGAGGGGAAGATGTGAGGAAAGAGAGGGAGGAGGTGAGGGAAGGGCAAAAAAAAAAAGAGAACAGAAGGCAGGGATGGACTGTTACAAGAGATGGGGATGAGGAGAGAAGGAGTGGAGGGTGTGTTAAGGATAGGAGCATAAAGGTAACAGTCGGGAGGGGAAACAAACGCTATTCTAGGCCTCACAATTACAATCTTTAAACAGAACTTCACACATCATTCACATTATCGAAATTGTCAGTTACTTACACACACACACACACACATATATACTGTATATATATATATATATATATATATATATATATATATATATATATATATATATATATATATATATATTATATATATAATCTCATTATCATCTCATCTCAGCCGTTTGAGAGTCCACTGCAGGTTAAGTCCTATCCCTACAAAGTGGGGACGATACAGCCAATGTATCTCTACCAAGTGGCTTAGGTTGTCTAGTAGAGATTGTATGTAGGGTGAGAAGTGCTTGTAAGTGTATTTGTAGTGTTGGAGTGGCTTTGGATGTGTGTGTAGTCTGTGAACCAAATGTAATAGGCCTGCGCAAGCCGACTGGGTGCAAGCATACTTTATAGTATGCGACACTGGTTCAATAT
>NC_137016.1:32623560-32702603 GCF_032717465.1 Coenobita brevimanus | reverse complement strand
ATAACGTATTTCATATTTTGAATAATGATTACTTTTATTGTTAATGATGACCATGATTCCATATGGTTTGAAACTGATTACGAAAGCAATATCAAGGACTATGATTACTTGATCATAATCAACTCTGTGTCTCAATTTCAATCTTCAGATATTCACGGCTTCCCAAACACAGACTTACGAAGATACACAGTCATTCAGAATTCAGGCCTTCAATATTCACATATTCTCAGACAAACTTAACAAAACAAACATTTTTCGCATCATTCAAGTCTTCTATATTCTCCGCTTAACACACACACACACACACACACACACACACACACACATACACACACACACACACACAATAATATATATATATATTGTTACGGAACAGAGAAAGATAATGTACACATTAAGTGAGAATACTAAGAGTCACTACTGTCCCGTAAAGTTCCAGGTTCAAAACAAAAGAGTTAGGTAAAATTACAAGTTAAAGTTTAATGCTTAAATTAACAACAAAACATTCAGGACTCATAAGGATAATGTAATGGCAAAAACAGGTTAAATATATGGTTAACTGCAATAGCCTCTATTTACACGAAATTAGCAAGAATAAATTTATCTAAGTCAGCCCTGATAAAATGAGATACCAGATAATACTCAGTGAATGCCAGATAAATAATTACAGATACAAACTATTATCAAAAAATGACTGACATAAAGAACCCTACATGAATTACAAAAACGTCACTAGGCCTACCAATTAAACTCATGCTATACAGTACAAGAAAAAATGCAACAGTTATACTCAAATTACACACAGCTGCTAGATGGTTGGAGATTTCTTGAGCACTCACAATAATAATATCTGTACAGGGGAGGACAGAGATGTAGAACAAAATGAGGAGCAGATCTAAGTGGCAATGATGCAGAGACTGAGCTCATTATATAAGGGGCCAGCAGAGCTTGATACAACTTGTAATAAGGATAGCCTTAAATGAAGCGATGGGGACAAACAGTTGACAATCCCGCACTGGAATAACATAAAGAACGACTTACTCTACTATAACGGTAGAAGGAGGGGAACTGAGGCAGAACACGCTCGTGATCAAACATGCAGCATACTGTGCGTTAAGAATTACACAAAAGGATGATGAAATCATAGGCTATGTAACACCTCCCCACAAAGAAAAGAAATTTACAAAGGAAATTTCTTATTACTCCTAAAACAATCTGTCTAAAGTCTAGAATTAAGCAATCTGCAATAACATTTTCTTTCCCCTTGACGCATGTTGTATGTCTAATGAATACTCCTGAAGAAGTAGACTCCATCTTGTCAATCTCTGATTTTTATCTTTAAACTTACTAAGGAATTTCAGTGGGTTATGATCGGCGGTATAAATGACTATGGGGTCAAAACCAGAACACAAATAAAAAATGAAAGCTGCCTGTAAACCCAAAATCAAGGCCAAAAGCTCTTTCTCAATAGTTGAGTAGTTCTTTTGAGGTGGAGTAAGAACTTCTTACTGTAATAAGATACAGGATGTTCAACACACCTGATCATCCTCTTGCAGCAAAACAGCCCCAGCTCCTGTATCACTTGCATCAACAGCCATCTTAAAAGGCTTAGCAAAATTTGGAGTAGCAAGCACTGGCTGACTTAATAGAATAGCTTTAAGTTTGTTGAAAGAGGATTCATAGTTATCCCAGTCCAGACAAATTCAACTCCCTTTTTCCAGTAGGTCTGTAAGTGGTGATACAAGAATAGAAAAGTTAAGAACAAATCTCCTAACATAATAACCTACCATTCCCAAAAATCTTCTTGGCTCTTTTCCTACTTTTAGGTCTGGAAGATCACTTATAACCTGAACCTTAGCTCCTGGTGGTGCAACATGTCCATCACCAATTACATACCCAAAGGTACTGAACTTTAGCTTGACCAAAGCTCACACTTTTGATAAATTAGCTACAAGATTAGCATGAACTAAACGGTCAAGAAATTTACTGACATGGCATAGAGTGATCTTTCCAGTTGTCACTGAAAGATTAATACATCATCAATATAAACAACACACCCTGCCAAACCCTCTGTTACAACATTCATGAGCTTCTGAAATGTGCAAGCTGGTGCATTCTTCATACAATACGGCATTACAGGAACATGTGCAAAAGCCGCTTTCCCTAGTGTTACTAAAACATGAGATCTCCCTAGCACGTTCAGTCATAGGTACTTCCCAGTATCCCTTTATACAAATCAAACTTACTTATGTACCTAGCCTTTCCGATCTTGTCTATGCAATCTTCCACACTGAGGAGAGGGTAAGTGTCTGTTTTGGTTATCTGATTAACTTACGTCTGTAGTCGATGCAAAGCCGCTGTGACCCACCTGGCTTAGGGACCAGAGTGACAGGAGAACTCCACTTTCGCATCTGACAGGGCTCAATCATCTTGTGGTCCAACTTGATGGTAGCCAAGCTCCTTCTGGATTGGAGAGGAACTTTCACTGGGTTCACACGGTAAGGAGGCAGTTTAATTGGCTTTCGCACGTCTCCAACATCGACATCATGCATCAACACAGTGGTTCTTCCTGGAGTAGCACGGAACACTTGCGGGTACTCCTGCAGTAATACCGAAAAACTCTTGCCTTTCCTTGGGAGGTAGATGAGAAAGCTTAGTCTGGAGATCCGCATTCATGATATCAGGATTCTTCCCCAAACTATCACTCAGGCTCATACTGCATGGGAGAGGCTTCACTTGCAGACTCGGGTGGAACAGCTACAGTGCAGACTGGATTTATTTTCGTCCCGCCTGTGCAGTATAACTTTAGCATGTTGATGTGACATAGTTGCTTGCTCTTTCTACGATCTGGTGTGGCGATGACATAGCTGACATCACTGAGGTTTCTTCTCCACGAAATAAGGACCACTAAACTTTGGCTTGAAAGAGGTTGCCCATGAACTGGCAGCAAGAATCAAAACCTGATCTCTCCTGGCTGAAAGTGGCGTAACCTGGACTTCTTCATCATACCAAGTCTTCATCTTCTCCCTGAGCAGCTCCTAAATTCTCTCGCCAGCTGTAAAGCAGTGGACAGCCGTTCTTTGAACTTCATCACATACTCCAGCAGGTTGACGTCATCTTCCTCCGACAGCCAGCATTCCTTGAGTAACTTAAGGGGTCCTCTTACTTCATGAAAAGCCCAAACAGTAGTTCAAAAGGTGAGAAGCCCAGTGATTCAATTGGAGATTCTCTTGCAGCAGAAACACAACGAATGGAAGACCTTTATCCCCAGTCTTTCTGATGTTCCAAACAGTATTTCTTGAGCATCGATTTGAGTGTTTGATGATATCTCTCCAACGCTCACTTGGGTCTGGGGATGGTAAGCTGAAGACGTGATCTGGGTGATGCCCCAACTACTTTCAGAGACTGCTTGAAAACGTTTGACGATGCCAAAATTACTTCTCCGGTCTGACTGTAGCCTCCTTGGGCAGACCAAACTTTGTAGAAGAACCCTAGCATTTCCTTAACCACGTTTAACTTTACTGAGATATCTTTCTAAGTGGAATGGCTTCAGGATAACGAGTAGCCATATCAATCAGGGTCAACACATGAAGAAAATCCTGAAAGGGAAGTCTTAGGAAGAGGGCCCACAATATCCACCAACACACGGAGTGAAAAGGCGCCTCAAAAGGAGGAATGGGAACTAGAGGTGCAACCTTTTCGGTCTGATTACACTTCCCACAACAGCTTGACAGGTGTGACAAGACTTACAATACCAGGAAACATCCCTGAAGATACCTGGCCAGTAGAAGTGTTTCAAAATGCGTGCCTACCCAGTCTTCCTCACTCCAAAGGTACTGTCCTGCCAAACTGGAATCATGAGCCACTCTAATGATATCCTGCCTACAAACACGAGGGATGACCACAACTTGATGTGCACAACACTCCCATTTCACTGAGCTCGGCTGATGCCTGTTGGGGTCTCCACTTCCTCATAAGTACTCCTGACTTTACATAATAACAAGTAGAAGCCCCGGCTGACTCTTCTTCACTGTAAGCAGAGTTAGCTAGACCTTTCAACTCCCAGGGTCAGCAACCTGCAACTCAACCAACTTCTTGACAGAGGCCAAATTATCAACACTACGGAGGGTACCTGCCTCATCTGGTGAATGGTCCAAATTAGCAAGAAAAGTGTCAGCTAGGATAACATCATCATCATCATCATCCTCTAAATCACCAGTAACTTTAGACTTAGCCCTAGTGACAGCACATGCAGGAACACATCAGGGACATCACAATCCTGGAACGCAGCCACTGGCTCACTAGAACAACTAGAGGAGCTGGACACACTTGACTTCCACCAATATCATTTCCAGAAGTAAGAGAAAGTTACACCTGACATTGGGAGTGTCTCAACCAACCCAACCATAACGGAACCATTAACAAAACCAGACTCTAAATTCACCCCTGCACAGAGGGACAGAGAAGTAATTATTCCCTACACCTTGTAAGATTACAGTTTCATCAGAGGAATTAAAATTAGAGCCTAGAACACTGGTCAGCATAAGGGATTGGCAAGCACCTGTATCACGATATATTTTAAGCTGATTTTCCTGTCATTACTGTCCAGAGGACTGACAAGGAAACCATCAGAACCAGGAAATTAGCACACTTGAACTCTTGAGAGTGTCACCCACGTTACTGCTCAAAAGAGGAGCTCCATCATGAGAATTTAAGTTACCCCTCAAAGCAGGTTCAGTTAACTCAGTTAAAGAATTCTGGGAACTCTCAAGAGTGGACACTAGACCAAATTGACTGAATATTTAAAGACTCCTTTTTGTTTCCACATCCACGCTGTCTCCTGAAACATCTCTCCGTAGTATGACCAAAGCTTTACTACAATAAGTACATTTACTTTTCTGAAATCTAGAGGGTAGAAGCTGGTATTTACTTCCTGAGAAACATCATCCTTATTCTCTATTCTGTTACCTGTACTCTGAGTAGAGGCAACGTACTTACTCTCAGCTTTCCCACTTTTTTCTCTAGAATATCTGTTGTGAGTGAGAACATACTCATCAGCTAAAACTGCAGCATCAGACCAAATTATCTATTCTTTTCTCATCCAAGATATAGGCTTACATCTTTACTAATACACCTTTTGAAATCCTCCAGCAAAATCATCTGCTTAAATTTACCAAAATCAGAATCATTCTTAGAATTTAACCACTGCTCTAACAAATCTTCTTTGATTTTTGCATACTCAACATGGGATTGCTTATCTTGCTTGTAAGTTGTCCTAAATTTTACTCTATAAGCTTCAGGAACAAGCTCATAGGCCTTAAGAATCAAGCTCTTAACTACATCATAATTATCACATTGATCCTGAGGCAAAGATGCATAAGTTACTTGAGCTTTACCGGTGAGAACAGTTTGAAGGAGTACTGGCCAATACTTTTTGGGCCAATTAAAACCTGTAGCTACCCTCTCAAACAACTGAAAATACTTTGTTAAATCAGATTCATTAAAAGGAGGGACAAGTTTAACATTTTTAGCCACATCAAAATCATCAGAGCTAGATGATCCAGTTCCACCTTGTTTCATGCGATACTCATGGTCTGCCTGAATCCTGGCAAGTTCAACATGTGCCTGAGCCTGTATCTGTGCCTCCTGAATCCGAACCTGAGATTCCGCCTCCTTAGCCTGAGACTCAGCCTCCTTAGCACGTGCTTGAAATTCAGCCTCCTGAATACGAGCCTGAGACTCCGCCTGCTTAGCATTTGCCTGAAATTCAGCTTCTTTAGCACGAGCCTCCTGCAGAGCTAGCTGTAACTTAGCTAATTCAATCTGCGTTTGCTCATTTGGAGGAGTTACATTAAACAAGCTTTTATTAATCATGCCAACAATTTGATCCTTAGAATGATGAGAGTGAACTGCAATTCCCAATTGTTGAGCAACAAGCTTAAGTTCATTCTTTGTTCTGTTTTCTATATCACACACTGTTTGCACATTTGACAAAAAATCTTTGGCTTCATCAAGTGTAGTAATAGTAGCCATCATGAATATATCACAGTCACAAAATATCAAACAATATCCTTATGATAATATCCTGAATATCCTGATATGAGGTCGAAAAATTTTTGTTACGGAACAGAGAAAGATAATGTACACATTAAGTGAGAATACTAAGAGTCACTACTGTCCCGTAAAGTTCCAGGTTCAAAACAAAAGAGTTAGGTAAAATTACAAGTTAAAGTTTAATGCTTAAATTAACAACAAAACATTCAGGACTCATA
The DNA here is from genome assembly GCF_032717465.1 of Coenobita brevimanus. Classification (NCBI taxonomy): domain Eukaryota; kingdom Metazoa; phylum Arthropoda; class Malacostraca; order Decapoda; family Coenobitidae; genus Coenobita; species Coenobita brevimanus. The sequence continues at coordinate 32,696,331 of NC_137016.1, read as the reverse complement.
AGGATAATGTAATGGCAAAAACAGGTTAAATATATGGTTAACTGCAATAGCCTCTATTTACACGAAATTAGCAAGAATAAATTTATCTAAGTCAGCCCTGATAAAATGAGATACCAGATAATACTCAGTGAATGCCAGATAAATAATTACAGATACAAACTATTATCAAAAAATGACTGACATAAAGAACCCTACATGAATTACAAAAACGTCACTAGGCCTACCAATTAAACTCATGCTATACAGTACAAGAAAAAATGCAACAGTTATACTCAAATTACACACAGCTGCTAGATGTTTGGAGATTTCTTGAGCACTCACAATAATAATATCTGTACAGGGGAGGACAGAGATGTGAACAAAATGAGGAGCAGATCTAAGTGGCAATGATGCAGAGACTGAGCTCATTATATAGGGGCCAGCAGAGCTTGATACAACTTGTAATAAGGACGCGCAAATGAAGCGATGGGGACAAACAGTTGACAATCCCGCACTGAATAACATAAAGAACGACTTACTCTACTATAACGGTAGAAGGGGGGAACTGAGGCAGAACACGCTCGTGATCAAACATGCAGCATACTGTGCGTTAAAATTACACAAAGGATGATGAAATCATAGGCTATGTAACAATATATATATATATATATATATATATATATATATACAGTATATAAGAAGTCTCTGTGGTACAATGGTACAGTGTGCGTCTCACACGCTGGTGGACGCGGGTTCGCCTCCCACCAGAGTTGTATTAACTTTGGGAAGCGTACACCGAGCCACTGATTGCTTTGGCGGACATAAGGGGTGCTGTGGTTGAACCAGTGTCGCATACTAGTATGCTTGCACCCAGTCGGCTTAAGGCGGATCGATTACACTTGCTTCACAGACTACACACACATCCAAAGCCACTCCAACATTAAAATTACACTCACAAGCACTTCTCTCCCTACATACAGTCTCTATCAGAGAGCCTAAGCCACTGGGTAGAGATACATTGGCTGTATCGTTCCCATTTCGGTAGGGATAGGCCGGTCCTGCAGTGGACCTCAACGGCTGCCGCTGATGATATATATATATATATATATATATATATATATATATATATATATATATATATATATAGTCATTCACAGATCATTCAGGCCTTCAAAGTTTTCAGTTCCACAAACAGAAATAAACAACATACAGGGCTGTTTCCCCAACCGAGCAACATGGCAATGTCATTCAGTTAACCCATGCAAAGTATCGCCAGAGCCACACTTCACAACACAACTCAGTTCAGCTATCATTGAAGCCTTCCAGGTTTCCAGCAATATAAACATACCAATAACATATATTGACTCATCATTCAATCCGAGGACATTTCTCGGTCTACAAACAAACATAAAACAGACACTCAATCATTGTTCAAATCTTCCAAAACACAACTTCAAGAACTATTCATTCCTCACTCGTCTTCGAAAGTTTCAGGTTTACAAATACTCGTAGAAACAACAAAACACACCATCACTGATCATACATGCCATTTCACGAATACTAATTTTACAGAACACACAATAACTTACCATTTAAGCCTTCGATATTCTTAATGCTACAAGCAAACATAACATCAAAGCACACATTCTCACATCAACACTTATTCACACATCAATCAGGATTCAAAGCTTTTTTTTTTTTTTTTCGTTTTGAGCTCCACAAGCATAAGTAACATACTCACATCCTTCCCCAATACAGCGAAGAAAAATTTCTTGAGAGCTCACACCTACACATAACATCGCCAGATCCCCACCCGCACTAGCTCACAAGAAGCATCTGCGACTCATTTACCCAGTTTATGGGGCATGCGAATGAGGGGGGAGGTAGAATTTATGTGGCTGTGAGGGAAGGACTGATACCCAAACCCGAGTGAGGAGGACCGCTGGCTGTTCATTCCCATTTATCGCCAGTGAGTCTCACCTGATAATGAACGTGTGGAATGCGAGTTACTAGAAGGATGACTGAGGTCTATGGTCTGTCTGTCTATCTTTTTGTCGTCCTGGTTGTCTGTTTGCTTTTCTATTGGTCTTCTTACTTGTCTGTTTGTTTTTTCTGTCTTTCTGAGTGTGGATAGGGCTGCTGTATGTTTACTCCCATTCCTACCCAATGTACAGTATTTCGCATGATGATGTAAATGTGGAATGCGAGTTACTAGAAGGATGACTGAGTGGTGCTGGCTGCTGATTTGTTCGTCTCCGTCTGTGTGTCTGTGCGTCTGTCTGAGTGACGAAATCCTCTGGTTATTTACTCTCATTTGTCACTAATGTATCCCACCCACCTGATGATGGAAGAGTAGGATGTGAGTTATGGGTGAGCTGTATAGTGTATTTGTCTGTTTTTCTAATCTGCCTGAATAAGAAGTACTAGGCCTGAGCTGTAAGTTAAAGACGCTGGTTTAGCTGTATGTATTGTCTGTCTATATTTCGGTCTGTCTAACTGTCTGTCAGTCTGTCTACTTATCTGTCCGTCTATTTGTCTACGAGTCTATAAGCTTTTATAGACTGATGAGAAAAGCGCAGAATGTGAGTTACAGTAAGGTTGACGGAGCTGTACTGTCTGTTTCATTTGCCTGTCTGTCTGTCTATATGTCTGTCAGTCCGAGTGATGAGAACGCTGCGTATTTACCTTCTATTTGTCACTGTGTACCGGGACACGTAATGAAAGAGGAGGAAGTGAGTTCTTGAAAGCTGGGTGAGTTATGCTTACCTCCCATTCATCAACCTGTATTCTGGCTTATAAAGAAAGTGTGGAATGTATGTAGTAGCATTCTTGAACTTTGGATAAACTATATACTGTGTGTGTGTGTGTGTGTGTGTGTGTGTGTGTGTGTGTGTGTGTGTGATGAAGGGCTAGAGTGACAGTAATGATGTCCTTGTCTATTTGTGTACCTGTCTTTCCATTCCGCCAGGGTGAGGAGGACGGCTGAAAGTTAACCCTCATTCGTAACCATTACATCCTGCTTGATAGTGATAGTGTGAAATGAGAGTTACTTGTAGGATCATCTAGCTGAAATGCTGTTTTCTCTCTGTCTGTCTGTCTGTCTGAAAGTTACAATGACAATATGGATATTTTTGTCTGTCTATGTGTTTGTAAAAGATAAAGTAATACACTACTTGAATGTAGCTAGAAGGTTGACCAAGCTGTACTGTCTGTTCTGTCTCTCTGTCTATCTATCTGACTGTCTGAACGAGGAATCCCCCACGCGTCACCGTGTATCCAGCCCGATAAGTAAAGTGAGGAAAGTGAGTCGTAGCTTCGTTACAAGGTTGATGAGCTGCAATGTAGGTTTGCTTTGTGTCTGTATTTCTATTCTGTTTCAGCAAGGATGAGAGTCTTGGGCATGCGTTTAGGTTCTCCAGAATTGATTGCGTTGTTTGTGTTGCATCTGTTATGTCCGTGTGTGTGTGTGTGTGTGTGTGTGTGTGTGTGTGTGTGTGTGTGTGTGTGTGTGTGTACGAGCTTGAACGACTAACTGGTAATGTCTCTTCTCTGTTGCTTTATCAATCTCGAGGTGAAAGTGGAAGGCCGAGTTACAAGTTCCATCATCTGCCAGCCTATCCGTCTCAATGTAAGGGCAAGAATGTTAATAGTTTAAGACTGACATAATTATCTATTAGTATTATGCCTGACTCTAACACCTAGACTGACAAAGCAGCACAAGACAGAGTTTTAGGTCTCTTAATGGCTGACTGAGTTGTACAGCCTTTTCGTCGGCTTTTTGGTCTGCTTATGTAGCTACTTGTCGATCTATCTGTTTTGCCTGTCTGCTTTTGTCTGTTTGATTTTCGGTCTCTCCCTGTATGTTAACACAATGACAGAGTGACATTATGTTTCTTCTGTGTTGCATTCGTTATACTGACAATGAAAATGAACGACTTGGAGTTGTAGGTTCCTAGAACTGCACCTGGGCTGCACTGTTACGTTTTATGCCTGTTTTTCTGTATGCTCTAAAATGACGGCTGTGATGTATGTAAACCTCTGACGACACGAGATCTGTTTTTTTTTCCTCATTGTGAAAAGGTTAAACTTAACATGAATCAACCATCAGACAAAAAATGCAAGACGTGAGTGGCTGAGTTACACGTATATCGGCAGTTTGGCTGTCTGACTACTAGCGAGACTGACGCAAGGATATTGACACTTTCATGGTCAAGAGAACTCTATTGCTTGTTCATTCTAACCCGATGAAGATTCCTTTTTCCTTCTGTATAGTCCGATTGATAGCCAAGTGTAGTCAGATTGGGGGGAGGGGGATCTGATTACTAAACAGACTCATTCCTGCCACATAAAAGTCTCATCAAATTTCAGCAACGACGACTGTCAACTAATGAGAATGACCCAGCTCCCACAGGTGAAATCAAACCGACTAGAGTATTAGATGGCAGCTAGTCATAGAAGCCCGAGTATTAAGCAGTCACCATTGGTCCTGTCATGGCCACAATCACTAGCCTTCTATTTCGGCAAACGGCAGCAGGCGATGTCTTGCAGCTGAGACTGAGTCATAGGAACCAGAGTTTTAATTTTTCCACAATCTATTTTACTCTAGGGACAAGATATAGCGTTAATTAAGTCCCCCACTAGTACAGACCCTGCCTAAGTTCAACAGTACTCCTCTGGTGACGGCAAAAAAAAAAAAAAAAAAATGAAGAAGACAGTAGCTAAAGGATTAAGTTTACCAGCTCAGTACTAAGAACATGCTTAAGTTTTTTTCCCTATGAATACATAAATAAACAAACAGACAAACAAGGGGGGATGACCTGTCAGCATAGGTAGTCGAATCTTTTCTATTTCGTTCCAATATTAACTTCTTCACGAGAAAATGAAGCCAATGAACAAACAAAATGAAATAAGTAGTCAAACATCCCCTACGTTTTATTTCCTTGCTAAACTTTTTCTTCACGCGGAAATAAACAAAAAGTGCAAACAAAAAACCGTATGAAGTAAAACCTTCCCATTTCTTATCTTCTGCTTCATCTTTTCTCCATGAATTAATCAAACAGGTCACCATATGTAGTCAAACCTTGGCTGTTTCTTTGTTCCACGTTCAACTTCATGAACAAACCTTAAGGATCAGATAAGACAGCAGTGTACTTACAGAGAGAAGTGCCTGATGACAGCTGTTAGAGATGGTGAACATGCTCGTACAGTCCACTTCCACCTGTCAATAACAAGAGGATAATTTACTGGGTAATAAAGTAGGTTAAAGTCTTTGAAATATCGGAGCGAAAACACTGACAGCAAACACAAATATAAACAAAAAATGATCACAGACACAAAATACAAATGTATTAGATAAGAGAAACACAAATAACCCCAAAAGCGCGAGCGCGCGCAAACACACACACACACACACACACAAATATATATATATATATATATATATATATAAATACTGTATACATATATCCAAAGAAGCCGAACACACTGCAATACCCTCCCTCCACCAACAGTTCGGGTAATAAACACAAATAATTGGGCAAAAGGAAAACAAAGAAAGCATGAAGTGAGCCATGAGTGGCTAGGGAAGGAGGAAAGGGAAAAATAAAGAGACTGGAATTATGAAAATACGAAAATGAGACAAGAGAGGTGACGATTAAATGGGAGAGAGACGAGAAAAGGAGACTGAAAGGATGGGAAGAGGCAAGGAAAGGATGGGGGGAGACGAGGAAAGGATGGAGGAGACGAGAGGTAAGGATGGGGAGAGACGAGAAAAGATGAGGGAGAGGAGAGGAAAGGATGGGGGAGAGGAGAGGAAAATACGAGAGGGGGAAATGCAGACAGAGGGAGAGGAAAGGGGGAGAGAGGGAGATGGAAAGAGAGACGGAGAGGAAAGGAGGAGAGACAAAGGAGAGGAAAGAGTGGTAGAGGCGAGGAGAGCGAGGGAGAGAAAAGAAGAATGCCATGAAATGGAAGAGAAGCGAAGAAGCGAGGAGGGGGGAGAGGAAAAGTAACATCAGAAGACAGCGGCAGGAAAGGAGGGGAAAGGAATTCAAGAATATACAGAAAGAAGAGGAAAGTGAAAAAAGAGGGAGGGAGGGACAGCAAGGAAGGAGGAATGGAGGGGAGAGATATGACAAAACGAAAAGTGGGACAAGAAAACGAGGATAGAGAAAGAAAGGAAGACGGAAAGTTTGGGGAGAAAATTAGGAGAGTGAAAAGAAAAGACAGAGGGAGAGAGAGAGAGAGAGAGAGAGAGAGAGAGAGAGAGAATAATAGGGGGAGGGGGTAAAGGAGAACGGTGAGGGACTGAAAAGAAGACCAAAGGAAAGGGAAGTAAGGAACTGGATGAATAAGGAAGAAAAGGGGAGAGATAAAACTGGGACAAGAGAATGAGAAAGGTAATGGGAGAGGAATGGTAAGGAAAGAAAAGGGAGAGGGGAAGGAAATGAAGAAAGGAGGAAGAGAAAAGACCAGGAGGGGTTACGGAAGGAAGTTGAGAGATACGAAAATCAGAGCGAAATCTAGAAAACGAAACTGGTAAAGAAAACGAAGAATGGGAGTGAAGAGGAGGGGAGGGGAACTGCAGAATTAATGGTTTGTGCGTAGGAAAGGCATAACTAAGCTTCGTACAAGATGATGGGTTCGTGTTCCCCTCCTACCTGACCTACTGCATTCCAGGTAAAAAGACGCCACCATAGTTAGAGTTAAGTGCCTCTCATATACTATTCATTGCTTTGTACACTGTTTATTACATCTACACCCTTCACATGTCTCCCACATTATTCACTGTACACATGCATTCTTTACTGCATCTCATTCACTCTTCATTCTGTTCTTTACAATCCTGACTACATCTCATTCACTATGCATTCTGCCTTCTACATCTCATCCTTCACCACTCTCATAGTTATAGAAGTGACTGCAGTGGATGACGATGGCAAGGAAGGAAAAATAAATGAACACACACACACACACACACGCGCACACGCGCGCACGCGCACGCGCACGCGCACGCGCACGCGCACGCGCACGCACACGCGCACGCGCACGCGCACGCGCACGCACACACACACACACACACACACACACACACACACACACACACACACACACACACACACACACACACACACACACACACACACACACACACACACACACACACACACACACACACACACACACACACACACACACACACACACACACACACACACACACACACACACACACACACACACACACACACACACACACACACACACACACACACACACACACACACACACACACACACACACACACACACACACACACACACACACACACACACACACACACACACACACACACACACAGGTGGGTGCATTATATGGAGGCGGTGTGGAGGAAGGGATAATATTTCGGGGATGGAAAGTGGCGCTGTTATACCGAGATGGACGAATGGTGGGAAAGAGACGAACGGAAGGAAGGAGGGAAACAAGCGAGAAACCAGGGAAGAACGAAGAGAGGAATGATGAAAGATGAATGACAGCAAGAAAGATGAAACAAGAAAAGAAAGATAAAGGATAGAAGTGGAGGGAATGAAAAGGGAAAGATAGAATAAAGGAAGGAGGAACGAGCGAAAGAAGGAATAAGGAAAAGAAGACAGAGACATGGATTAAGAGGCAACTGAAGAAGGAACCGAGGGATGGACGGAAGTAGGATAAAGAAAGCTAATAAAAGGAACAACAAGTAGAAAGGAAGGAAGAAATGAAGGAACGACAAGGGTAGAGGGAAGAAGAAAGGAGAAACGCACAATGGAAGGAAAGGAGAAGGGGAAAAACGAAATAAATCAGGAGGGAGGTAAGGAAGAAGGAAATGCACAATAATTCGTAAACTCTCTGGCTGAGGGAGGTAAGGATGAAGGAAGGAGGTAAGAAGGCAGAAATAGGGATGGAATAGGAAATTAAGTAAGGAAGACAGAAGAGATGGAAGGAGAAACAAAATGAGATGAGATGGAAAGAAGAATGAGAGGAAAAGCAGGATCAAAAGGAGAGAGAGAGAGAGAGAGAGAGAGAGAGAGAGAGAGAGAGAGAGAGAGAGAGAGAGAGAGAGAAGGGGGGAACAGGAAAAAGGAAAGAAGGGAAAGATACAAGGAATAAGTGAAGGAAATGATGGAAGGAAAAGCAAGGGAAGGAACGAAGGAAGAAGGGATGGAAGAAGCAAGGAAGTGAAGGCTCTTATACCAAGCATTTCACTGACCGGAAGAACAGTGGCACAGAGAAAGAAAGGAAATTAGAAGGAAAAACGAAGGGCTGACGAAAAATTGAAGCTGGAAAAGACGACGAAAAGCAGGAAGGAACGAAGAAGGACATATACTGTAGGATGGATGGAACGATTGAAGAAAGGAAAAAGGTGGAAGGAACGACTGAGGGAAAGATGGAAGGAACGTGGGAAGAGTGTCTGAAGGAAGGAAGAAAGAAGGAGGCAAGAAACACAGACGGAAGGAAGATAGATGAAAGGAAAGGAAGGAACAAGGAAGGAAGGAAGGAAGGAAGGACGTGGCACAACTAAAAGAAACAAAATAATGAGGGAAAAAAGGGGAGGGAAGGAGAAGGAAAACTTGGAGATGAAAAGAAGATAGGAAAGGTAAGGAAAGAAGGAGGAAAGAAGGAAGAAGCAGAATAAGAAAGGAGGAGGAAAGGAAGAAGAACCAAGGAAGTGGAGGAAAATCACAATAATTAAGAGGGGGACTGGAGACTATTATACAAGGCATTTATCTAGTCGGAGGAACTGTGGCAGAGAGGGTGGGAAGGAGAAAGAAAGGAAGGAAGGAAGGAAGGGAGGAAGGAAGGAAATAAGGATGGAAGGAAGGAAGGAAGGGAGGAAATAAGGAAGGTAGGATGGAGGGAAGGAACGAGGGAGAGCAGGAGGGAAGGGAGGACAAAGAAAGGAAAGAATGTAAGGATGGAAGGAAGGATGGATGGATGAAAGGAAAGAAGGAAGAAGGGAGGGAAGGAAGATAAAAGGAAGGAAGGAAGGGAGGGAGAGAGAAGCATGGAAGAATGAGAGAAGACATACAAGAATAGAAGCATGGAAGAAGGAATGATGGTGAGAAAACAGGAAATGGGAAGAAGAAGAAAAAGGTAGGAACAATAATGGAGGGACGACAAAGGAATAATTAAAGAACTGAAGAACGAAGAGAAAGACAAAAGAAAGGACGGACATGAAGGAAGGATGTGCAGGAAGGATAGGGAAGAATGATGGATAGGAAGGATCGGAAGGAGCAAGACATGAGCCCGTATTCTCGTCCCTAACACCTATTTCTTAGCAATTTATTTTGCTTATCACACCATATTATCCGCTTCTGTGTTATTTGAATCATTCTAATATCACCACGCTATTCATAAACAACTTTCAGAAATATTTACCCGACCGTATAAAAAACAAATCGCTAAGGAAATGTTCTTAGGGAGCTTCATTAACCGGAAAGAATACGGGCCAAGAACTGTAAGAAATGGTAGGAGGGAGAGAGAAGGGTGGATGAAGGAGAGATAACAAAGAAAGGAATGAAAGATGGAGAACAGAGAAGGGAAGTGGGAAAGATTGAAGAATTAATGAAGGAATAAGAGAGGGAGAGACGAACAGATGGAGAGAGGAAAGAAGGGAAGGAAGGAGAGAGAGGAAAAAACGAAGACGAGAGGAGAGAAATGAAGGAAGGAGAGAGGGAAAAGACGAAAAGAAGGAGAGTGAAAAGAAGGGAAGGAAAGAGAGAGGAAAGGAGGGAGAGAGGAAAGAAGGGAAGGAAGGAGAGAGGAAAGAAAGGAAGGAAGGAGAGAGGAAAGAAAGGAAGGAAGGAGAGAGGAAAGAAAGGAAGGAAGGAGAGAGGAAAGAAAGGAAGGAAGGAGAGAGGAAAGAAAGGAAGGAAGGAGAGAGGAAAGAAAAGAAGGAAGGAGAGAGGGAAAACACAAAGAGAAGGAGGGAAGAAAGAAGGAAAGGAAGAATTAAAAGGTCAACAATTCAAAAGAGGAAAGTATAGAAATAATCAAACCAGGCATTTACCCAGCTTGAGGAATTGTGGCAGGGAGAAGGAAGGAAGACAGACAGAAGGAAAGACAACTGAAGGAGATAAAGAAGAAGTAGAAAGAGGGAAGAAAGAAGAAATAGGAGAAAGAGTAATTACACTGACCACATTCTTTTGCGGTTAAGTAGCGGGAAAAGAATAAAGGAAAGAACGTCACAGGGAAGAATGAGAAAAAGAAAGAAACAAGGAGGAAAATAGGGATGTAGGTTGGTACAAGAAACAAGGAAAAAAATGAAAATAAAGAAGAATGGGAGAAAGTCGAAAACTTATTAAAAAGTAAAGTGGAAGTCTTATTCTAGAAGGAAAGGCGAAGGAAGAAAGGAATACACAACAAAGGAAAAAGAATGAATGAAAGAGGAGGGATTATGGAAAGAAATATGATGAAAAGCAGAGGGAAGAAAATCAATAAGAAGGAAATAAAGGCAGCAGGACGTGAAGACAAGGAAAGAAAAAGAAAGTGGAAGAAGAAGGTAAGATAAACGGAAGTTATCAAAGAAAATAAGAGAAAGGGATGGATGGAAGGAAAGAAGATAGAATTGAGGAAAGAAGATGGAAAGAAGGAAGGAAAGGAACGTAGAAGGAAAGAAGGAAGAAAGGAAGGAAGAAAGGAAAACAGAAGGAAAGAAAGAAGGAACGAAGGAAAGGAGAGAGAGGGAACGAAGGGGAAACAGAAGGAGGTGCAGGTTAGTGGAAGCTATTATAAAAGGAATATCTCAGAGCTGGATATACCGTGGGCGAAGGAAGGAAGGAAGGAAGGAAAGAAGAAGGAATGAATGAAGGAAAGAGGAAGGAAGGAAGGAAGGAAGGTTAGAAGGAAAGAGGAAGGAAGGAAAGAAGGAAAGAAGAAGGAAGGAAGGAAGGAGGGATAACAGAAGGAAGGAGAGAAAGGACGACAGAAGGAAGAAGGTAGGAAAGGATGACTGAAAGAAGGAAGGAAAAGGACGACAGAGGGAAGCAAGGAAAGGATGACAAAGAAGGAAGGAAGGAAAGGACGACAGAAGGAGGGAAGGAAAGGACGACAGAAGGAAGGAAGGAAAGGATGACAAAGAATGAATTAAAGGACGAGAGATGGAAGGGAGGAAGGAAAAGGACAACAGAGGGACAGAAGAAAAGGACGACAGAAGGAAGGACGGAAGGAAAGGATGACAAAGAAGGATGGAAAGGACGACAGAAGGATGGATGAAAAGGATGACAGAAGATAGGAAGGAAAGAACGACTGAAGGAAGGGCGGAAGGAAAGGACGATAGAAGGAAGGGCGGAAGGAAGGAAAGGACGACAGGAAAAAAGGACAGAAGGAAGGAGAAAAGGACTGGATGACAGAAGGAAGGATGGGAGATAGAAAATGGAAGGCCGGCAGGAAATATGAAAGGAAAAGCGAGAAGCAGGAAAAAAAGGAAAACAAGTGGAAGGAATGACAAAGGAAAAATATAAAGAGGGGGGGAAGAACGAATGAAGAAAGGAAAACAAGATGAACAAGAAGTGAAAAAAAGAATGGAACAATGAAGGAAAAAGAAATAAAAAACAGCAAAGAGACAGAAGGAAGATGGACAGAAGAAAATGAATGAAAATAGAAGACGGAAAGGCAACATAAAAGTATGATGGAAATGAGCAAGAAGGAAAGAAAGGAAAGGCAGAAGGAAAAGGAGACGAAAAGCTGCTAAAGATGACAATGCAAAACATTAAATAAATAAGGAAGACGGCAAGGAAGTGAGGGAAGTACACAATAATTTAAGGAAGTGGGGAAGAAAGCAAGGAGAGGGGAAGACAAACGAAGTGAAGGAGAAGGACGAAGGATGAGAAAGAAAGGCAGATGAATGAAAAAAAGGAGTGAGATTGGGAAGGAAAAAAGAAAGGAATATGGGAGCAGAAGAAAGAGGAAGAAGGGAGAAGATAAGAGGAAAAGAGAAGGAAGAAATGATGAAGGAGGGAGACGGAACGAAGGAAAAAGGTATGAAAAAGTAAAGGAGTGAAGGAAGAGTACAAGAAATTTAGAGGTGGGATGTGGAAGCTATAATGTACCGTAGTTATGTAGCCAGAAAGGAAGGGGGAATGGAGGGAGAGAAGGAGGGAGGGAGGGAGGGAAGAAGGGAAGGAAGGAAGGAAGGAGAAGGACAGGAAAGATGGAAAAATAGGGAAGGAAGGAAGAAGGGAAGAGGGAAGCAAGGAAGTAAAGGAAGTGAACAACAATCAAAGGAAGTGGATGCTATTATACCAGACATTAATCTAGCCGGCCGAAGTGCAACAAAAAAGAAGGAAGGAAGGAAAGAAAGAAAGGAGGGACGGAAAGAAGGAAGGAAGGAAAGAAAGAAAGGAAGGACGGAAAGAAGGAAGGAAGGATGGAAACAGGAAGAGAGTGTGAACGGGGAAGGAATGAAGTAACATCAGGGAGGGAAGGAGGAATCGAAAAATAGAAGGAAAAAGATGACAGAAAGGAAAGATTGAAAGAACGAAGTAGACCAGGTAGAAGAAAGTAGCCTAAGGTAGGAAATAAAAGACGAAAAGGAAAGATCGAAAGAAATAAACTAACAGAAGGAGGGAGAAAGGAGGAGAACAAGGAAAGAGGGAGAGAGAGGGAAAAGAAGGAAGAAGGAAGAGAAGGAAGAGGGAAGAATGAAGGAAGGGGAGGAAGAAAGGAGAAAGAAGGAAGAGGAAGAAGAGAGAAAGAGGTTGGATGAGTAGGCTAGAGACAAATGAAAGAGATGGAAAAAGGGAGAGAGAAAGAGGAAACAGAAAGAAGGAAGAAGGAACGAGAAGAAAGAAGGAAGAAGAAAGGACTGAACTGAATGGAAAGAATAAAAAGGGAAAGTAGGGAAGGAAGAAGGAAAAATGGGGAAAAATCGGGAAGTAAGAAGAGTGGAGGGAAGGACGGAAAGAGGAAAGACCGGAAGGTTGGAAAAATGAAAGGGAAAGACGATACACGGAAAGAGAAGAAAGAAGGAGCGAAAGAGGAAAGAAGAGAAGGAAAAGGAGCGAATAAGGAAAAAAGGGAAGGAAAAAGGAGTGAAACAGGAAGCATAGAAGGAAAAAAGGAGAGAAAGGGGAAAGAAGGGAAGGAAAAGGGTCGAAAAAGGAAAGACGGGAAATAAAAAGTAAACAAAAGATGAAAGAAGAGAAGGACGAAGGAGCGAAAGGGTAACTAAGTGAGGGAAAATAAAGAAAAACTTGCCATATTTAAAAAAGAGAAATCAATAAAGAAGAGGGAAGTAATCAACGGAACATTTATATGACTTGAGGAAATGTGGAAGGAAGAAGGAAGGAAGATAGGAGGAGAGGTAGAAGCAAGCAGGTTGGAAGTAAGCAGAGGAGGAAGAGAGGTAGGAGAGAAGACAAAGAAAGGAGAAAGAGAAGAATGAGTAGTGGAGAAAATGGAATAAGAAAAGAAAGATGACCACAGGGGAGGACGACGGAAAAAAAAAAAAAAAAAAAAAATATGTGGAGTAAAAAGGAAAAAAAATGAAGTATGCGGAGAGCAAGTAGAAAAAAAAATATGTGAAGAGAAAGACCGGGAAAAACTATGTGCAGAGCAAGGCAAAAAAAAAAAAAAAATGTGGAGAGCAAAAATGAAAAATAAAATGTGGAGAGCAAGAAAGAAAAAAATGCATGTGGAGAGCCAGAAGGAAAAAAAAGAAATATGTGGGGAGCAGGACGAAAAAAAAAATGTGGAGAACAAGAAGGAAAAAAGAAAAAGAAGTATATGGAGAGGAAGAAGGGAAAAAAAGGAAATATGTGGAGAGCATGACGGAAAAGAATGTGGAGAGCACTAAGGGAAAAAAGAAATATGTGGAGAGCAAGACGGAAAAAAAAAGAGATCTGTGAAGAGCAAGAAGGAAAAAATGTGGAGCAAGTAAAAAAAATAAATATGTGGAGCAAGACGGGAAAAAAAGCAATACGTGGAGAGCACACACACAACAAAAGTATGTGGAGAGCAAGACGGAAAAAAGTAGTATGTGGAGAGCAAGACGGAAAAAAAGTAATATGTGGCCAGCAAGAGAGAGAGAGAAAAAAAAAGAAACATGCGGAGAGTAAGAAGCAAAAACGAAATACGTGGAGAGCAAGAAGGTTATAAACGTATGTCGGAGCAAGAAGGAAAAAAAGAAATATGTGGAGAGTAAGAAGGAAAAACAATAAGTGGAGAGCAAGAGGGGAAAAAAAAAAGTAATATGTCGGGGCATGACGGAAAAGAAAGAAACGTGGAGAGCAAGGAAAAGGATATATGAAAGTAAGGAAGTGAACGGAACAAAAACAAAGAAGGAAAATCAGAGAAAGAAAGAGAAATGAAGGTCAAACTGCGGGAAAGAGGGAGGAAAGAGAGAGGAGAAGTAAGATGGGAAAGAAGAGCAAATGAAGGAAGCGAAAGGAAAGAGGAGGTGTAAAAGAAAAACATGAATGCAAAAGAAGAGAAAAGAAGGGAAAGCACGAAGAAAGGAAAGAAGGAAGACGGTAACAAAAGGAAGGAAGTGTAAACGAGCAATGATAAAAGATAAAACCTGAAGAGAAAGGACAGAGGGATGGAAGAAAGAAGCACAGAAAGAAGAAACCGAAAAAAAAGGGAAATACAAAAAGGAAAAGGGAAAGGAGAATCAAGGTAGGAAGGAAGGCAGAAGGAAGAGGGAGAAGGAGTGAGAGTGAAGGAAGGAGACACACGGATGAGGGGGAAAGTGGAGGCTATTATACCATACATATCTCAGAGCTGGACGAACTGCAAGAGAGAGGAAGGAAGGAGGAAGGGAAGGAAGAGAAAGGAAGTAGAGAAGGGAGGAAGAAGAGACGAGAAGAAGGATGGAAACAAGGATAGGAGCAAGGATAGAGGGAAAGTTAGAAGGATGCAAGATGGACGGAAAGATTGAAGGAAAGGAAGAAGGAGAATGAAAGAAGAGAGAATGAGATGATATTAAGTGAAAGAGAAGGAAGAAAAGAGAGAGGAGCGAAGTGAGAGAGAGGGAACTGATTAAGAGGGGAGAAGGAAGGAAAGAAAGTGATGAGAAGAAGAAAGGACGGGTAATAAGTTGGAAGGACAGACACAAGAGAAAGAAATGAAAGAAATGGAAAAAAAATAAACGATGGAAAGAGAGGGAAGGCGAATGAAAAGGAAGGGAGGAAAAGAGGAAGGACAGAATGATGGAAAGGAGGAGGGAGGGTGGAAGATGAAGGGGAAAAAATGGAAAGTGTAGGAGGGAGGAATGAGAAGGAAGAAAGAAATAACGATTGACGAAGGATAGAGGGGTGAAAGACGGCGAAACGAAGCTAATAGAGTGAAGATGAGAAGGAAGGGGGTAAAGATAGCAGAAAGTAAGAAGGATGGGATAAAAGAGAAAACAAGATGAAGGAAATAATAGCTGAAGAAAGAAGGAATTTTACACCTCTTGATATTATTTTTACTCCTCTTTTGACGATAAATTTACATGTTTTAGAGATTAATTTCATATCTTTTCACAATAATGTCACGCCTCTTTTAACGATTATTTTACGGCTCTCTCAAGAAATTTATCACTATTCTTCAACACACTGAAACTGCTTAATCTCTTCAACCCCAGAACGTCTGTCTCAATTCCTGTTCTTACTGCTGCCGGACAATTTTATTCAGCTTTGGGAAGGTGTTAGCCATGTCACTCTTATGGCGCATTTCAAGTTCTAGTGTTGCTACCACCAGGAGACTTTACAAGCCTCTAGAGCAATGGTTCCCAAACTGGGGGCCATGGCCCCCTTGGGGGCCATATATCAGAATGTAGGGGGCCATAACCTGAACCGAAGGAGTTTAGCGAGTAGGTAGTCAGTGGAGAGAACTTACACTGAGTGGAATAGGGATTCAAATGAAGGAAAAATGAACCTGGCATGAATGTTCAGAAGCAAACGGTCTGGGAGGAGGTGGGTGTGTCGCAATTGAAGGCCATGGTTGTGGCAGTTAATTATGACTAACTATGATATCATATCATTTCAGAATTATAAAGTTATCAGATTTGTAAGATTCAAAGATCCGATCAAATTGCGTGGGATTAATACACTTTTTCAATCCAGTGAATTTTTTTTTATTGCTGAATCAGCTTTTCGCAATAATGCAATTTTTAATTACTCTAAGTATGGATTTTTTTAATGTGCATTTTATTATTCCTTTAGTACCATTTCAATAATTATATATATATAAGATTCAGCTAAGACAAAATACACATTTCTTTATTAATACTTAACAAAAGAGAAAATAACAAATGGAATCAATAAAATTACAGGATTTGCTAGAGTGATTTTTATATGGACATGATGAGTGTAGGACTGTAGTGTAGACAGTCACTGTAGTCATGGGTTATGGTTGGGGAAGGGGGGCCATGGACAAGGATCATGTATGGAAAGTGGGTAACGACCAGAAAAAGTTTGGGAACCACTACTCTAGAGGGACTTTCGGATATGGAGAGGTTAAATATTGCCTTCATTAACAGCTTCATTACTCGACTTTGGTCCAAAGTTGAATAAAAATCATCTGATGGTAGCCAAATAATAATTAAAAAAAAAAAATCTCCTGACTGGAGGGATTAATGGAGATATTTGTTGACCTTTTCATGGTAGGTTTTCCAAGAGCTGATTTTTTTTTTTTTTTTTTTTTTTTTGACGGTGGCAACAACAAAATACTGAAATAATATACAAAGTATATAAAGGATTAAATACAAAAGACATCACCTTATGAACATTTCTTCAAAAGTCGTCAAAGGAAACAATGATAATAGAACTGCAATATGTGGGCTGGATTAGAATTAGGTAAAATTTGAGTGGCAGTTCGTCGGACTACTAAACAGATAATACGTAGTCCGCTGAGATTGCTTGCAGTTCGAGAATTTGGAGATTGCCTGAATTTAGACCGAAACTAAAAATTATAACCAGGGTATTCAATACCATTTACACTGAAAAAAAAAAAAAAATCCATGAATGAAAGACATACAGTACTACTGTAAATGTACATGTACAGTATGAAAGTAACTGACGGTAACGCGGACTAAGAAAGGCAAAAGAGTACAATTAAGTCAGCATTAGTAAATACAGCTTTAAAGAAACGTCATCAATCATCATTTTGCCATAATAAGTTAGTTACCTGGTACAGCTGCATACTCTGTCACTTAAGCTACCATCAAATTATCATGACCACACGTTTGTGTGAATTTTCATTAAATTGTACACATTCGATGCCGCTTTCACACTCATTTTCAGTCTTCAGAAACAAACTTCTTTGGATTCCTTCTATAATGACTTCACAGTTGGCGCCTTGACCGAAGCACACTAGTTCTCCACAAATGAACAGACTCATTGAGATTAGACTTATGCTGGAGGGAAATGAAACCAAATATGAAGATCTGTCAAGCTACCTGACGCCTGAGGATAAATGACCTCCAGTCTGACTTGATCTGGTTGACATAAATGAAGCCGCTTCATTAAACAGAAACCCAAGGGACAAGAATATCTATAAACCCATACTAATACTTTATACTTTATTGTGTCTTGTAATGCTTTAAGTACATTGGACAAGCGATATGAAAAATTTCGCAGTCCGTCATCATTTCCGACAGAACGGACGATCGACTACCGCTAATTTTAAAACACTGGATGGGGAGACAGTAAAAGAGATAGGAGTAATTAGATATACAAAGACAGACAGACAGACAGACAGACAGGCAGACAGAAACATATAAAATCGACGGACTGCGAGAGAGAGAGAGAGAGAGAGAGAGAGAGAGAGAGAGAGAGAGAGAATCGGGCAGGGTAACGGGAACAGGAAAAGGAAGGAGAAAATGAAGAGAGGAAAAGAATATCTGGAGGAGGAAGAGTGCAGCAGGAGATCTTGGAAGGGAGGGAAGGAAGGAAAGAACGAATGAACGAACGAACGAATATAAAGATGGGAAGACGGAAGGAAAAAGGAAAAAATGAAGGACAGATGGAAAGGAAGGAAAGAGAGGAGGGAGGGAGAGAAAGAAGTAGCGAAAGAAAAACGGATAGAGGGAAAGAAACATTGAAGGAAGGAGGGAAAAATAGTTAGGGACAGAAAAAGAGTGAAGAAAGAAGGAAAGAAGGTGGAGGGAGGGAGGAAGAGTGAGGTAGGAGATCATAGGACGGAGAGAGAGAGAAGGAAGGAACGAATGAACGAAGACACCGAGGTAAGGAGAGGGAAGAAGGATGTACAGAAGAGGGTGGGAGAGAGGGGAACGGAAGAAATTTGGTGAAATGTGAGTGATGTAGAAGATCTTGGGAGGGAGGGAGGGAGGAAGGGAGGGCCGAAGGGAGACAAGGAAGGAAGGAAGGATGGAAAGAAGATAGGAAAGAAAGAAGGAAAGAAATAAGGAAGAAAGGATAGAAGGAAGGAAGGAAGGAAGAAAAGAAGGATGGAAAGAAGGAAGGAAGGAAGGAAAGAAATCAGAAAGGAACGAACGAACGAAGGAATAAACAGGGAAGGGAGGAAGGGAGAAAAGGAGGGAGGAAAGGTGAGGGAAGAAGGAAAGAAGATAGAGGGAAGGAGGGAGGGAGGGAGGGAGGGAGGGAGGGAGGGAGGGAGGGACGGACGGACGGACGGACGGACGGAAGGAGGGAGGGAAGGAAGGTAGGAGAGAAGGATAGAAGGAAGGAAATAAGGAAGGATGGAAGGGAATAGACGTAACAGAGGCTGTGGATGTAGTTTTTGAGAACGCGGAAAATGATAGCCTTGTTATTATTCATGTGGTTACTAATGACGTCATGCGAACCCGATCAGAGAAGCTGATGAAGTACAGAAAGATGATCCGATACTACTAGGATAAAACTAATATTTTAATTTCAGGCATACTCCCAAGGATCGGAGGGAATGCCTTCTTCGGTAAGGCGTTTAGTACAATTAACAGGGTCAAGTCACTCCGTGTGCAGAAAGGCTTTGAGTTCACTGAGACGCGGAACCAGTTTTACGAACAACGAACATTATTTACGACTGATGGACTTCACTTGAATGCTGCCGGTTCTGTCTGTCTTGGTTGTTTGCGAAGTGATGCAGTAAGTTTTTTCTGTAGAAATTTCAAGCATCACGGGAGTCGAAGATATCATACGATCCGATAAATCAATACGTAATGGAAGCTCCCCACATCAGAAAGGTAAACATATTAAAGCTCTTCTTGTAAATCCGCGTAGTCTGTGTAAAAAAAATTCTGAATTAGTGGCCCTTGTCTAAACTGAAGATTGTGATGTATATAACTGGAATATCAGAATCGTGGCTAAATACTGAGAAAAGGCATTTTCTAGTAGAGTTTAATTTACCAGGCTATCACATTTTCATTAGTGAAAGGAAGAATACAGCAGGGGACGGTGTGATGTTTATATTAAGTCAGGATAACATCCAGTCGTAATTACCAAGCCATGTATTGAAAATACTGGCACTATTTATAATCAAGCTAGTAAAGAATTTTGTTATAAAATCACACTTGTCTTAATTTATTGTCCACCCAGTCAATCACTCAATATCGACAGTGAAATCTACAATCAAATTACCAAAATCTCTTGTATGCGAAGCACCTTAATATTTGGTGATTGTGTCCCCCCTGTGGTGGGGGAGACATAATCTGGCCGCACTATGGGGTGGTACTACTACTCTGTGGCCAGGTTGTGTTAGGCAGAATACTGCCACCATATTCCCTGCGTGTCGGAAAACGCGACTAAAAGGGGCGGGATGAGGGAACTAGAGATCCCCTCCTCTGTTTTTTAGTTCCTAAAAAGAGACAGGCCAGGGAAAGGGATGGGGGACTGAGTTATCCCATACTCTGAAAATTGGGTCTATGAATGTGCGTGGATGTAGTACGATTGAGGCTAAAACGGAGGATATTGGGAGAATGTTTGTGAGATGAAAGTTGGATGTCTTAGCTTTGAGTGAAACGAAGATGAAAGGGAAGGGTTAGTCTATGTTTGGAAGTGTGAATGGAAGATTGTCAGGTGCTGATCGAGGATCAGCAAGAGGAGGTGTGGCCTTGTTATTGAGTCCGGAAGTACAGGAGTGTGTGACTGAATGGAAGGAGGTGCCATCGAGACTGATGTGGGTGAAAGCGAGATATGAAAGTGAGTTGTGGGTGTCTGTGAGTGCACATGGGCCTGGTAGTGAAAGGGATGAAGAAGAGAGGGAGTCTTTCTGGAATGATGTTGATGAGTGTCTGCAGAGTTTTGGAGCGAATGTGAATGTGGTAGTGATGGGAAATCTGAACGCTAGAATGGGAAATGTAGCAGTTGAAGGTGTAGTTGGTATGCATGGTGTGCCTGGAAGAAATGAAAATGGGGAACGAATGATATGGATGTGTGTTGAGCGAGAGATGGTGATTGGAAATACCCTGTTTGAGAAGAAAGATATTTATAAGTATACATGGGTGAGACAGGAGGGTGGAAGGGTTATTGATAGAGCACTGATGGACTATGTGGTTGTGTCTAGGAATGTAACAGGAAGATTGTTGGATGTGAGAGTTCTGAGAGGGGAGGGTGGAGGTATGTCTGACCACTACCTGGTGGAGGGAAAGTTAAGAGTAGGTAAGAGATGGGTGAGAGTTAGGAGAGTTAGGTGTGGCAGAAAGGTTTTGAAAGTGAGTGAGTTGGATAAAAGAGAGAAAATGATAGAGTATCAGGAGAAACTGAAAGATGAGTGGAACGCAGTGAAAGATCAGGAAAATGGCAGTGTGGAGGAATGACAGTTGTTTAAGAGTGCTGTGGTGAGGCATGCGGAAGAGGTGTGTGGTGTGAGACGAATGGGTGGGAGTGTAAAAAAAAGGAAGTGAATGGTGGTGCGAGGATGTAAGTATGGCTGTGGCTGAGAAGAGACGTGCATATGAAGTGTGGCTGCAGAGGAAGGATGACGTGTCATATGAGAGGTACCAGGCAAAGAGGAATAGGGCGAGAAGGGATGTGCATGATGCTAAAGTGACAGCAAATGAGAGGTGGCATAGGCGGTTGACTGAGCATTTTCAACAGAAAAAGAAAATGTTTTGGAAGGAGGTGAAAAAGGTGTGAAAGGGAGAGTCTTGGAAGGATGAGCGAGTAAAAGCAGAGGATGGAAGGATGTTAACTGAGATGGATGCAATAAGGAAGAGATGGGCAGAATATTTTGAAAGACTGTTAAATGTAGAGGAGGAAAGGGAGGCTAAGATTGTGGCAGATGGAAGGGTGCATGGAATAAATGAGTTGGAAGAGTTGAATGATTCTTTGATCATGAAGGAGGAAGTGCAGGAGGCAGTAAAGGAGATGAAAACATTGAAAGCTGCAGTTATGGATGGGTGTGCTGTGGAATGCCTGAAGGGTGGTGGAGCGACTATTGTTGACTGGTTAGTAAGATTATTGAATGTGTGCTTTGTGAAAGGAATGGTGCAAATTGATTGGGCAAGTGATGTGTGGTCCCGCTGTATAAAGGCAAGGGTGATCAATATGAATGTACTAGCTTTAGGAGTATAAATCTGTTGAGTGTTGTAGGTAAGGTGTATGGTAGAATGTTAATTAAGAGAGTTAGAGAGGGTACAGAGGGAGTGATTGGTGATGAGCAGTGTGGCTTTAGGAGAGGGAGGGGATGCGCAGACCAGGTGTTTGCTGTGACACAACTGTGTGAAAAGCATTTAGCGAAAGGCAAGGATGTGCTTTGAGCGTTCATGGAGTTAGAGAAAGCATATGATAGAATTGATAGGGAGGCTTTGTAGACTGTTCTAAGATTGTATGGACTTGATGGTAGGTTACTAAAAGGGGTGAAAAGTTTTTATGTAAATAGTAGAGAGTGTGTAAGAGTGGGAAATACTGTGAGTGATTGGTTTCCCGTGTGCGTGGGGTTGTGTCAGGTATGTGTGATGTCACCTTGGTTGTTTAAAATTTATATGGATGGTGTTGTAAGGGAGGTGAATGCATTAGTTGTAGGTAGAGGTCTGAGTCTGGTGAATGTTGATGGTAGAGAGTGGAATCTGAAGCAGCTGCTGTTTGCATATGATACTGCACTTGTGGCAGATTCAGAGGAGAGATTGAGACAGTTGGTAGAGGAGTTTGGATGGGTGTGTGAAAGGAGGAAATTGAAAGTAAATGAGCATAAGAGTAAAGTGATGAAGTGTACGAGGTCGGTAGATGGTAGGAGGATGAATATAGTTTTGAATGGTGAGCTGCTTGAGGAGGTAGAGCGTTTTAAGTAATTAGGGTCACATGCCGATGAGGATGGAAGAATAGATGCAGAAGTGAAGTTTAGAATGAATGTAGTAGGAAAGGTGCTGGGAGGAGCTGTCATTCGCTTAGAATAGATGAAAGAGAAGGCTGTTTGAGGATGTTGTGGTACCGACTGCGTTATATGGGGCTGAAACATGGAATATGGGTGTAGTAGAGAGAAAATGTTTGAATGAAATTGAGATGACATGTCTGAGAAGTATGTGTGGAGTGACGCATATGGATCGAGTGAGAAATGATGAATAGCCAAGGAGAACTGGAGTTGTTCGGGAGATGGCTGATCGAGTTGAGCGGAGGGTGTTATGATGGTTTGAGCATATGGAGAGAATGGATAATGAGTGATTGGTGAAAAAGATAACTAGATCTGATGTGAGAGGTGTAAGGCTGAGAGGGAGACCACGAATAGGATGGATGGAGAGTGTGAAGAGAGCGTTGGATGCAAGAGGGATGTCTGTTGAGCAAGGAAGAGTGACTGTGTGTGACAGAAATAAATGGAGAGAAATTGTGAATGAATAAATGATGACACAGCCCTGAGGGGATATTCTCCCACATTTGGTCTGATCAGCTGATCAGGTCAAGTGCGGGTAAGGGGATAGGTCAGTTATGATGTGGCAGGAGTAAACCAGTTCTGCTGTTGGGCCCTGCTGCGGATTTCACTGACTGCACTGTGCAGTTGACCCTTGTGCGGTGTGGTACGGTGAGGATCTGTCCCTTCTCCCCACTGGAGCTAAGATGCGAATGAATGTGTTTGATTGGATGAGTAAATTGGGGGAAGCAGCCTAGGTATATAGATAGATAGATTTAATTTACCAGTTTCAAAATGGGGATAAACCCTCTCCTCGCACACAGGGTTAGACCTATACACAAACCTGCAAGAAAGTTCATTGTATCAATTTGTAAATTATCAAGTATATGGAGCTAACATCCTAGGTCTTGTCCTACCCACATCAGAAAATTTAGTGGACAATGTTATCATAGGAATACAAAATAGCACAAGTGATCATCACATATTTGCATTTTACGTTAATTTCAGTGTAGACAATGACAGCACCAGTTGCATGAAAGTGCTCGACTATAAAAGGGCAAAATTTAATAATTTAAAGGCAACTGTAGGTGTGGATGACTGGCATCCCATTATCAGAACATTGGATGTCAATGATGCATGAAAATTTTTAACAGCAACTCTCAACAACTTAGCCACGTTATGTATTTGATTTCACAACCGAAGGCCGGCAAAAAATTCTAAACTCAAATGGTGGAACTCTGATATTAAACACTGTCTGGTAGGAAAAAATCTTGCATATAATAACTGTAATACCACAAAGAGTCAAAGCGATACAAACAAATACGATGCTTTTCGACAGAAAGCCCCCCAAAATTAATTAAACGAAGTAAGACAGACCTACAGGCACATACTGCAAGTATCAGTAAATCAAATCCCAAAGAATTTTTCAGGTACGTAAAAAGCAATAATGTAAGAACTCCAACAATCGGGACCTTAATCACAGATAACGGAGAGCACACTAATGATGAAACTAAGATGACAGTAATTCTTAATACATTTTTCACGTCAGTTTTCAAATAGAAAACATACCTACAATTCCTGCAGTTTCCCCAGCTCCCATAGAAGGGGGCAACATTATCAATGATATTACAGTTAGTGATCGCAATGTACTACTTGCAATTAGCAAATTAAAAGAGAATAAAACACCAGAATTGGACAAAATATTACCATGTGTATCAAAGGAATTAAAGAGCAGTAAGGTGCCACATGAATGGAAGCTTGCAAACGCAACCCCAATACAGTATTAAAAAAAAAAGACGAGAGAGTACAACCAGACAACTACTGCCCATTTAGTTTAACATCAATGGTTTGCAGATTGCTTGAAATTATTGTCATAGACAAGTTTGTGAAACACTTAGAAACAAACATTCTTATCAACGATTCGCAATATGGTTTTCGGAATAATCATTCTTGAATTACAAATCTGTTGGGCTTTTTCAGTGATATATTGAACATGTGCGATGAGACTAATACTAATGATGTTGTCTACCTCAATTTTCAAAAGGTGGTGACTGCATCAGTAGAGAGGCGGCTTGCAGTCCTTATGGACCTAGGATCGAATCCTGGTTGGGGCAGGGAACAGTATAAGGATCTGAATTTCCTAAAAGCAGACTTTCCTGATCTACCAGATGACCCGCCGACATGTAGTAAAAATACCCCAGCTAATACCAATACACCAGTCCTGTATGAGACAGCCCTAGCATGTATTCAATATGGATGGTGGGTGTTAGCACCAAAGTGGTGACATGTGGAGGTGTAGGAGGACTACTGGGCCTTGGGATAGGTCACTGTCCCCGGGAAATATGCCCTGAAGCCATTGCCCAGAGTAGGACATTATCTATCTATCTATCTATATACCTAGGCTGCTTCCCCCAAGGAAAGGGAGCTAGCCGAGACAGGACAGCACACTCCCAATTTACTCATCCAGTCAAACACATTCATTCGCATCTTAGCCCCAGAGGGGAGAAGGGACAGATCCTCATCGCACCA
Organism: Coenobita brevimanus; assembly: GCF_032717465.1. NCBI lineage: Eukaryota > Metazoa > Arthropoda > Malacostraca > Decapoda > Coenobitidae > Coenobita > Coenobita brevimanus. The sequence continues at coordinate 32,671,564 of NC_137016.1, read as the reverse complement.
CACCGCACAAGGGTCAACTGCGCAGCGCTATCAGCGAAATCCGCAGCAGGGCCCAACAGCATAACTGGTTTACCCCTGCCACTTCATAATAGACCCATCCCCTTACCCGCACCTGACCTGATCAGCTGATCAGACCAAATGCTGGAGAATATCCCCTCAGGGCTGTATCATCATATATTCATTCACAATTTCTCTCCATCTATTTCTGTCACGCACAGCTACTCTTCCTTGCTCAACAGACATCCCTCTCGCATCCAACACTCTCTTCACACTCTCCATCCATCCTATTCTTGGTCTCCCTCTCAGCCTTACACCTCTCACATCAGATCTAGTTATCTTTTTCACCAATCACTCATTATCCATTCTCTCCATATGCCCAAACCATCGCAACACCCTCTGCTCAACTCGATCAGCCATCTCCCGAACAACTCCAGCTCTCCTTCGCACTTCATCATTTCTCATTCGATCCATACGCGTCACTCCACACATACTCCTCAGACACCTCATCTCCATTACATTCAAACTTTTCCTCTCTGCTACACCCATATTCCATATTTCAGCCCCATATAACGCAGTCGGTACCACAATACCCTCATACAGCCTTCTCTTTACATCCATTCTAAACAAACGACATCTAAAAAATTTTTTCATTCCTCCCAGCACCTTTCCTACTGCATTCATTCTAAACTTCACTTCTGCGTCTATTCTTCCATCCACATCGGCATGTGACCCAAAATACTTAAAACACTCTGCCTCCTCAAGCAGCTCACCATTCAAAATTATATTCATCCTCCTACTATTTACCGACCTCGTACATTTCATCACTTTACTCTTATTTTCATTTACTTTCAATTTCCTCCTTTCACACACCCTTCCAAACTCTTCTACCAACTATCTCAATCTTTCCTCTGAGTCAGCCACAAGTGCAGTATCATCTGCAAACAGCAGCTGCTTCAGATTCCACTCTCTACCATCAACATTCACCAGACTCAGACCCCCACCTAAAACTCTTGCATTCAACTCCCTTATAACACCATCCATATAAATCTTAAATAACCAAGGTGACATCACACATCCCTGACGCAGCTCCACTCTCACGGGAAACCACTCACAGTATTTCCCACTCTTACAAACTCTCCACTATTTACATAAAAACTTTTCACCCCTTTCAGTGACCTACCATCAAGTCCATACAATCTTAGAACAATCCACAAAGCTTCCCTATCAATTCTATCATAAGCTTTCTCTAAATCCATGAATGCCCAAAGCACATCCTTGCCTTTCGCTGAATACTTTTCACACAGTTGTCTCACAGCAAACACCTGATCCTTGCATCCCCTCCCTCTCCTAAAGCCACACTATTCATCATCAATCACTTCCTCTGTACCCTGTCTAACTCTCATAATTAACACTCTACCATACACCTTACCTACAACACTCAACAGACTTATTCCCCTAAAGCTAGTACATTCATACTTATCACCCTTACCTTTATATAACGGGACCACACAAGCACTTGCCCAGTCCGTAAAAAAAAAAAAAAAAAAAAAAAAAAACTTCTTCAGAAGCCAAAGGCACATGGTTTCAATGGCAATGTGCTCTGGTGGCTCGAAGATTGGCTCACCGGACAAGGGCGAAGAGTTGTATTAAATGGAAAGGAGTGAAACTTGATAAACGTTACAAGCAGAGTGAATTGGGGTTCAGCGTTAGTTCCTATTCTAGTTTTAATATACATCATTGATACTGATGAAGGATTAAGTTGTAAGATTTCAAAATTTGTTGATGATACTAAAATAGGTAACAGAGCAGATACAGCAATGCAAAGGCAGGCAATTCAGAGAGATCTTGATCAGCTCTTTAACTGGGCCCAAGCATGGCAAATGGATTCCAATATTAATAAATTTAAAATGCTAAACACTGGCAGTAAAAATGTAAGAGCAAATTATAACATGAAGAATTTCCAACTTGATAGGGTAAATCATGAATAAGACTTAGGAGCTATAGTAACAATTGAACTGAAATCAAGCATACAATGCACAGACGCTGTAAAGAAAGCCAATAAATTGGATCCATATGTAGAGCATTTGAATATAAATCCAATATCATCCTCACTTTTTATAATTCCTTTGTAAATCGCACTTCGAGTTTTGCATTGAATTTTGGTTACCGTATTACAAAAAGGACATGGAGAAACTTGAAAGAGCACAGCAAAGAGTGACAAAGATGATAGAGAAATAAACCATATGAGGAATGTGTAGAAGCCCTGAATCTCACTCTAACTAAACGCAGGTTATGAGATTTAATTCAAGTACAGAAAATATTCAGAGGACACCATAATATAGCCATTGATACACATTTCACAACTGGTCGCTCAGACTAGACTTAAGATAATGATCATACAATTATTGGTAAACGATTTCAGTCACATGAAAGTAATCATTTTTCCATTAATAGAGTTGCAAATTTATGGAACAAATTGCCTACAAATGTAATGAACTTTGGTACAGTACTAACCTTTAAAATTCACTTGAACAAGTATCTGTTATCTGACCCCCAGTTAAGTATGTTCACTCCTGAATAACACATTTCTGTGGAGTAATGACTACAAAATCATGGGAAAGCACTTCCAATCCCATGAAGCAAAATACTTTTTCTTCAACAAGAGTTGAAAATATCTGGCACACACTTGCTTTTACCAGCTATGCATGGGTTCATTCCCCTCCTCTCTACAAGACACCCTGTAAACTTAACTACCCGTACATAGCGTTGTATCACGTCATAATATATTCATCAATTTGTTAAATGCAAATAAAGTAGTATATGCACAGACTAGGATCTGCACAGTTTGCACTGAGTTAACGGTAACTACTCTTACTTTCGACCTGTGATGGGCTGTGGATCACTGAGGGTCCCTGCTAGCTAAGCGACCACCATTGGGATTTTTTAAAATGTAGCAGGGGTCACTGCTTCAGGAGGTAACATGTGTACTTGTTCCCCACGGGAAAATTCCTTGTCACGGTGGAGTGAACGGAGTGCCGACTTTAAAAGCACCAGGCAAGGCTGCCGCACCACTCCTGAACATCACTCTGTGTATTTTCCACACTCTGTCTACAGACGCCCCATTAATTCGACGTACCCGTACATGATGTCATGCCTCATTTATTTATGTGGTTACTCATTTTACTTTTTTACTTTCTCTTTCAGATCCTTCAGACTGGTTGCGTACAGATATAGTATTCTTTCCTTTTCAGTCTTTCCTATGAAATTCTCATGTCAATTTTTCCATGCTGAATAGTACGGTAGTCTTCCTCACTTTTTCCTGAAGGGTTTGGGGGCGGGGGGGGGGGCCTTCTTGCTTTACTATCCTTGTCCTTCAGTATATAGAATTAGATTTCGTAGTCATAGTGTACTCTGTAACAAACAGCCTCGAAAGGAAGGACCATAAGGTCTGTTGCTATTTGCTTTCCTTTGTATTCCTTTGAGGGAGGGAAGGTGAGGGAAGAAGGATGGAGGGAAGGGAAGGAGGGAGGAAGGGCCACGGAGGAAAGGAAGATTTCGCAAATGAAGTAAGAATAGGAGAACCTCAAGAGGGCAGGACGAAGTTTTAGAGTAGAAGAGAAGACGGTGGGAGGAAAGGAGAGAGAGGGAAAGGGGAGCGAGAGGAGAAAGGAAGGGAGAGAGGGAGGAAAGAAATTAAGGAGAATAGGAGTGTACATCTCGGTAGTGAGGAAAAATGGGAAGTGGATGGAGGGAGGGAGGAAACAAGGAGGGATAGAGGGAGGGACGGAGGAAAGGAAAGAAGGAAGGAAGGAAGGAAGGAAGGAAGGAAAGAAGGAAGGAAGGAAGGAAGGAAGGAGAGAGGAAGGGGGAAGTGAAAAAGGGAGGGAGCGGCGAAGGGAAGGGACGAAGGAAGAAAAAAAGGTTTAGTAGAGAAAGTGAGAGGTATGATCATCTCAGGCGGGACGGAGAGAGAGGGAAGAAAAGAAGAAGGAAAGAGATGCGGGAGAAATAAGAGACTTGAGATTATCCGGGAGGGGGGGAGAGAGGTAGGAATGAGAGGAAAGGACGGTGGGGCAAGGAAGAATTTCTGGAAGGCAGGGAAGGTGAGAGGAAGGGAGAAGGGAGGAGAGAGGAAGGGGCTAGAGAAAGGGCAGGGAATTACGGGGAAAGGGGAGGGAAAGGAAGGAAAAGAGTCGGGTAGGACAGAAAGGAATGAACTGGAAAAGGAAGGGAAAGGTAGATAATCCCAGGAAGGAGGGAGGGAGAGTGGTAAGGGAGATGGTAAGGAAGGATATGGCTGGTCTGAGGAAATGGACGAAGGATCTACAAGGACGGAAGAGCGAGGCGACAGCTGTGAGACGGAAGAAAGCGAATTAAGAAAGCAAAGGGAGAAAGTAAAAGCTAAAAACGTAATGGAATATTAGCGAGGGAAAGTAGGGCGAGAAAAGGAAAACCGAAGAGGTAAAGAAAGATGAGTAAAAAAAAAAAAAAAAAAAAAAAAGACGAAGGGATAAACGAGAAGAAAAAGTACAGAAGAACGGAAAAAGAATAAAGGACAGAAATGGATAAGGTAAGAATAGATGAAGAGAAGAAAGAAAGGATGGGACAGATATATATATATATTTTAAATAACAGAACGGAGGAAGGAAAAACAATGGAGTAAAAAAAACAAAACAATCCATACACCAGATTACTGGCGTCCTCCGTTCATAAAATATCTATAACAGTTAGACTTGAACAGCTGTGGGTTGAAATTTGGAGGGAAACAACTCTGGGGAAGCGAGTTCCAGAGAGATGCAGTTCGGGGAATGAAAGAATTCTGATAGGCAGAAGTTCTGCAATATGGCTGAGTGACATTCTAGTCATGAGCGCTACCAGATGCCCCTGTAGCACGAGGGAAGGCCTGGAGAGCTGGCACCATGGACGCAACTTCGTCTGAGCATTTGCCAAAAAAATATCTGTAAAATAATGCAAGGGAGGCAACATTCCTTCTTACTTGCAGGGGAGGTAGTTTATATGTAATGACAGGGTTGTTAATGATTCTAACAGCTTTGTTCTGAATTTTGTCTAGTTGTCTTAATGCAACCTCTCCACAACCATTCCACAAGGGTGAGCAATATTCAAGCTGAGAGCGCACATGACTCAAATTATAGCTAACTGCTCATTGGTGAAGAAGTTACGGACTCTGTACAATAATCCAAGTTTCTTTGAGGCGGTTTTAGCAAGTGATCTGACATGAGAGGTCCAGCTGAGGGCACTGTTAAGTGAGACGCCAAGAATTTCAATACTTTTGGAGGTGGGAATGTTAGTACCACTGAAGGTAATGTACGAATCTTGCAATATCTGTCTATTAGTAAACTGTATATATTTAGTTTTACTAGCATTAAATGAGACAAGGTTGTTTTGTCCCCATTTACTGATAGTAGATAGATCTTGATTTATGGAGATGGCTGTACTGAGTTGAGAGGTAGAGATATTAGACTTTGTAAATGGGTGTCTGAGTGTGAATGAACTATGTAATGTTGAGTCATCTGCATATGAGTGAATGGGATTGTGGGTGACAGATAAGAGATCATTAATATGAACCAGAAATAGGGTTGGCGCCAGAACTGATCCTTGCAGCACACCGGCGTTAATCGAGTGGAAATTGGAATATACATCATCTACTTTTACTCTTATTTTCCTGTCACTAAGATAAGAAGAAATCAAAGGAACAAAAGACGTTAGTCCATAACAAGGGAGTTTGGACAGCAGGGAACGGTGCCATACTCTGTCGAAAGCTTTAGAGATATCAAGAGCTACTGCATGAGTTTCTCCAAAAAGATCAATTGATTGATGGATGGTATGAGTTAAGAGATTGAGTATGTCAATGGTGGATCTTTCGTGGCGAAAACCATATTGTCTATCACTAATTAAGTTGTTGTATTCAAGATGTTTAACAATGTGCTTATTAATTAAAGTTTCAAATACCTTACCAAGAGAAGATGTGACAGCTATTGGTCTGTAATCGGAGGGGTCAGACGTACTTCCTTTCTTCGGAATTGGGTGGATATTGGCTTCTTTCTATGAATTTGGGAATAAAGAAGTAGGTATGCATAGTCTGAATAATTTAGCTAGGACAGAGGGAAGTTCAGGGGAACACTTTTTCAAAACAATTGGCGGAATTCCATCTGGGCTTGGAGCTTTGTTGGTAGGTAAATTGTCTAGGATGGATTTTACATATCTTGTCTGTATTTTAAGTGGGGCAATTTCGGGAGAATCAAGTTCCAGTACTGGGACATTCTGGCTGGTATCGTCTATGGTAGAGTTTCTGGCAAAGGTACTGGCAAAGATATCTGCTTTCCCACGTGGGTCATTTGTAATGTTGCCATCTGGAGATTTTGGTGGGGGAATGGAAGATGACTTGTTAAAGTTATTATTGAAAGAATTAAGAGTTGACCAGAATATTCTATTGTCATTAGGGTTGTTAAGTAGTTTTGATGCTTGCTTTTGAAGAAAGTTTGATTTAGATAGATTTAATACAGCTTTTGCATGATTTCTAGCGATTTTAAATTGGGAGAGTGATTCAGATGTTTTTGATTTTAAGTAAGAGTTATATGCTAATGACTTTTGGGCTGTTGCTCTGGCACAGTTGCCATCAAACCAGTTTGGAGAGTTCGATCTTTTAGTGAACTGTTGACTTGGTATGAATAAATCTATACCAGCTAGTATTAAGTCACAAATGTGGAACTTGGTTACGGATACGATACAGGATACAAAAACTCACACTGGCAGACGAAAAAAGATGTATTCCAAACAGTTTCGGCGACAGCTGTCGCCCTCTTCAGTGGATCTACAGACCAAGAGTGGTACATACAAATGCTGAGAAGCTGCTTATATGCAGGGTGAGGACACGTTTTCCCAACCACACCTGATGTGACCTCACCTGACTCTCCCTCTACTCTGTCCACGACCTGAGTAAGGGATTACAAGGGGCGGCAAGGAACTGGGTAGAATTGGGATCACTAGGGAAGAAAGACTGCCATGGAATGTCAGCCAGATAATTTCTATATCCATCCCAGTCTGCCCTATCAAAGTGCAATCGGATCACCCTGACAGGTTCAGAACGGGGAGGTGTGGGAGGGTTAGCTAATGAGGCTTTGATGAGATTGTGGTCAGAGGATCCAAGTGGTGACAGTAGCTATACCCTGTATTCGATCTGGATTATTTGTCAAGAATAAATCCAAGAGATGGGCATTATGGTCAGGATTATCAGGTATTCTGGTTGGTTGCTTTACCAATTGGATGAGATTAAACGATTCCGCAAACAGCTCGCACTCTAGACCAGCGTCGTCAGTCCGGGCAGAATGCAATAACCATTCAACATTATGTATGTTAAAATCACCCAAAATGGTAATTTCGGTGCCAAGGGCAAGGTTAAGGTTACTCAACTGTGTGGATATGGAATCAAATACACCGGGTTCCGAAGAAGCATTGGGGGAACGATAAACTACACAAATATATTTAGTAATGTTTTGACAATTTAGTTTATATAATGAGTAATCAAAACTGGATGAAGTGAAGTTTAAAATAGTGTCAACTGCCTATTGGGATTTGATATAAGAACAGGTGCCGCCCTTGTTACGGACGTTTGTAAGGAGATGGTAACCGGGAAAACAAAATGGAGATATATCGGTTGAGGGTGAGATTTGTGGTTCTGTGAGAAAAGGGCCAAAGGGGATACGGACTGAAGGAAAAAATGAACTGAGTTTAATTTTGTGGTAAGGCCGCGGATGTTGGTAAAGAATATAAATATATAGATATATATATATATATATATATATATATATATATATAAGGAAGATAAAGGGAAAATGTGAAGAGGGGCAGAATCAAGAGAGAGAGAGAAGAAGGGGATATTATAAAGGTAACAGGAAGGAAGACAGAGAGGGAGAAAAATGGAGGAAATACGCTTTATACACAAGCAGTGCGCACGAACGTGCGAGCAAGCGAGAGAGAGAGAGAGAGAGAATACCCTAACAACACAAACCACTTCCGCACTCTCAAGAAAGTCCCTTAACTCGCTTGATGTGGCAAGTTTCCTTAACCGAGTCAGCCCAAAATCTCTGTATTTTTCGTATCTCCTGACTCCTTTACTCGGTTTAAGATCGACTATACTGGAATGAAGGGAATAAAAGGATTGGGCACAACTTTTTACAAAGCCTTTAGACTTGGACAGACTTTCCTACGTTGAATAAAACCGTGCGACAGCAGCAAGAACTAATTAGAAAGTAAGTCACGTGGCTTCAAGGAAAGTTCCAGTGCAGGTGTGTCTGGGCATGAGCGAAACACCTGACACTGACGAATGAAACTTAGAACTTCAGGTAGTACACCCCTTCCTAGAGTGCCCAGCTACCTCATCAGGTTTGAAAATTATGCATTCTCTCCGCCTAACCATAAGGTAAATAGTCACCCCCCCCACAACACTGTTGTCCTTCATATGTCGTAATTATCTTCCCAGACACCTTTATCTAGAAGATGTAGCTATGGACATAACACATCCATGTCACTCTGTCCTTCGCTATCAGGCATGTCCTTTCAACTCACGCTACCTACACACACATTTTCCCAACCCCATTCCTCCGTCTCAGTGTCGGTCTCCTCCTCCTCCTCTACCCCTCCATCTAACTTACTAAACATACCTGTACACTCCTAGTCAATCTCTCGTCCTCCATTTTCTCACTGCCAGACCATATCAAGGTACTTAAACACTTTCCAGCACATCAACATCAGCTCGGCAACCCATCTTTACTATCTCGTGTGTCTGTCTCTTTATCTTACACATACAGCTCCTCTCAAAGTAACTCATTTCCTCTCACGGCCTGTGTCTTCCAACAGAGTTCAAGTTTCATTTCGATACTTTGGAGTGAAGATCACATTACATCACTTTTGCTATTCCTTATCGTTGTCCTCATTTGTCTTTTACCTTACTTCACTGTTGTGGACGTTCTTGCACTTTATTATGTTTATATTTTGAGTATTTATATGGCGATAGGAGGCAATATACAGTAGCTTAGAAAGATAGGGAAATACAGAAGAACCTAAGTTTCACTCCTGTGACCTTCTATTCTACCCGAGTCCCTTAAATTGGAACCTATCCACACAAAAAGCATCTGTAGTAGTATTAGTATTAGTAGTAGTTTGTAGTAGTAGTAGTAGCAGCAGTAGTAGTAGTAGTAGTGGTAGTAGCAGCAGTAGTAGCAGTAGTAGTAGTGGTAGTAGCAGCAGTAGTAGTGTGTGTGTGTGTGTGTGTGTGTGTGTGTGTGTGTGTAATAACAGCATCACATGAAGTCAATTTTGTCTTCCAGTGGAGCAGTACATACTGGTATCCCCACAACTATTCCGGTGTACCTTACCTGTGCTGCAAATCTCGCCTGTCACCTTTGTAACAAACTCATAACATCGGTACATCAGATTACCCCCCCCCTTCACACACACACACACACACACACACACACACACACACACAGCAGCTCGCTGCACCCATTGTACCTCCCGCCCTCTGAAGCTCATTTAGGACAAAAGGATGAAAAATGACGAGGTGAGAGGGAAATGTGGCGATGCTAATGAAGATGACCTAGATCGAAGGCGAGGGGGTAAAAAAAAGAAAAAGGACAAGAATACTGGGTAATGCCTTCTCTTTCGTTCTATATCAGGTGAGGTTCGTTCATAAAAAGGTAATGGCATGCGAAATCATACGTAGGATGGTGAAAAATCCCTTAAATTTTTATGACCATTCTCTCTCTCTCTCTCTCTCTCCGCCTTCATTACAGTCTCACTCTCTACCTTTGTTAGTATTTTCTTCGCACTTTATCCTCAGCCTTCATCTTCATTATCTCTCTCTCTCTCTCTCTCTCTCTCTCTCTCTCTCTTTGACCTTAGCTCCTCACCTATATTTTTACCACATAATGCTAAGCCTCTGTCTTTTCTTTCTATCTTTACCTCAACCTATTCTCACTCTTCACCTTAATCCTCGTTCCCTCTAATCTCACAGAACACTGTTAGTTCCCAAAGCCGCATAATTTAGTTTGATGAAGAGGCTTAACCATGTAACCCCATTACCTGCCCTCAATCACAGTTATTTAAGCCTCCTCCTCTCACTCTTTCACCTTCCTCTAATGCCCCTCTTTCACTCTTCTCCCCCTTTTATCCCTCTCTACGTCCCACTTCTTTCTCTTTCACCCCTCTTCCTCTTCTGTCCCTTTCACCCTTCTCTAATCCCCGTCCGTGGTACAATACATCCTATTTTACCCTTCTTCATCCATCTCCTCCCTCATTCATCACTCTCTACTCCCCTTTTCTCTCTCATTCACCCGTTTTCTCCTTTCCCCCCTTCTCTAATCCCCCTCTTCTTTTATATATCTCTTACACCATTCTTCTATAACACCATTATTCTTTCTTTTTCACCTTTCATTGATGCCCTTTTCTTTCTCTGCCTCCCTTTTTCTCTAATTTCTCCTCTTCTCCTCCTCCCTCCCTTCTCAATTTCTCCCCCCACCTCATCTTCCTTTCCCTCTCTTCTCAAATTCCACCCTCTTCTCCCTCTTCCTCCCTTTCAACATTCGTCATTCAAGCTCCTCTTCCATTCTCTTCTTCTCTGTGTTTCACTCTTTCAGTGGCCTACTTCACGGTTCAGTTTACATCCCTTCTCTCATTTTCGCCTTTAAATAAACGCATCCCATTCTTCCTTTATATACTGGGTGTCCGAAAATAACAGACCACAGATCACGGTGGTCCAACAAAACACAAAAACAAAATTCCGATTACCGACGTTGGATGAAAATTAATGTAACAACACTCATAGTAACTGTCAGGTGTTTCCGTGCATCCCTTTAGCGTAAATTAAAGAGTATGACATCCTGCCGTACTTGTTAGTGTTTCTGTAAAGAGTTAAACAATATAATAGCGACTACTTACATGATACAAGTAACCACTGTGCATGGCTATGCAGGAAGAACAAGTAGTGTGAATAATCTGAAGCAACGGGTAGCTGTAGTCTGTGAAATCATAACAAGATATGCAGAGCCATCATTCAGTTATATAAAGCTGATGACTTGCTGCATGTCTTCCTCGTCACAAATGAAGCTCATCTAGAAATTCACAGATATGACTGTACGAAACTGAACAGGCAGTTTTATTTATCCATGCAATATGTGTAAGTATGGCACGACAGTCTCACGAAATGTTCGTTACTATTACACGCACGAGCATGACTTTGAAAGTATGCAAAGAAAAATAAACATCAATACGTTAAAAAATGAACGGAGTTGCCGTGCATTTTCATACATTATCCGATATCCTTATTATTATTTTTTTAAACGTAAAAACCTGGTCAACTATTTTCGGACTCACGGGTTATCTTTTTATTTTCTCTTCATTCTCTTTCTCGCTTTCCCTTCTTCTCCTTTACATATACCTCTTCTAGAGACTTAACATTTTCTTGTCTTTATACATATTTCTTTATTCTTCTCTTTCCTCTCTCTCTCTCTCTCACACACACACACACACACACACACACACACACACACACACACACACACACACACACACACACACACACACACACACACACACACACACACACACACACACACACACACACACACACACACACACACACACACACACACACACACACACACACACACACACACACACACACACACACTCACACTCACACTCACACTCACACTCACACTCACACTCACACTCACACTCACACTCACACTCACACTCACACTCACACACTCACACACTCACACACTCACACACTCACACACACTCACACACTCACACACACACACACACACACACACACACACACACACACACACACTCACACACACACACACACTCACACACACACACACACACACACACACACACACACACACACACACACACACACACACACACACACACACACACACACACACACACACACACACACACACTCACACACACACACACACTCACACACACTCACACACACACACACACTCACACACACACACACACTCACACACACACACACACACACACACACACTCACACACACACACACACTCACACACACACACACTCACACACACACACACACACTCACACACACACACACACTCACACACACACACTCACACACACACACTCACACACACACTCACACACACACACACACACACACACAATGATATGCCTAAACTTTTAATCTGTCTCCCTCTATTTCTATTAGATATTTCCCTTTTTAATCCATATATTTCTCACCCTCTACCTTCTTTACCTATTTTTAACCCTCTCACCCTCTACCTTCTTTACCTATTTTTAACCTAAGCTATTCACACCTTCCAGCTTCATCATCGCTCCCTGTAAGTTCTAAAAACACTTATTAGTTTCCAAAGCCGCATAAACTTGGAAAGGCTTAGCAATTTATCCCCATTAACTGCTTCCTTTCACACTTGTCTAATCCTCTCGTCTCCCTCTTTCACTTTCTCTTAATCCCCCTCTCTCATCCTTCTCAAATCCCCCCCACTACTCTTTTACTCTTTTTTGATCTCCCTCTTTGTTTTTCAGCAGTCTCTACTCCTCACCTCAGACTCATTCATCTTTCTCTATTCCTTTATTTTTTCTTTATTAATCTCTCTATAATCTCCTTCTTTCATTTTCCTGTAATCCCATTCTTCTATGTCTTTCACCCTTTCCTCTCTCTTTCGCCCATCTTTTATTCCCTCTTCCACCCACCTCTAATCCCCCATCTTCTTCCTCTTTCACCCTCTTTTCCTTCTTTCCCCCTCTTTTATCCCTTCATCTCCCTTTTTTCCCCTCCACTAAATCCCCCTCTTCTTTCTCACTCCCTTTCATCTTCTGTCATTCAGGCTCATCATCCTTTCTCGTCTCATCTGTATTTCATTTTTTCAGTAATCTCTTTCATGGTTTAGTCTACATCCCTTCCCTCATTTTCGCCTTAAATAAACTCTTCCCCTTCTTCTTCTATTAACGATGTCCGAGAATGGCTACCGCATTTCATCCCTGCATATAAGAATAACAGATTTAGGATATTGGAAAAATGAAGAGGTAATATGTACCGTATTTCATTTCTAGGCACCGAATTTATGCATTTGTTTCCCTTTAGCGAAAAATGAAGTTTATCATACCTTGCCATATCTGTACAAGTTAGTGGAATGAACTGTTGTTCCTTAACCCCATTCCACCTGACCATCCAAACCGTCTACGGCTGATAAGCAACTGTCCCATGGCCACACCGACTTACTGTGCTGTGTGGTGCTCCACTGTGTGTGTCATCCGTGAATCTATTGTACATGCAGGGCATGTGTCGTTTTTTATTCCACCCAACCCAAATCTTAGCTGGCTACTTAAGGAGGGCTGGGTGATGTCCTGATCAAAGCCTAGCTACGTCAACTCAATCAGCACTGTTTGAGGATATCTCTGATGGGTGGACGTTGCGAGGTGTGGGCTTGTAATATAGTGCTCAGATTAAGGTGTTTGTATTGCCCTGAGCGTGAAGTGGGTATGTAGGTGTTTCCTTACTGTTTGTGTAGGAACTGATAAACAACAACATGAAAGTTTTGTGTAAGACCTAATACAACGAACGCTGCAGTCTCTATAATCATAGTAAAAGAGATGCTGAGCCATGTTTAGATAAAGCTGATGACCTGCCGGATACCGTTGTCGTCAGAAATTCAGTTCATAGAGAAATTCACTGATAAATCTAATTAGAAGTTTAATTCATTCAGTTAATCTTTATGCAAACAGCCTTATAAAATACTGAACACAGTTACACAACTCCAAGGTAATTAAATTTCAGAAGCGTACAGAGAAATGACAACGACGATGGCGATGGTGCTAATAATATTTGCTGTGGTGATGTCAACAGAAACACAGAACATGAATACGCCCAAAATGTTCTGAACTTGAACAGCATGTTGATGCTTCATTTTATCCCACACAACTAGTTATATCGCTATATATTCCATTAAGCATCTAGGCCTATGTGCACCCAACAGTTACTGGAAACTGTTTTCAGTATCTATCTTTCTTCTTTTTCCTCTTTTGTTTTTCTTTATTTTCCTCTCTTATTACCTTCTCATATAGTTCATTCACCTTCTTTGTATTCATGTTTCTAAACTTTCTCAACCCCTCTCCTCTCCCCCGCCCTAATTTCCCTTTTTTCCTTTTTTATTTCTTATTTTCCTTCTCACATGCCTCTTTCCATTCTATTTCGTCTTCTACACTATTCTTTTTCGTATTACTCCTATTCTAAATCCCTTTTCTGATAATAAACTATCGCATATTCTACCTCCACATATATTCTTGCTGCATTCTTTCTCACCTTTCCAATCGAATATCCTTCTCTCTTTACTCATCACTTTTTTTTTTCCTCCTTGTTCTCATCCATCTTTTTTCCCGGTTGTTCTAAATTCTCTCTCTCTCTCTCTCTCTCTCTCTCTCTCTCTCTCGTGTCCCACCTGCCTCTTTGCATCATATTCCTCCTCTCTCTCTCTCTCTCTCTCTCTCTCTCTCTCTCTCTCTCTCTCGTGTCCCACCTTCGTCTTTGCATCATCATATTCCTCTCCCCCCCCCCCTCTCTCTCTCTCTCTAACTTCTGACTCAACTTTTCCCCTATCCCTATCCATTGTTACTTGATCTTCATTTTTACTTCATTGATTCCGCACGCTATTTCTCTACCTATTATTAACTCGACCATTTCTCACTTACCTCAATCCTTGTTCCTTCTAATCTCTCAAGAACACTTTTAGTTTCCAAAGACATAATATAGACTAGCATAGGCTTCGCCATACAAACCTATTGCTTGCCTTCTTTCATCCTTGTTTTCTCCCCTGCTTCTCTCCCTTTCGCCCCTTTCTAACCCCTCTCAGTTTTCACCATTTACTACTCCCCCATTTGTCCATCTTTTACTCGTCTCTAGTTTCCCTCATCTCACTCTCCCTCCCTTTAATTTTTCGTTATTCCGGCTCGTGTTCCTTTCTCCTCGCAGCTCTTAATCATCTACTCGATATCTTCTTTCACGGTACTGTCTCTGTCCCTTCCCTCAAATTCGACTTTAATTAAACTCCTCCTCCTTCTTCTTCTTTTTCTTCTTCTATCTGTAGGGTGTCCGAAAATGTCTGGCCATATTTGTTCGTTCCATGAAAAATAACTGATTAACGATATTGAATAAAGTAAGTTAGATGTATAATATTTCCTTATAGCTACGTGAATTGTGTGTTTCTGTTCATCCCTTCAACGTAAAGTTTATTATATCTTGCCTTACCTATACGAGTTACTGTAATAAGCAAAATCTACACTACAGATTACTTACATCACACAAATAACCACTGTGTAAAGGTATACTTGATGGGTTAGTAGTGTGCATCACCCCAAAACAAGAATAATCACAGTCTCCAGAGCCACAAGATGGGAGATGCTGAGACAAGTTCGAATTAAAGCTGGTTACCTGATGGATGTCTTCCCAAACACGTATGAAGCTTATAGTTTACCTCATCTAATTCTCATCCAGTGCTTTTTACGTAATTTTTATATAAAATATATATGTAAGGAAATTCTAGATTTTTTTTTTCCAATCAAGTAATTTGCAAGGGAATGGCATTATGGCTTCATGAAATACTGATCACTCACTAACTTCTGTAATCACTAACCTCCATAAACACTTAAATTATGTGTTCACTTGATTACGTACAGTCGGCATCAAAAGTCCTATGCCCTCTCCTGGTTCTCTCTCCATGGACTTTGAAACATTGTAATAAATCCGTTGCAACCGACGCTGATGACATTGTTCATCAGTGTCATTTGCTACGGATGCACTTACACTGATGTCAAAGTCCGACAGAAGAAGAACAGGAGAGGCGACAGAATTTTTGATGTCTGTACATAACTTACGGTGTTTTCCGTGTGGATGGGTCTATTTCACTTTGCCTTATTTAGCTGACAAGTTTTTCTGTGGTTAACCATTTTTGGACACCCGGTATATACTTTTTTTTCTATTTTTTTTTCTCCTCTTCTTTCTGTTTTCTCCGTTTTCTTCTATCTTTCACACACTTCTTCCATCTTCTATTACCTTTTCTATACTTTCTCTACCCTCCTGTTTGATTGCCCTCTTCCTTCTCTTTTCTTTATTTCCCTCTCTGATTCCCCTTCCCACATATCTCTTTCAGTTCTTTTGTATCCTCTTCCTCTCTTCTACACTTTCTTTACCTTTCCTCTTCTTTTATTCCCATAATAAACCTCTTTTATCTTTTTCCTCCACAGACAGTCTCCTTGCGTGCTCCTTCACCTTCCCAATCCAGTATCTTCTCTCTTCCTTTACTTCTCATCTCTCTCTCTCTCTCTCTCTCTCTCTCTCTCTCTCTCTCTCTCTCTTCCCCTTTCCTTTTTTTCCATGAAAAAAACGATCGAAAAAATGCTTCAGGGAAACACCAATGGGCTGTGAGAAAGGCGCTGAGGCAGGAGAAAGAGGAAGGGAAGGAGAAGAGTAGGGAGGAAAGGAGAACGAGAAGAGTCGAGGGAGGAGAAGAGGAAGACGAGGAGAGAATGGAAAGTGGAGGGATAGGGGGAGGTGAAGAAGAGAAAGAGGGGGATGGGGAGAGGAGAGGAGAGGAAATAGGAGGATTAAGGGTGGGAGAAGATTAGGGGGAAGGGGAAGATGAGGACAGGAAGAGGGGGAATACACAGGAATACACAGGAAAGCAAACAGCAACAGACCTTATGGTCCTTTCGAGGCTGCTTGTTAGAGCAAACTATGACTACAAGATCTAACTCTACATGTTGAAGGATAAGGATAGTAAAGCAAGAAGGCTCCCCCCACCACCAAACCCTCCAGGAAAAAGTGAGAAAAACCACCATGCAGCATGGAAAAACTGACATGGAAATTTTATAGGAAACACTGGAAAGGAAAAGTCACGTTCTATAATACTTTATCTATGAGCTACCCGATAGAGTAACCTGAAAGAGAAAGTAAACAAATAAAATAATAGTTACGGCATGACATTATAAACCGGTTACATTGAGTTAATGGGAAGTCTGTGGACATAACGTGGAAGCTACACACTGCACAGTGTGGATGTTTAGGGGTGGTACAGCAGCCTTGCCTGGCGCTTTTAAGGTAGGCAGCAGTCAATCAGGCTCTAGCTCCGTTTGCTCCACTGAGACAAGGAACTCTCCCATGTGGGACAAGTACACAAGTTTCATCCTGAAGCAGTGACCCCTGGTACATTAAAAAAATACCGATGGTGGTCACTTGACTAACAGGGACCCTCAGTGATCCACAGCCCATCACAGGTCGAAAGTAAGAGTAGTGACCGTTAACTCAGGGTTATCTGTGCAGATCCTAATCTGTGCTTATATTGCTTTCTTTGCGCTGGGGAGATTGAAAAGTATATAGGACGGGTGTCTTAGATAAAAGGGGACTGCACAGTGCACAGTGTGGATGTGCAATGCACAGAGTGGATGTTTAGGGGTGGTGCAGCAACCTTCCCTGGCGCTTTTTAGGTAGGCAACAGTCAATCAGGCAATAGCTCCGTTCACTCCACTGAGACAAGGAACTCTCCCATGTGGGACAGTACACAAGTTTCATCCTGAAGCAGTAACCCCTGGTACATTAAAAAAATCCCGATGGTGGTCACTTGACTAACAGGGACCCTCAGTGATCCACATCCCATCACAGGTCGAAAGTAAAAGTAGTGACCATTAACTCAGGGTTATCTGTGCAGATCCTAATCTGTGCTTACTGTATATTACCTCATTTGCTTTGGGTAAATCGAAAAACGTATAATGACGTGACGTGACGCTATGTTAAGTTTACGGGGTGTCCTGTAGACACGAGGGGACTGCACAGTGTGGATGTTTAGGGGTGGTGCGGCAGCCTTGCCTGGCGCTTTTAAGGTAGGCAGCAGTCAATCAGGCCCTAGCTCCGTTCACTCCACTGAGACAGGGAACTCTCCCATATGGGACAAGTACACAAGTTTCATCCTGAAGCAGTGACCCCTGGTACATTAAAAAATCCCGATGGTGGTCACTTGACTAACATGGACCCTCAGTGATCCACAGCCCATCACAGGTCGAAAGTAAGAGTAGTGACCGTTAACTCAGGGTTATCTGTGCAGATCCTAATCTGTACTTATATTGCTTTGTTTGCACCGAATAAATTGAAAATGTATAATATCGTGACGCAACACTATGTACGGGTACACTGTTTACGGGGTGTCTTGTAGACTAAAGGGGCATGAACTTACATGTACCGTAGCTATAAAAGCATGTTATTCGGACAGAAAAAGAGTCAGCTGAGGATTTTCGTGCAAATACTTGTCTAATTTGTTTTTGAATATCTCAATTGAGATACTGTTCACGGTATCTGAGGGTAATCTGTTCCAGATATTTACAACTCTGTTAAAGAAGAAGTATTTTGCTTCGTGGGATTGGAATCGCTTTCCCATGATTTTGCAGCCATTACTTCTGGTTTGACTCGACCAGTCTATATCAAAATATTTATTCATGTCTAAGTTGTCATATCCCTTCATGATTTTGAAAACTTCAATAAGGTCCCCTCTTAACCTGCGCTTCGTTAGGCTAAATAATTTAAGTTCTTCAAGGCGTTCCTCATATGGTTTGTTTCTAAGTCGTGGTATCATTTTTGTGATTCTTCGCTGAATTTTCTCTAATTTTTCAATGTCCTTTCTGTAGTACGGAGACCAGAATTGCACACAATACTCAAGATGGGGGCGCACTAGCGAGTTGTACAAGGCAAGTATGACTTTTTCCGATTTAAACTCGAAAGTTCTTCCAATAAAACCCACTAGCTTGTTTGCAATTTTAACCGCATCGGTACACTGCTTGCTTGGTTTTAGGTCATTTGATATTATCACACGAAGATCCTTTTCACTATGTGTACTTGATAACTGAATATTGTTCATTTTGTAATTTGCATGGACATTGTTACTTCCAATATGAAGTACTTTACATTTTTCTGTGTTGAATTTCATTTGCCATTTTTCTGCCCAGCTTGCTAAAGTATTAAGGTCATTTTGTAACTGCTGCCACTGTAATTTTGAAGTGACTTTACTGGTTATTTTAGTATCATCTGCAAATTTGGATACTTTGCAATTTAGACCCTCATCAATGTCATTTATATAGATAATAAAAAGTATCGGTCCAAGTACTGAGCCTTGGGGAACGCCGCTGATCACATTACGCCATTTGGATTCCTTTCCGTTTATCACAACTCGCTGTTTTCGGTCTGACAGCCAGTCTTGTAACCATTTTTGCGTCTTTCCTTTTATTCCATGTGCTTCTATTTTTCTCATGAGACGCTTGTGAGGGACAGTGTCAAACGCTTTCTGAAAGTCGAGGTAAATTATATCTACTGCTCTTGAGTCATCGTATGATTTGTAAACATCATGGAAGAAGTCCTTACAGTGGGAAAAAGAACAAGGATACGGAACAACAGCACGGACAATTATCAAAATAGTACCATAGAAAGACAAATAGAAAACAATTTGAACAGTACTCAACGGTGACACAGTTGAGATAAATAAAAAACAAAAAAAAGAGAAATAAATAAAGAAATGAAAAGGACAACATATC
The DNA here is from genome assembly GCF_032717465.1 of Coenobita brevimanus. NCBI lineage: Eukaryota > Metazoa > Arthropoda > Malacostraca > Decapoda > Coenobitidae > Coenobita > Coenobita brevimanus. Next base: position 32,651,911 of record NC_137016.1, on the reverse strand, counting down.
AGTATACAATGGGCTTCACCCAGACAATACTTGTGTGCTTTATGGTTGAAATATCACCATTCCATGTATTCTTTTACTATTGTATCTGTGTACAATGGTTTTCAACTTCTGTGTGATGACAACTGCTAAGCTATATTATTGCTAGAAATGCTGTCTCAAATATATATATATATATATATATATATAGCAGCCGTGGCTCAGTGGGTTGGAGCGCTCCGCTCGGACCGAAGGTCGGAAGATCGAATCCACCCAAGGAATATTGGTAGACATCAGGAAGGGCATCCGGTCGTAAAATGCTACACGCTCCAGTCCAAAAGTTCTCTACCCAGGGGTAACGCCTTTGCCCTTCGGGGATACATGGCGTAAAACCATATATATATATATATATATATATATATATATATATATATATATATATATATATATATATATATAATATCCATTGTATACATATTATTTTTCCATATACATATTACTGGATTTCCTACTTTACTCACATGGCCATGTATTGTATATAATGTATTCCTTTGACATCATACTACTTATACTGGACCATTCTTCCTTACAGTCATTGTCATTCCAAGTACAAGGTACTTATATATCTAGTTAAACTCCCCCCCCCCCCTCAATGTTATATAAATAAACACACTGTATTATAATGACTCATTGTGTCAGAAGACACCATTTTAATTAAACGGGGGAGTATTGTAACCATACTATGTAACTGCAACCATGCTGTATACCGTAACCATACTTTGTAACCTATATAATATAACCAGACATTCATAATATCTGAAACTTGCCAACTAGAACCAACAGTATGTGTAGTGACCAATAGTGCATGTATCAGCTGATTTAAAAAACTGCACAGCCAGCAATGCCTGGTGCCGGCTCCTCCACCCTCGCTGAACTCAGTGGGCAGTTGGAGGGCTGGTATAGAACGGGTTGGACCTGTGGTTGTCTTCTCCAAATAAACTTCCGTTATATATCCATCAAGATATCTGGATTACTCCTAACTGGATACAAGAGGGGGTGAAACAATGGGGGACGAAGGTGGAGGGGGATTAATGGGGGGAAAAGGTGGAGGAGGGATAATGGGGGAGGAAGGTGGAGGGGGGGATAAAGTGGAAGGATAATGGGGAGACGAGACAGAGGGGGGGATAATGGGGGAGAAGGTGGAGGGGGATAAGGAGGAAGGCGGCGGGGGGCCAACAGTGATGAGGCCGGTGAAGAGATGGTAAGAGGGGAGGCAAGTGGAGCAGGTCAGGAAAAAGACAGGGAAAACTTTTATACACTGTGTTTTCTCTCTCACTGTATATATATATATATATATATATATATATATATATATATATATATATATATATATATACTTGCATAAAAAAGAAAAAAAAGAGGGAAGCAATATAAAAATGGGGTAAAGCACAAAAGTACCATGTTTAATCCTTGCAAAATCTGAAGATCAAGACAAAGGCTAACTATGCTAAACATATATTGTTATCCACAAATTAATTTTAAGATAATCTTAACAAACAAGAGTACTATAGGTAGCTTTCTTAAGCATTCATCTTGTCTTCATACTAACCTCCGGTCCAATGTGGTTTATTTATTTTCATGTTCTAGCTGTCCTGCTAGATACGTGGGGTCGACCTCACGTTGGCTGCTCCACCGAATTCTTGAGCACCAAGGTAAATCCACTAGGACTGGAAGGTTCCTCTCTAAACCCTCTTATTCTTCTATCAGAGAGCACTCTCACCTTTCTGATCACCCTTTCTCTTCTGCAGATTTTCGGATACTAACTTCATGTCAGTCTTACTCTGACCTCATCACTGCCGAATCCATCCTGATTCATAGAATGCGACCCAGTCTCAATAACTCGACTAGCGCTACCCAACTATTCACGCAGTAACAACTATTAACAGGTCAACTCCTACTCCTTTTATTTCATTTTTTAATATATATGTTTAGCATAGTTAGCCTTTGTCCTGATCTTCAGATTTTGCAAAGATTAAACATGATACTTTTGTGCTTTACCCCATTTTTATATTGCTTCCCTCTTTTTTTTCTTTTTTATGCAAGTCTATGTTTTGTACACAGGTTTTTTATTCCTCCTGACATTGATCGATGATTGTTGTCTTTTATATATATATATATATATATATATATATATATATATATATATATATATATATATATATATATATATATATATATATATCCTGCTTCCCCCAGGGAAAGGGAGGTAGCCGAGACAGGACGACACACTCCCCATTTACTCATCCATTCAAACACATTCATTCGCATCTTAGCCCCAAAGGGGAGAACGGACAGATCCTCACCGCACCACACCGCACAAGGGTCAACTGCACAATGCAATCAGTGACATCCGCAGCAGGGCCCAACAGCAGAGCTGGTTTACCCCTGCCACATCATAACCGACTCATCCCCTTACCCGCACCTGACCTGAAATAGCTGATCAGACCAAATGCGGGAGAATATCCCCTCAGGGCTGCGTCATCACTTATTCATTCACAATTTCTCTCCATTTATTTCTGTCACGCACAGCCACTCTTCCTTGCTCAACAGACATCCCTCTCGCATCCAGCGCTCTCTTCACACTGTCCATCCATCCTATTCGTGGCCTTCCTCTCAGCCATACACCTCTCACATCAGATCTAGTTATCTTTTTCACCAATCGCTCATTATCCATTCTCTCCATATGCCCAAACCATCGCAACACCCTCTGCTCAACTCTACCAGCCATCTCCCGAACAACTCCAGTTCTCCTTCGCACTTCATCATTCCGCACTCGATCCATACGCGTCACTCCACACATACTCCTCAGACACCTCATCTCCATTACATTCAAACTTTTCCTCTCCGCTTCACCCATATATATATATATATATATATATATATATATATATATATATATATATATATATATATATATATATATATATATATATACAGAGAGAGAGAGAGAGAGAGAGAGAGAGAGAGAGAGAGAGAGATGTACAGACAGAGAGATAGTAATGGTAAGTGGGAGCGCCCACCATCCACACATTCAATGTAATGCTATCGGGTGACTGCCCTTTCCTCTCTTTCCTCCTTTCTTCTTCTGTCTTTCTTTCCTTCATTCTTTCCTCTCTCTTCTGTCTACGTATGACTCTACACTGAGTGACAAGCAAAATTGTTTCCTGTACACCAGGAAACCATTTGCTATCTTGGGTGGTAACCATATAACCAAATTATGGCGCCTGGTGGTTTAGTGGGTAATCAAGGCACTCCAATTGGATTGAGCCACGGAGGGTTCATATCCAAGGAGTGGTTGGGGTTTATTGCTCAAGTAATGCCACTCAGGAACGAGCGAGGCTTGTCACTCATACCTTAAATGTCAGGACCAACTTACCTAGCCCCAGGCTCCTACGTTCCTCATGAGGCAACACAGGATTGGATGACGTATGTGTTTAATACACTGCTGCCTTGGTTTGAATTTTTTTAACTAACCATGACTCCTAGATTTCTCTCGCAATCTGATATATTACTTTCTTTACTGGATAAATTGTACGAGCATCTACTGTCCGTGATGGTCTTGCCTACGTTAAGTAATTGTGTTTTAAATTTTCCACATTAAATTCCATTTCCCAATCATTAGACTACTTGTACAATATATCGAGGTCCTTTTCTAGGTCCACCCAGTCGTCAATTGAGCTAATGATAAGCCCTATTTTTGAGGGTATCGGCAAATCTACTGCTACTGCTACTGATTCCTATGTCTAGATTTACGTATATATTGAGTAAATAAGAACAGAGTACTGATCCCTGTGGTACACCGCTACTTACTTATCCCCAGTCCGACTTAGTGCCATGTATTCAACCTCTCTGCTTTCGTCCCTTCAGGCTGGAATCTCCACTTTAAGATATCGCCGCCTATACCGTGTGCTTGAATCTTTCTAACTTCCTTGGACCCTATCAGAAGCTTTATCGCTATAGAGTAAGCTACAAATAAGTAAAATGAAAATAAATTACTCTGTAACTAAAAATAAATAAATAAATGTACTGTATATACTCGTATGTAGGTAGGTAGGTATAATTTACTGTTTTTAGCAGGCTAAAAAAGATATCATAATAGTTCATTAAAAACACCAGCATTTTTGGGTCTTATTATCTCCTCCTGTTAAGCAACTCTGGACCCACGTTCCTCAAAATCATGCTGCCGGGAATTCAGGTGATTCGTGCGAGTCTCAGTTGACCCATCATTGTCACGAAATTCTCTGAGGTCAGCATTTTGCTTTCCTTTTCCTCCTCCTCCTCCTCCTACTCTCTCTCTCTCTCTCTCTCTCTCTCTCTCTCTCTCTCTCTCTCTCCACTCAATTATTTTTTCCCGGTTGTTCTAATTTTCACTTTCGCATACACTGAGCTTCTATCATTCTTTCATGACTCTGTCTTTAACTATATATTTCTTTATACATCTTTTATTTTCCAACATTTTTCAATAATTTCACTCTTATCCCTCATTTTCACTGTCTCCCCCTTTTCACTTTTACTTCCTCCAAGTTCTAACTTTCCCGCTCTCTCTCTTTTCCTCTTCTTTTGACTTTATTGGTCAAGCATCGGTCCTCCAACTTTCTTTCATTTTTTTTTTCCATTGTTTTCTCTCTACTCTCTCTTACTTGTAACTTTGTCATTTTTCATCCTTCACTTTCACCTCATTCTCTGGTTGGCTCTTTCCCACTCTCATTTTTTATTTGTTACATTTTATTATTTATCACTCTCATTCTGGTGCCCGAATATCACTTCCTTTCCTCTTTTGTGATTTTCTTGTTACTTACTTCTGTCTCTTCCCTTCTGTTCTCTTTCATGCTTCACTCCATCTCCTCGTACTCCCTTTACATTCTATCTTTCAGCTTCACTTCTCGTCTAATAAATTTTGTGATTTTTCTTTCCCTTTCCATCTTCATTTCCATTTTCCCTTTCCCATGTCTCTCCCTATCTTCTAATCCTTATATTTATTCTTGTAGTTACTGTTATACGTACCCTTTTCTGTACAGTATTCGTATGTTTTGTCGCCCCCACCCTTCTCTCTCTCTCTCTCTCTCATCTTCTTATTTTTGCATTCTCTCCCCTTCTTTAACACTTTTCCTATTTCTTTCTTCCTCTTCGTCAATATACTCTACATCCACCCGCCTTTTCCCACTTGATACTTTCTTCCAATATTCTCACTTTCGCATATTCTTCCCTTTTTTAAATTTCCGTTTCTCTCTCTCTCTCTCTCTCTCTCTCTCTCTCTCTCTCTCTCTCTCTCTCTCACTCACTTTCTGTGTCAATCGATTTTGTACTTTCGTGTTTTCTCCCCTTCCTTAATTTGTTTCTGATCTCTTTCTTTACCAAAATTAATATTTATTTATCACTACTCTGTATTCTTGTTTTCTTTTATTCTAACCTTTAAATTCTCCTTTCTCGACTCTTTTTACGCAGTCTACTCTCCATCCACCTACCTCTACTTCCTTCTGAGCGTTCTTGTTTTCTTATATTCTACTTTACTTTAAATTCTCTCATATCCTTCTCTTCCTTTTCGCCAACATAATTTCTCTTTATCATCTTGTCTTTTGCCCTCCTTCACTCCATCTGGCTAACCTTTTTTAAGTCTCACCTCCACTTTTTTTTTTTTTTTTTTTTTTTTTTTATGTGTTCGACACTGGGCATAGGCTTCACAGCCTGCTCTCAAGGCCCAGTAGTCCTCCTACATCCCATACACCTCTCTACATGTCACCACTTCGGCGCTAACACCCACCGTCCATATTGAATACATGCTAGGGCTGTCTCATACAGGACTGGTGTATTGGTATTAGCGGGGGTATTTTTACGACATGTCGGCGGGTCTTCGGGTAGATCAGTAAAGTCTGATTTCATGAAATTCAAATCCTTAAACTGGTCCCTGCCCCAGTGGGGATTTGAACCTGGGTCCGGTAGGACTGCAGGCCACCTCTTTACCGACTGAGCCACCGCCTGCACGGAAATAAACCACACACATGCAAGCTGGATACGTTCACACACACACACACACACACACACACACACACACACACACACACACACACACACACACACACACACACACACACACACACACACACACACACTGCAAATTATATTGCTGACTTTAGATGTAATGGGTGTACCCCTCTCTCTCTCTCTCTCTCTCTCTCTCTCTCTCTCTCTCTCTCTCTCTCCATGAATAAGTATCCAGCATCAATACCATCCTCGGCACACTCATCACTATAATAAATCGGGTGGGCACCCGCAACTGTAGGGCACCAAAGTAAGAGAATTATCACTCGTAAATTCAAGACTCTTCAATCCCCTTCGTCTTCATACTGGAATCAACCACCACACTAATCGTACGATACATTATCAACCCCCTCATGATCATGGCAACTCAAGCATTCTATTCCAGCTAACACCAGTAGAACGCCTTTGTATGCGAAGTACGAGCGAGGGCATTAAAATCCGAAAGCACTAAAATGTGGCCTTATACCCCAAGGATGCTGATGGCAATCTACCTGCCAAGTTTCATGCCTTTACAACTAACTAACCTGTGGCCCTCTTTTGAAGATTTTCGACAAGTTGCGCTTGGCGCGTGTCACGTGCCACATGCACCGCCTAGGTGTGATGAAACCTGTCGAAATAGGTCTTAAAGAATTGGGCTATCATATGGTGCAAAACAACGCACTGATCGGCCCTGTGGTTGCTGAGATATAAGCTGCTCAAAAGTGTTACGGTCGGGCCCTGATTGGGCCGGTGTCACGTCTAATATGCACTCCCCTGAATTTTGACTCCCCAGTCGTTTTAATACGTATAATTTGCACTCCCCAGTCATAATTATACATACAATTTACACTCCCCCAGTGTATATTATACGTGTAATATACACTCCCTCTGAATAATATGCACTCTCCAATCTTGATCTCATTTCGAATTTGATAACGTATCCTTTCGATTCTAATATTTTAAAAATGAATTCCCTACTACTATCTATTTCCAATATCATATCGAACCAGTCACACAAAACACTGAAGAGTCTCTACAGAGATGACCTTGTTCGAGCTTGTCCTTGTCCAACACTGGGGTCAGTCGAGCAGAACATATCGTTCAGTGCACTGAACTCATTCTGCCCTAGGTACGTACACGTAGTATGATACTTTCAAAATTATCTGAGATCTGTGATGGATTAAATAATAGAATTCTAAAGATACTGTATATTAAAACAAAGAATCCTTCATTGAATAACTTTATGTCTGTAGTCTCATTATCTTTTCCATAGTCTCAGTGTTCTCCACAGGTTGGATGGCCGATACAGTCACTGGATCACCAATGAACATGGATTTGCACAGCAGCAAGCACTATGCATTTGAAGATATTTTTACCTTCTTAAGCAGTCATGCATATCCTGATGGTTTAGTTGACAAAGGAAAAAAATGTAATTTTCGTCAAACTTGTAAACAGTTTTGCATTGTCGATAACAAGTTATGCTACAACAGAATGCAGAAAAATGGTGATCCACTGAAGGTGCAAGTTTTGTGGAACGAAGCGGAAGTGAAATGTGTGATTCAAGAAGTTCATGAATGACCTGGGGAAAGCAAGGAATCTCGAAGTATGCGTGCATATCATGGAATCGCAGCTACAGTTACATTAGTCAGAAAACGCATTTATTGGCGCTCTTTTAAAGCTGATGTGTCTGCTTATATCAAGTCTTGTGCTCAGTGTCAAAAGGTAAACCCCAAACCATCTATTGAAGCACCAGAGCTGCACTCGGTACCTGTTCCTAATACGGTCATGAAGCAGATTGGTATAGACATATGGACACTCCCAGAAAACAATGGCTACAAATACATAGTTGTTGCTATTGACTATTTTTCAAAATGGACAGAAGCAAAACCATTGAAACAGAAAGATGCTTCCAGTGTCGCTGAATTTCTCTTTGAACTTTGATATACAAATAAATGATCAGGGTCGGAAATTTGATAACCAGATTTCAGAAACTTTGCATGAGCTTACTGGGTTGAAGCAAAAGGTGACTAGTGCTTACCATCCTCAAGCAAATGGTCTTGTGGAACGAGAGAATAGCAGAATAGCACAATACAGGACAAATTACTGAAAATACTTGAAAGTGATAACAACTGGGTTTCCTGTCTTAATGGAGTGCTATTTGCTCACAGAACGGCTGTTCATAGATCACCATTTTTCCTTCTTTATAATCGTGAACCCAAACTCCCTGTGGACGTCAAGTATGGAATACAGAATCAGTCAGCAACATGTGAGTTTGAAGAAGATTATGTGGTGAAAGTGGCACAAATCATACAAGACAATCGCGAGCACTGCGAAGTAAGTCCTAATGCAAATATTCAGAAAGCACAGGCTAAACGACAACGGAATTACAACAGATGACACAACACAGCTTATAGTTACAAGCCTGGATATCTTGTTCTCTTAAAAAACCTTAAACGTGCGGACAGGAAAGGCGATAAGCATTTACTTCCATGGAGTGGTCCCTTCAAAATTGAAAGATTATTGGATAACAATACTTTTGTGCTTTCATCATCAGATGTAGAGCTTAAAAAGAAACAAAATTTATGTAATCTAAAGCCATTTGTTCAAAGGAGCGATAATGAACCAGCAAGTGATAGTGACCAACCAGAGTCTAGTACAAAGGCAAAGACACTTACTCGAACGTGGATACCTTCTCTTGGACTGACAGAAGATGACAAAAATATGATTATAAATAATGACTGGTTGAATGATAGAATTATAGATACTGCACAGACTCTAATACGTAAGCAGTATCCTGTGGCAGGAGGACTGGACACTTTGCACAGAGGCCAAGTGGATTTGATTCATCTGGTTTTAATACTGTACAAATTCACTTTGATGAAAATCGGAATCACTGGTTCACCTCTTCAACGAGGATAGAGGTAGCAGATAGTATGACACTCCCAAAATTGACTGAATCTGCACAAAAGCAATTGAAATCTCGCTAAGAATCTCTTGCCAAAGATGGGTGCCTAGAAGTTTATCTTATACGATGCGATCAGCAGCCGAATAGTTATGACCGTGGACTGTATGCAATTGCAAATGCTATCGAATTTTTAGCAGAGGATGGTAATCCAATATCCCAGTATGAAAACAGCAAGATAAGGCACCATCTCATAGAATGTTTTGAAAAGGGAGTGTTGTTGCCTTTTCCTTAAACACTGAAGCGTAGATGAGCAAAACAGCCTCCCATAAAGCCAATGACAATCATTATGTAATGATGGTAAACTTTGTAGCTCTGTGGCTTGGAATTATTTTACTGCATATTGTATATTATCAGTCTATGTTGTCATATTCTGTGGGTTAAAATTATTTCATTCCATATTATACATTTTCATCTTAGGTTTTACGTTTAAATATTTTTAACAATAAAACTACTATGTACACTGACGTAGGCTATCTCTTAATAAAGATGAAAATAAAAGATAAAGCCTAAATCTGTATACACCTTAAATAATAATGATTGGGACAAAAAGATATATTTCACAAAAGGAGTGCTTACTGTACGCATGATATTGACTGGGGGAGTGTGAATATTTCAAGGGGAGTGCAAATTAAATGTATAATAATGACTGGTGGAGTGCAAATTATACGTATAATAACGACTGGGGAGTGCATATTAAATGCTACACCAGGCCGAGTCGGGTCGCTCATATGTGAGAAAATGCCACTACTTGACGAAAGACTCGCGAGGACTTCGCCTTAGCCTGTAACCAGACGATTATATTCAACTGACCGAGTTTTCAACCATCCCTTTTCTATTTTTTCGATAATTATAATAATAATATTTATTATTACTATAATTATAGATATATTATTTTATTATTATTATTATTATTATTATTATTTAAATTTAATTTTTTTGGTCTATTCATCTCCCATACATTCTTTACTGATGCGGTTACTTCATCAAAACATTTTCTTCTTGGCCTTCTATTCTCCCTTCAACAGTTACTCACACTCACGGAACATATGAGACTTTTTTTATGAAGAAGGACGCCTTCACCTGGTGGCAACCATATGTCTGGCAGCCTCGTTGCCCAGTAATAAGAATGTCCCTCGCCTTCCTCCCTATACTGTGAAAGGAGGACAGGCTGTAGGGGAGGGACAACTTTGGTCTGCAGTCCATCGACTTTATATCCAAATGAGCCTGGGACGACAACAACAACACCAACAACTATCCCAGTCATATCTATTCCCTGTACAATATCACAAAATTCAAGCAAACACTGTGCTTCCCTTTCTTCAGTAAGGAACAAAATAAATAACGTGGATTTCTCTCTCTCTCTCTCTCTCTCTCTCTCTCTCTCTCCAGACACACACACACACACACACACACACACACACACACACACACACACACACAAAGAGTATTTTAAAACCTGACAAATGACTATTTTAACCACTGCATAAATAACGAGACATGAGCTCTGATAACCCCATATATAATATTTGGTTTGGTATAAACAAAAATTCCACTGAGCCATTTTTACCAGAGATAAAAACAACGAAAAAATGTATAGAAAAAAATATCCGAAACTCGAGATATATAAAAGTCTGTGACTCATGCAAATAACTGCCCCATAAAAAAAAAAAAAAGGTCCATGATTTATTTCCTACACTGGCAAGCAACAAACAAACATACATATAAACAAATGGAGTGAAAACTGATCATTTTTTAAAGAGTTTGGAAAAGGGATGGGGAGGGAGTCGGGAGGGATGGGAAGGGGACGGGAAGGGGAGAGAGAAGGGAGGGGAGAGAAGGGAAGAGAATAGGTGAAGAGGATAAGGAAAGGGGGAAGGAGAGGAAGATTGAAGGGAACTGGGAGGAGAGGAAAGAAAAGAGATGAGAGGAAGAACTGATGAGGGAGAGGGGAAAGTGGGAGCTGAAAGAAAACAGAATTAAGAGACAATGGACAGAAAAGAGAAGGGGGAGGTTAAGCGGGAAAGAAGTCTGGGAGATCGAGAGGGGGGGGAGGGGATGAGAGGAGGAATGTGCGTGACAAGGAAGCGAAGGGGAAGGTGTTGTGCCTAAGAAAAGGGAAGGGTAAGGGAAGTGTGAGAGAAGTCTGAGAGGAAGGAAGGAAGGAGGAGGAGGAGAGGAAGGTGCTTGGCAAGGAAGCGAAAGGGAACGGTTTGTATAGGGGAAAGGGAAGGAAAAGGAAGAGAGGGAAGTGAACAAGAAGGAAGGGATGAAGGACAGGAAGATGAAGAAAAAAGGAATGGGATCAGGAAAGGGCAGAGAAAAGTGGTCGAGGAGGGGGAAGGGAATGGGGAGGGGAGCCGGTAAATGAAGAAGAAATTAAAGGACAGGGAGGAAGAGGGGATGCGGGAGGTGGAGGTAGAAAGCAATAAGTAGTATAAAATAATCAAACATGAGCGTCATAACCGTTTTGGTCATCATCATCATCATCAAAAGCAGCAGCAGCGCAGCAGCATTCTAACCTTACTTAATGAGTATCTCGCCTTTCATCATTATCATCATTTTCAGTTGTAAACTGGCTGGGTAGGATCACACACACACACACACACACACACACACACACACACACACACACACACAAACTATTAACGTCAACGGTTCCACATTCATTCATATAATCTTTTTTAAACCACTTCACCATCACGACTTTGTTTTATTTATACTCTTTAACCCCTCTGCGCCCCGTGTCCCCAGTATGGGATGGAATTGGGCATTTTCAAAATTTAAAATAGAAGGGAACCCCTGGGCAGGGACCTATGAGCTTCGCGACTATGAGGCTACAGGCGGAGGACGGTACGCCTAGCACCCTTCCAGCAAAATCCCTCGCACAGGAACTCTGGGAGCTAAGGGGTTAAGGAAGCTCGATAAGCCCCGCCCAATAATGTCTTATCACCATCCAGTCACAATCTATGCATACTTCAACATGAATTTCTTGTACATACTTGAATTTTACATAGTTCTGGTTGCAAGTGCTGATAAACTCCCCTTGTATTCGAAGTATGTACGGAGGACTATCATCACTTGTGTCCACTCTAACAATACTTCCTGACAATACTTCCCGGCTAATACTTGGTTCTGATGCAGGTCTACGACTGTTAAAAAATTCATTTTCCCAGGTAAAAACATTGATCGTTCATACCGACGCTGCTTTTTCGGGTGCCGCCCATTCCCCCACACCATGAACATAGGAGTCCCTCCCTGCCTAATCCCTGGTCCAGACAATGGTCTGCCACTGCATAAATTCATTTTCTTAAGTAAACAAATACGGCCGTGTATACCGGCACTGCCGCTCCCCTTCTCCCGTCGCAGCGTGAGTCTAAAAGTTGGTCAGGGTGAAGGTCTACCACTGTGCAAAATTTCGTTTTTCTAGACGCTGCCAGACACTGCCGATAGTCAGGGAACGCATTCTTTAATATTCAGGAGCAACATTATGCCTCGTCCACTTTGTGCAGTGGGAAAGACATCATCGCAGAGAATGAGTTAGAAAGTGATCTCCCCGAACATGATATTTCTGAGTAATCTCGTTCCTTTCCCAGTAAACTCCTCGGGCGCCTCATTCGGCAGGCGGAAGAGATGAGTTGGTGATAGAGCGGCGCCAGGAGAGATAACACATAATATTTTGGTCGTGATAAAAGCTGACAAAAAACAAGATATACATTTCAGCTTCGATCTGAATTTTCTATTGACTCACTATCGGGATACTAAAGAAATCAATACAAATGTGGCTCCGACCCTTCTGCCAGAGAATGTGTTTGCCAAGTTAAATAAAAACTTCTGGCGTTAATGATGGTTGCTATGGAAAAATTTTATTTATTAATTCACGGTTTTATAACCCCTTCAGTAAGTTAGGTTATTCATCACCTAAAGGAAAAAAAATTGCCCGGAAGATAAAAGGAACGAAACTGATAAAACGTCACGGTAATGAAGGTGTTAGTGATGGTGGTGGTTTTCATTTCGCCCTGTCTTACCTGTCCTTCTTGAGACGAATAAAATCGTCCGACAGCCAGAATGGGGCACGTATTACAAAATGCGTCATCATACTGAAAGGGCTTGAGGATTAAGGCAGATATAAAAATGTGAAATGTGTCCATGATACCACCAAGCTTTCGTTGTGTGTGTGTGTGTGTGTGTGTGTGTGTGTGTGTGTGTGTGTGTGTGCGTGCATGCAAGAATATATCCAGCTTGCCTGTGTGTGTCTGTGTGTGTGGTTTTTACCGCAACCTTCATACATTTTCTAATAAATAAGACATTCCGGACAAAAGAACGTGGAAGGAAAATACCAGAACAGAAATTCCGAAGGCGAAAGTGCCGCTGGGAGCAGGAAAAAAAAAAAACGAGAAGCACAGTGGAAAAAAATCGAAAGAAAGAAGAAATCTGTTAATACTAAACCAGCATTATCTATTTTAATCCCACGTACTGAACTGAAGGGGTTAGATACAGCGTTTAGTAACCTCCTCAGCATGTGATCTCTTTCATAAGTTGAATAAAATTGTCCATGAATAGGAAGACTAAGACTTAAATATGTCACATCACTAAAGGGGGCGATGAAAAAAAACAATGCAGAAATTCGGGAGAGAGAGAGAGAGAGAGAGAGAGAGAGAGAGAGAGAGAGAGAGAGAGAGAGAGAGAGAACGCTTTCTTCGACCGTGTGCCTGCTTCGCATTGTCAGCAGGCATAAGCATCTGGGGGCACATTCCACCAGAACAACAGTCCAAGCAGCGCTGTTTTTTTGCACCCCTAAACAGAAACAGATCAATCCAATAGCTAAGTCAGGTCACCAAGTTTTTTTTAGGTCCTTAATATCTTCAGCCTGATAATGTGGTTCCACACTCTTGTTACTTCCAGACGAGTTTATTGAGAATACGAGACATACCGAACTGGAAGAAGTAGACATAACCTCCATTAATCCCTTCAACACGGGAGGTCTTTTCAAAGCTGAGGGAAATCGTCTGGATACCAAATATTAAATAATGAATACAGGATGGTTCACATATATTGCTCCTCCTCCACCCCGCTGAGCGATTTCTGATGTTGGGAGAATAGGTCAGTCAATGTTATCAGTGTGTACCCTCCATCGTTCATTCACTGACTACCCTCACTGTCACATCCACGCCCACACTAGCTGACTGAGCCGTCCCCGCAACACGTAAAATACTGCCAGGTGAGTTTCTGGAAAAGCTCTATTTACGGATCACTCGGTATGTCACTGGACTGAAGGAATTAACATTCATTCGGTCTCATTCAGGTCATTTCCGTTCCTTTCAGCTCACTTCTGGTATAGTCCGTTTATTTTCACCTGCCAGAGATCCCTTACTCCTTCCAGCTCAGTTAGTGGCCAAGAGTGGTCAGAATGAAGGATAAATCTGAACAGTAACCATGGACACTATGCCTGCCTCATAACTGAAGCTCATCGAATTTCATGCAACCTTGAGATTATATTTCTGTTGCGGGAGTGGTCCAGTTCCATCAAGCAAAACCAAACCGACTGTAGTGTCTTTTTTTTTTTTTTTAATGTAAGGAAGAATGAACCAGAAGCCCACAAGACTGTTCCCTCTAAGAAAAAAAAATAAAATGATAGCAGACAGTCAAATTTGTCATTAACACCCATTCATGTCAGCTTACATCTATTCAGGCCACTTCACTCTAATGACAGTATGTATAACAACAACAACAACAACAATTAAGCACGCGTTGTTCACATAACTACCGCTTCACGCCTTTAGCCCCCCCCAAAAAAAAAATATATATATATATATATTTATATATATATATATATATATATATTTATATATATATAAAAAGGAAGGGAAAAACGATACTTTGGACAGAAAAGCGACACTGGGGAGACCAGCACAGAAAAGAAGACAGGGTAAATAAATAATTAAAATAAAAAATGTAAAGAAAAAAAATAGAATACGGAATGTAAAAATATAAATGACAAAGCTAAGGAAATAAAAAGGAAACTGTGCATAAGACGGTAGGGGTAGGGAGAAGCCTTAATGAAAGAGATGGTAAAAAAAAAAATACAAAAAAGGAAGGGATAAAAATAAACCTAGGTACAATGGAAAAAAGTAAGATAAAACGGAAGGAAAATAAACTCTAAATTGAAAGCTGAGTAAAAAATCATAAGATAAAAGGGAGGGAAAGAGGAGATGAAAAGGAAAGCAAGGCAAAAAAAAAATAATATTGAAATCACCATAAAAAAGTGGACAGGTAAGGGGTGGAAGGGGAAAAGAGGACGGAAGGGAAGATACTTTAAAAGGCAAGGTTAAAAAAAAAAAAAGTACATGGCAAACGAAGAGAACATTTGGGTATGAAAAAATCACGTAAGGGAAAAAGGAAATTGTAGAAAGGAAAACGGCCTTGGGGGGAAGTCAAGAGGGAATGAAAAGATTAAAAAACACAACACAAAAAGGAAAGAAAATGGAAATCGTGGATCAGAAAGCGGCATTGGGTGAAGTCAGGAGGGAAAGAAAAAAAAAAAAACAGGGCGGAAAGAAAAAGGAAGGATAGGAAAGGATAGGTCAGTGGGTGAAGCCAGATGGGAAGAGAAGGTAGAGTAAAAAGGAACAAAATCACAGGATAAAATAAGGAAGGAAAAGACAGATGCAAAGGGCAACACAAATCAAAATAACAGATTAAAAAGGGGAGAGAAGAGGAAACTAAGGATAGGAGACCAGCGTGCGAAGAAAAGCCAGGGTGGGAAGAAATGAAAATTAAAAAAAAAAAAAAAATGTTAATAGGGAAGCGGCACTGGGTGAAGCCAGGAAGGAAGGGAAGGTTGAGCCTGATGGATGGCCACGATTACCAAGTTGCGCGAATAAGGACGACAGACGAAGAATGATGGCAGGACCCGACAAGAAAAATGGAATAAAGGCAAGGAAATGTGCGACAGAGTGGGGGGAAAGGAACTGAGAAACAGGAAACTACTGGGAACGAAGGGAAAATAATACATGAGGGGAAAAAGAAATGAACAAGGGGGAAGTACAGGAATGAAAAAGAAATAAAACAGAAGAGAGAGAGAGAGAAAAGCTAAAAAATATTAGATGCAGGAGCTTCCGGGCCCTTCTGTTAGCCTAATGTCCTTATTGTAGTGAGGTGTAGGAGGGTGATTTTAAAAGGAGTGGTGAGGGAGGATGTAGTATTATGTGGTGTGAGGGAGGATGTGGTGTGATGTGATGTGAGGGAGGGTGTAGTGTTTTGTGTGGTGTGAGGGAGGATCTGGTGTGGTGTGATGTGAGGGAGGATGCAGTGTTATGTGGTGTGAGGGAGGATGTGGTGTGGTGTGGTGTGAGGAAGGGTTTAATGTTGTGTGGTGTGAGGGAGGGTGTATTGTGGTGTGGTGTGAGGGAGGGTGTAGTGTGGTGT
This sequence comes from Coenobita brevimanus, assembly GCF_032717465.1. Taxonomy (NCBI): domain Eukaryota; kingdom Metazoa; phylum Arthropoda; class Malacostraca; order Decapoda; family Coenobitidae; genus Coenobita; species Coenobita brevimanus. The sequence goes on along the minus strand of NC_137016.1, from coordinate 32,635,467 downwards.
GGTGTGAGGAAGGGTGTAGTGTTGTGTGGTGTGAGGGAGAATGTGGTGTGGTGTGGTGTGAGGGAGGATGTGATGTGGTGTGGTGTGAGGGAGGATGTGGTGTGGTGTGGTGTGGTGTGGTGTGAGGGAGAATGTGGTGTGGTGTCGTGTGGTGTGGTGTGAGGGAGGATGTGGTGTGGTGTGGTGTGGTGTGAGGGAGGATGTGGTGTGGTGTGGTGTGGTGTGAGGGAGGATGTGGTGTGGTGTGGTGTAAGGGAGGATGTGGTGTGGTGTGGTGTGCTATGAGGGAGGGTGTAGTGTTGTGTGACGTGACGGAGGGTGTGGTACGGTGTGGTGTGAGGGAGGATGTAGTGTTGTATGGTGTGGGGGAGGGTGTAGTGTTGTGTGGTGTGAGGGAGGATGTGGTGTGGTGTGGTGTGATGGAGGATGTGCTGTGATGTGGCTTGAGGGAAGGTGTGAGGGAGGGTGTGGTGTGGTGTGGTGTGAGGGAAGCTGTTTGTGTGGTGTGAGGGAGGATGTGGTGTGGTGTGGTGTGAGGGAGGATGTGATGTGGTGTGGTGTGATGGAGGATGTGGTGTGATGTGGTATGAGGGAGGGCGTGGTACGGTGTGGTGGGAGGGAGGGTGTGGTGTGGTGTGGTGTGAGGAAGGGTGTAGTGTTGTGTGATGTGAGGGAGGGTGTAGTGCTGTGTGGTGTGAGGGTAGGTGTAGTGTTGTGTGGTGTGAGGGAGGATGTTGTGTTTGTGTGGTGTGATGGAGGGTGTGGTGAGGTGTGAGAGAGAGCTGGCGTGGTATGATGTGGTGTGAGAGAGGGAGGGCGTGGTACGATGTGGTGAGATTGAGGGTGTGGTGTGGTGTGGTGTGGTGTGAGGGAGGGTGTGGTGTGGTGTGGTGTGCTGTGCCGTGGTGTGAGGGAGGGTGTGGTAAGATGTGACGTGAGGGAGGATGTGGTGTGGTATGAGGGAGAGATGGCGTGGTATGGTGTGGTGTGAAGGAGGGTGTGGTGTGGTGTGAGGGAGGGAGGGTGTGATATGGTGTGGTGTGAGGGAGGGAGGGCGTGATAAGGTGTGGTGTGAGGGAGGGTGTGGTGTGGTGTGAGGGAGGGATGGCATGGTATGGTGTGGTGTAAGGGAGGGAGGGCGTGGTATGGTGAGGTGTGGTGAGACATGAGGGAGGGTGTGATATTGTATGGTGTGGTGTGAGGGAGGGTGTGATGTTGTATGGTGTGGTGTGAGGGAGGGTGTGATGTGGTGTGAGGGAGGAAGGGCATGGTGTGGTGTGGTGTGAAGGAGGGTATGGTGTGGTGAGATGAGAGGGAGGATGTTATGTTGTATGGTGTGGTGTGAGGGAGGGTGTGGTTTGATGAGATGAGAGGGAGGATGTTATGTTGTATGGTGTGGTGTGAGGGAAGGTGTGGCTTGGTGTTGTTGAGTGGTACGGTGTAGTGTGGCTTCGCAAAAGTCAAACCTACGGGAGGGAAGCACCTTGTTTTCGAAAATCGTTAGCGAGACACGACCGCTCCTATGTACTGTATGTACTCGGACCTAAAATCAGGAACAAAAACAAAACGAGGGAAAAATTTAGAAAGATGATGAAAACAGAGGAGTGAAGAGAACTGAATATGAAATTAGAGGAAAAAGGAAATGTATATGATAAGGAACAACAGAATGGAGGGAAGGAAATGCAAGAGCGAGAGAGGGGGATGAGGGAAAACTAAAAAAGGAAATAAAGCTTATATAAATGAGCAAGTCTCCTGATTAAAAATGAAAAAGAGATGAACAAGAGTGAGAGAGACATTTGAGTAGTTTGCTGACAACGGAATGACATTTTGAAATAAGGATGATGAATGAAGAATGAAAAAATGAAGCAAGGGACGGAAATGCAAGACAAGGGAAAAAGAAATAACATAAAGAGAACGAAAATAAAATGGAAGAATTATACTGACTGAAATGATAGGAAGACAATGAGAGAGGAAAAGAAATGATGAGAGGGAAAAGAAATGCAAGAGATAACCGAAAAGAAGGGAGGGAAATGTTAAAGAGCAGGATGGAATGAGGAAACGAGAGCAGGAATAATAGACTGGAGGAAGTGTGGTGATTTGAGTACTTAATAAGGTTACGAATACAGACGACGAACGAAGATTTATTGGAGAATCGACAGAAAAAAAAAAAGAAACGAAAAATGGAAGGAACAACGGAAAGGAAGAAACATACAAATACGGAAAAATGGAAGGAAATGAGGGGGGGGGGGAAAGAGGGAAGGAAATACAAGAAAGAGACAGGAGACGTAAAAATATAACAATTAAGAAACAAAGGGTGGAATATGAGAGAAAGAGAGAGAGAGAGAGAGAGAGAGAGAGAGAGAGAGAGAGAGAGAGAGAGAGAGAGAGAGAGAGAGAGAGAGAGAGAGAGAGAGAGAGAGAGAGATGTGAAAGAAAAATGAAAGTGGAAGGAAGTGTCCGAATTAAAATGAAATGATGGGAAAGAAATGAGACACAGGAAGGGGGGTGTTAAAAATACTGGAAAAGGGAACAGCAGAAGAAAAGGGAAATGAAGGGAAAGAAATGGAAAATAAGTAGGAGGCGAAAAGCTGGAAAGAAAAAAAAAAAAAAAGGATATGTATGAAGAAAAATGAAATGAGGGGGAAGAAACGCAACACTGAGAAAGGGGGAAGGGCGATAAATGCGACAAGAAAACGCAATGGAATGAGATGAATGCAAGGAAAAAGCGAAAGAAGAAGGAGAAAAATAAAAGAAAAAGAACCTGATTGTGTATGGGGGAGAAAAAATGGAATAAAGGGAAATATAATAACTTCAAAATAAGAAAAGGGATACAGTGAAATGTAAAAATATACTGCAGTTGTGAAATAAAATACAAAAGTGGGCTTAAAGAAATGGAGAAAAAATACCAAAAGAAATGAGTAAAGCAAATTGTCGAGATGAAAAAGAACACAAATGGAGAGAGAGGACAAAGTATGAAAAAGTGTGGCCGTCGTCCACCGCATGACCTGTGTCATGCCATGAAGCCGTCAAACGGGGGGAGGGGGCATCAGGGAAAAGGTTTGGTGGACAAAGGAGTAGGTGTGGTGCGCAAAGAAGCAAATGTGCTGGTGGAGCAGGTGTGGTGGACAAAGGAGCAGGTGTGGTGGGCAGAGAAGCAGGTGTGGTGGGCAAAGGAATAAGTGTGGTGGGCAAACGAATAGGTGTAGTGGGCAAAGGAATAGGTGTAGTGGGCAAAGGAATAGGTATGGTGAGCAAAGGAGTAAGTGTGGTGGGCAAAGGAATAAGTAGGGTGGGCAAAGGAATAGGTGTGGTGGGCAAAGGAGTAGGTGCGGTGGGCAAAGGAGTAGGTGCGGTGGGCAAAGGAGTTGGTGTGGTGCGCTAATAAGCAAGCGTGGTGGTGGAGCAGGTGTGGCGGGCAAAGGGGCATGTGTGGTGGGCAAAGGGGCAGGTGTGGCGGGCAAAGGGGCAGGTGTGGTGGGCAAAGGAATAAGTGTGGTGGGCAAAGGATTAGGTATGGTGGGCAAAGGAATAGGTGTCGTGGGTAAAGGAATAGGTGTCGTGGGCAAAGGAGTAAATGTGGTGTGCTAATAAGCACGTGTGGTGGTGGAGCAGGTGTGGCGGACAAAGGGACAGGTGTGGTGGGCAAAGGTATAGGTATGATGGGCAAAGGAATAAGTATGATGGGCAAAGGAATAGTTGTGATGGGCAAAGGAGTAGGTGTGGTGGGCAAAGGAGCAGGTGTGGTGGGCAGAGGAATAGGCGTAATGGACAATGGAATAAGCGTAATGGACAAGAGAGTAAGCGTAATGGGGAATGGAGCATGCGCAATGGGCAAAGGAATATTGGCGGGTGGGGTTGGGGCAGAAATATACGCACTACAAATATAAGTGTCGTAATATTAGTGGTTTGAGTGCAGTGAAGGTTTTTTTTCAAAATATCCTCTAGGACAGCAAGTATTGTGGTAGGGATGTAAATAAATGGGTGTGGGGGAGAAAGAAAATGGGTGGGGTGAGCATGGTTTTGTACTGTCGTGTGGGTAGGCCATGGGGAGACAGCCTGTGAAAATAAGTGCTGCTGAGTTAATGGTCTGCGTTCAAAGACGATTTATTCCAAATATTTCTGAAAGTGCAAAGGCATTATAAAATCGCATTTCTCTAATATCAACAACGACTTACAAAACAGGAAAATTTAAAATCATGATGATAAGAGAGAAAGCGCTTGTTTCAGTAGTCGTGAACGGAAATACAATGCAGGGCTAAAATAAATGATCAAGAGATATTTAAAGGACATGAGAAATAATTTCCTACTAAGAGAGGGAAAATAAAGGGAGAGTAATATGGCACTGTATAAGCTGACTGGCATAGACGAGAAATGCACGGTTGAACAGATAGTTAAAAAAGTACGTAACAAAAAAAAAAAAAATCTCTAGAATAATGAACGGTACGTAAAACAAAATATTGGACAATCAGAGGCAGGTGAAAATGCATATAAAAAAAAAAAAAAAGAGGGAAGCTAGACTCAAAATTTGCATCACCACCATCATCATCATCCCCCTTTTCCCTCGAATAAAATGGTAGGAGGCATAAAAAAAAAAAAAAAAAAAAAAAAAGCAGGAACAATGAAGGAAAAATTTATGAAACTTATCAGAGTTATAAGTAAAATGGGACTGAATTACGCTCATGACATTTACACACACACACACACACAAAAAATGTGTAGAGCAATCATAATAAACATGTCACGATAATTTTATGGGAAGTCATTTAATCTCATAGGCGAAACTGAGGTGAAAATCATATTAAAATCCTTTGTTTTTGTTCGGGATATTATTATGTAGTCTATTGTTATGGATTCGACAAGAGAGAGAGAGAGAGAGAGAGAGAGAGAGAGAGAGAGAGAGAGAGATGGTGGAAGGGGGAGGATATGGGAAGGTAGGAGAGGGAAGGGATGGAGGGGAAGGTGGGGAGAGTTTAGGATAGGTGGGGAGGGGTTAGGATAGGGGGGAGGGGTTAGGATAGATGGGGGTAAGGATATGTGAGTAGGAGTAAGGATAGGTGGGGAGGGGTTAGGATAGGTGGGGGATAAAGACAAGTGAGTAGGGATTAGGATAGGTGGGGAGGGGTAAGGATAGGTGGGGTGAAAGAGGTAGGGGAGGGGGTGGATGAAGGGGAACAGGTGGAAGAGAGGAAGGATAGGTGGCTGAATAATGAGGGTGTCAGAGTGAATAATACGGGAGGGGAAGCAAGGGGATGGAGGAGAGGGAGAAGGGTGGGAAGGGGAAAAATGAGAGTGTCTGACAGCTACCGTGGATTCTCTCTCTCTCTCTCTCTCTCTCTCTCTCTCTCTCAACACTGTTATAGCAACAGACACAGTGTTACCCAATACTCTTTTCACACTTAAACATTACCATCACTATACTGCATTCGTATAATATGGCTCTAAGTGCTAAAAAAAACGCTTAGGAAAAAAAAAAAAATAGTGTGGCCTCAGAGAATCAATTTGGTTTCCTCAAGGGAGGGGTCTGATAAGCCAGTCCGTCTACCTGTACCAAGAGTAAACTTGTCCTCGTTTCAGAGAGGGTAAGAGAGTTCCAGTGAAAGGGTTACAAATTTATCTATCTAAATAACATCCCAGTCAGATTATGGTGGAATTGAAGTAGCAGTTGTAGCCCCATCTGAAACGTAACACTGGTGGAACGCAGTCTTCAGTTTATCTTCTGCAGTTCACCATCCTTTCTTTAGAGGATAGGGAAGTATTTGAAGGACGTTTCTGTAACCATGCAGTCGAGGTAACTGGTTAACAGTACAATACCACCGCATGAAGGCATCGCTCTCCAGCGCCCTCTGATGGAACAAATACGACACATGGTACATTCATATAATAACTTTCTATCCTGGCTGGCACTGATCTAAAATTCCGTAACTGCGTGGCATAATATTCAGAGCAATTTCAAGCGCTTACCCTTGTTGACAAATGAAAGTAATGATTCGCGCCGACTGGGGTAATTTGTCAGCGTTGTGACATGGCGAGTTATATATTAATTACGTCAATTATATAAAACGTCAATGATCGTTAATTATAATTATAATCGAGGTCAATTATATCCCGAGTCCATTGTATCCAAAGTCAACTCTATTCAAAGTCAGTAATTTGTAAGGTAAATTATATAAAAGGTGAAACATACTAAAATCAGTTATAGTCAATGATAGTTAATTATAGTTATATTCGAGGTCATTTACATCCTGAGTCAATTCTGTCCAAAGTCAACTATATTCCGAGTCAGTAATTTGTAAGGTCAATTATATAAAAGTGAAGCATACTAAAATCAGTTATGGATAGGGTCAATTAAATACAAGGTCAATAACACCGTGCCATTTATATCCGCGGTCAATTATATGGTAACTCAGTCACATCTTTGGTCAATTTATCCATCAGTTACATCCCAAATCAAGTTTATCATATCATTTCTATCCATCACTTAATTCCCATGTCAATCATATAACGCAAATTATATCCAACACGTATCTGTTAGTGCAGTTATATCCTATTAGATGTGACCATTAACAACACGGAGGGCTCACAAAATGCAACACCCATCCCCTAAGTTAGCCCACCCTCACCAACTGGTCTAACGGCCGAAAACTTGACTCTGTACTATAACTCTGACCTTCAGCTGATTACCCTCATAATTGTATATTTCATTCTTGTCTAACCCTTAACCCTTCCACCAATTTCAATTCAGTTTAGATCGTAACTGTTTGGCGAAACTTTGCCAAGGGAGTTTAACCTTTGACCTATCCCCGTGACCTTGACCAAAGACTGATCCTTCTCCAAAGCGAATCTCTGTATCACTGTGTTAAGCTGAACCCTCCTACAAAGTTTAGTCTACACTGGATATAAACTGTTTAAATTGGCCATCTCATGTAACCCTGAACTCTGACCTCTTGTTCTAAAAAAAAAAAAAAAAAAAGTACATCAACCTCTGGGGTGATCCTCAACCATTCACCAGATCTAAATTAAATAAGCTCAAAACTATTTTAGAATCTCTGATAAAATAGTGACACACAGGCTGAATTTTGACCCTGACCTCTGACTGACTGTAATCAGCTCTGAATCTCTTCGTTCTTATTTTACTCTTACCCCTTCCATCAAGTTTGATTCAAAACAGAGCAAAATTGTTTCAGTTGACCTTGCCCTGTGACCTTGACCTGTAACTGATTGTTCTCAAAATAGGATCCTTTAATTTTTGCTTTATACTCAACCTTTCCCAGAGCTTAGTCTATATCGGATAAAAACCAAGTTGTCCTTGCACTGTGACCTTTGATCTATTATTATGGAATATATATATATATATATATATATATATATATATATATATATATATATATATATATATATATATATATATATATATATATACGCTCACCCCTTGGCTGACTCTCACCCCTTGCACCGAGTGTGGCGAAAACATGATTAAAACTGATTTATTTTGTTAATAATCACAAACAGTGCCGAACTCTGACCTTGTCGTGTTGCCATGATATTTGCCGGATTGTTCTCAAAACAGAATCACTTCATTCTTGCCTTACCCTCAACCCATCCCCAAGTTTGGTCTAAACTGGATAAAAACTACTTACCGGGTATGTTGAATTGCTAGATCAACATTTTACCTAGCCCTGTGAACCTGACCTTTAACCTATTGTTCTAAAAAAACGGTACGTTTACTCATGGACTGACCCTCAACGTTTTCAATTGGTCTGGTTAAAACACGAGAAAAACTAAGATATTTTGTTAACACACTCACCCACCCACTCACTCACCCACCACACACACACACACACACACACACACACACACACACACACACACACACACACACTGCTCAAAACATAAAATCCGCTCATGCTCCTCCGTCACTGCAGGTGTAAATTATGCTTCATCTTGATTAACCTGTATCCGGAATTTACACTAACTTTCTTTAATTACATCCGTTAGTTATGTCCTATGTCCTATGAATATTATCCCATCTCAATTATACCCACCACTTATACCCGTCAACAGTTCAGTCCTAATCCATCAATTATACAGTACCTCATCGGATATACCCATCTATTATGCCAACAATTGTACCCATCAATTACGCCGATTAACTCTGCATGAGGATGGTGTTCCGGGTGTGTGGGGAGAGTAAAGCGTTGAAGTAAGGGTGACTCACATGCCTCTCATACTTCGCACCTGCCAACCTGCCCGTACTCGAGTCTCACCCTGTCACTCACCATCAGACACTCATGCAGGGTCACTGCAAAATGTACAAAAATTACTAGGTAACAGGTGTCCACATTCGTGTGAGGGAAACGTGTTCAAATCGAGTAACTTTTGCTGGTGATAATAATGTTCAAGTACAGATGTTCTTCAATTTCACCACTTTTCACTGCAGTTTCACCATTGGCTTTGACTGAAGTGGCTTTCGTTTTGTTGTTTACTTAATGCAAACATTGAAAAATGCACATTTCAACATGTGATTCATGCCAAAGCCCTAATTCGCGTGCTTTGCACATGGCGACCGAGATACCAAACATCACCAAACAAAACGTATTGCAAATACTTTAATAAAATCGTTATTTCTGAACCAATTTCAATCACACAAGTGGCAAACCCTTTCTATATAAGGATTCCCAATAAAATGAACATCTCTTTTTTAAAAAATTCTAACCCGTTCAGCGTTATGACAACATTCCAAATACTTCTAGTATTTTTTTATACACCATTCGGTGATTTGAGAAAGTCAGTTTCATATAGTCATATTTTCCCATTAGCATTGCAAAAAGATATAATTCATATCTAAGTTCAATGATTTCACAAAATTCACAATTTGAGGCTGCCCCAGTTTTTTTTTTTATGCGACGAAGAAGGAACCAAAGGCTGAACCCGCATTAATGTTCCTTCCAAGAAAGAAACAAAAACAATACAAAAACGAGCAAAATTCAAGATCCATTCATTCCGAGATGCATGGACACACTGCGTTTGAAAGATGGGAGATCATAGGAAGTATGAAACACAGACAGAGGGAATCAGTTCCAGAGTTGACCTGTTACATAAATGAAGGACTGAGAGTAACGGCTAACTCTTGCATTAGAGAGTTGGACAGAAAAGGGATGAGAGTTTGTTGCTAGACGGGTGCTACGTGCCTGTCGTAGAGGTGGAGGGATGCAAGCAGACAGTTCAGAGGAGCAGTGACCATTGAAGTGGCGATAGAAAAGAGATAAAGAGGCAACAGTGCGGCGACGAGACAAAGGTTAACAGGAGCCAGTAAGAGGAGAGATGGTAAGACGAATAGCCTTTGACTCCACCCTATTGAGAAGAGCTGTATGTGGGGAGCCTCCCCACACATGAGAGTTGTACTCTAAACAGGGGAGAATAAAACCTCTGCATAAAGTCAGCAACTAAGCAAGAGTAAAGAAGGCACGGAGTAGGCTTAGCACACCCAATCTCTTGGAAGCAGATTTCACAAGAGATGCAATATGATCTTTCCAAGATAAGTCCTGTGTGAATGAAATTCCAAGCATGTTCAAGGATGATGCAGGATTGAGCTGGATATTATTAAACATTAGTGAGTATTCCTGCAGAAGATTTTTACAGGTTGATAGGTGTAAAAACTGTGTCTTTGATGCATTAAAAACAAGATTATTTTTACCCCAGTCAGTGATACGAGCCAAGTCAGACATTAGGTATGCCATAGCCTCATCTCTTGTTAGTTGAAGTAACTGCGAGCTGGATGTTGTGGGAACCAGATGGAAAGATGAAGGGTGGAATCATCAGCGTGCGAGTGGATAAGGTTAGATGTACAGCTTAGAAGGTCATTGATGAATAAAAGGAAGAGAGTTGGTGATAGGACAGAGCCCTGAGGAACACCACTGTTAATAGATCTAGGAGATGAATGATGGCCGTCTACAACAGCAGCTATAGAACGTCCAGAAAGGAAGCTATAGATGAAGGCACAGTTTGAAGGGTAGAAACTGTAAGAGGGCAGTTTGGAAATTAAAGATTTATGCCAGACTCAATCGAAAGCCTCTGAGATGTCAAGTGCAATGGCAAAGCTTTCGCCAAAGTCCTAAAAGGAGGATGACCAGGAATCTGAAAGGTAGGCGAGAAGATCGCCAGTGGAGCGTCCCTGATGGAACCCATACTGACTATCAGAAAGAAGGTTGTAAGTAGGAAAAATTATTTACAATTTATCTGTTAAGAATGGACTCAAAAACTTTTGAAACACAGGATATATGTTAAAGCAATTGGACGATAGTTGGAGGATTGTGAACGGTCACTCTTCTTTGGGATCGGCTGAATAAGAGTAAACTTCCAGCAAAAAGGATAGGTACAAGTAGAAAGACAAAGGCGAAAGACTTTACCCAGGCAGGGTGTAAGCACAGAAGCACAGTTCTTGATGGCAACAGGAGGGACTCCATCACGCCCATATGCCTTGTTAGTATTGATGCCAGTGATGGCAGAAAATACATCAGCTGAAGAAATTTTAATGTCAGCCATGAGGAAGTCAGAGGGGGGAAGTGATGGAGGAACAGCACCGGAATCGTCTAAGGTGGAATTGGAGGAGAAAGTCTGAGCGAAGAGATCTGCTTTGTCACTAGAATAAATAGCTACAGAGCCATCAGAGTAGAAAAAAGGAGGGAAGGATGATGAGGTAAAGTTGTTAGAAAGATTTTTGGCAAGGTGCCAGAAGGAGCAGGAAGATTTCGAGTTAGAGAGTTGAGAGCATTTAGAACAGATAAAATTATTTTTAGCAGAGTGATGAACAGACTTAGCACGATTCCTGGCAGAAACATAAAAAAGATGTGATTCAGAGGTGGGTTGGCTTGGTACCTTTTATAGGCTCACTCCTTGTTGAGGACAGCATTAGAACAAACGTGATTAAACCAAGCTTTCTTGCATTAGTCAGAGGATATGAGAAAGGAATGTATGCTTCCATGCCCGAGAGAATAACCTCCGTATTGCGCAAGGCACACTCAAATGGCTCCAGGCCACAGAAACAATAATCATTCCAGGGAAAATCAAAGAAGTATTGCCTGAGGGCCTCCCAATCCGCAGCTCCAAAGTGCCACAGACGACGTTTCTTTGGAGGGTCCACAGGCCATACTGGAGCGATAGGACAGGTTAAAGTAATAAGGTTATGATCGGAGGAGCCCAACGGAGAGGACAGATTAACAGTGTAAGCATAAGGATTAGTTGTAAGGAAGAGGTCAAGTATGTTGGAGCTCTCTCCAAGGCAGTCGGGGGTACGGGTAGGGTGCTATACAAGCTGCTCTAGGTCATTAAGGATAGAAAAAATGAACGCTTGTTCACCAGGTGGATCAGTGCAAGGAGAGGAGAGCCAAAGGTGGTGGTGAACATTGATCTCCTAGAATGGAGGTTTCAGAGAAAGGAAAAATGGATAAAATGTATTACATCGTAGAAGTGAGATAGTTGAAGAATTTTGATAGTCAGCAGAATTGGGAGATACGTAAACAGCGCAGATATACTTAGTCAGAGAATGACAGGAGAGCCGAAGCCAGAGAGTTGAGAATTCAGAAGAATCAAGTTCAGGAACATGAGAGCAAGATAGGTCCTCGCGTACATATACGCAACATCCACCTTTGGCTTTGAAATGAGCATAAAGAAAGTAGGAGGATACAGAGAAGGGTTTGCTGTCAGTTGCGGCAGACAGCTGAGTCTCAGTAAGAAAGTGAAGGTGAGGTTTAGAGGAGGAGAGATGATGTTTAACACACAGAAAGTTAGAGGAAAGGCCGCGAATGTTGCAGAAATGAAGAAGAAGTGAGTCAAACAGTGGATCCAGGCAACTCAGAGTGTCGTTACCGGGAAAAGGGAGGATGGTAGAGGCATTTATGGTTCCCTCCA